>NW_026562392.1:600000-1200000 GCF_027474105.1 Poeciliopsis prolifica | reverse complement strand
AAGAACAACATGTCTCCTGAACTGCAATGAACTTCCATTGCAGCTCTATTACTTCACAAATAAACTGCTTAGATCCATAAATACACAAAGTACAAAGAAATGTAGAAAATGATGGATCTCACAGTCCTTTGGTTTTAGCAGCAGGAACTACTAGGGAGGTAGATAGGTTATAATCAGCACAGGAAGGAGAACAAAAAAACTGATTGTTTAAGAGATTATCCAGTGTCTGTACCTCCAGGATGTGATCTATGATCTATGGAGGTGCAGCCGAGCACAGCTGTAAGCTGAGAGCATGACGGAGCATTGTATTGCCACGGAAACTGAACTTTCCTGTTGGCTTGTGGTCATGGGACTGAAGTGTATCAATCTGGACGGAGCAATTAAAACGGTACAAATGAGAAAATCCAATCAGGAATGTGGTAACGTCCTAACAGAACATCTAAAAAAACTGTTGAGTTAGAAAGAGCAACATTTCCATGTTATTGGGCAGAGATGATGAAGGTTGGGCTTGTAAATCGCTCCTATGTTCTTCCACCAAATAACACAACACTACTTTTATCTAGGTGGGTTTAATAATGTTATTCTAATGAAACTTTAACATCAAATATTCAATCATTAATGCTGTGAATGTCTAAATGTTTCTTTTCTTGTCAAAAGGAAGAACCTGAAACAAATGGTGTTGGTAGTTTACAGCTGATGTGACACAGCGCTGACTGGACCACTCATCACACACATATTTCACATCTTTCCCGATTTCTTTCTGTTCCTGCTGACACTACTGATGAAGTGGAAAAGATGTTGGTGCAAGTTTGCAAATAGGTTTCCAATTTTAGAATAACATGTTTCAGAAATCACAGACCCTTCAGACTTTCTTGAGCTTCTTTAGATGTCACAGCTTTTTTGTGCACTTGGGAAAAACATTGGAGACCTAATTTAAGGTATTCACACCTTGAGTTACATCTAATTAACAAACATAACTCAAGACAAGGAAAATATGTATAAATAGCAGATATGGTAAACAGCTGAAAATGTTCTCATTTTTTCAGAGGGATTTGGAGTATGCATTACTTGAGTACATTTTGTGTTGGTTTGTTTGTGTTTCACAACACAGTAATTACTTTGACAGTCAGTTCCTTCCCTTTCTCTCCACTTGACTGTCAGTACGCCCACACTCGTTCAGGTTAAAGATGAAGTTTTGTTCCCTGCAGTTTTTTACATATTACATGCAGATGCAAAAAAATATACGTGAGTTCATTCTATATTGAAGAAGAAGCCATCAGTGCTCTATCATTTGCTGATGAGAAAGAAAACCCTTTAGCTGTGAATCTCACCGGCTCTGACTCTTTAACTAGGCAGCGACAGCTGCATGGATAACGACAGGATGAAGTTTTATTTCTGTGTGTGAGGATTTGTGTAAGTGAGTGTCAGCTCCAGGAAGCCAGGACACTTCAGTGTGGAATGTTGACAACAGTTGTGGACACAACTGAAAGGTTTTAAGTTGAAACTTCACACATACGTTTCTGCCCCGACCCATGGTTGTCACTTTACTCCTATGTGATTCTAAAATTGCATAAGTGTTTTTTTTTGGGGGGGGGGTTTGTTATTTTTTCTCCGAAGAGTTTTTGCGGCGCTAGTGGCTCAGATTTTTCACAGTAGGCAGACAGGAAAGAGGACGAGGAGAGGTGGAAAGACACGCAGCAAAGGCCGCCGGGACCGGGAGTCGAACCCGCGACAAGGACTGAGGCCTCCAAACGTGGGGTGTGCTTACCCCCTGCACCACTACATTTAATCCCACCTATATCCCGTGCTCCCTGTTCATTCAGTTAGTCATGTCTTTCCCGTCCTGTCGTGCTTTTGTTTGGTATCACCAGAGTCTGCATTTACCTTGTCTCATTGCTCGTATGTGCTGCCTGGATTTTCTGTACGCTTCTTCATTAAAAACATCAATCATTATACAAACCCGGCTCCACCACATCTACCTTACCACCTCTAACCACAAATCTTCACATAATCTGTGGCTTCTGAATCTATAACCTAGTGAAATCAATGGCGGTGCCTTGGTGAAGCTCAGACCCTGTGAGGGATCGTGAGACTTATTGCAAGGGAAACTCAAAACAACCCAGGACCAATAAGACTCTGCAGACTTTAACCAGTTGAAAGTGCTTCAGGAAGCCTGTAAAACTGCTGATGGACTCTTATATTGTGGTCAATCAACAATGTACTGCTTAGCATCAAAATCTGAGTCTGAGTTATGTCTGATCTCTGGCTCCACAGGCGCTGGGAAAATGGCAAAGACATACAAAGCCACAATAACAAGTCATTGCAGATGGTCTAGGAAATAAGTGAACATTTAAAGACCCACATTCCTGACATTTGGTGACAATCATGTCCAGCAATTGCTGCATTTCTGGATTGAGAAGGAATGGCACTTTTCTGCCCCTTTTCACAATTTTATTCCCCAAGGTTGGACAGTCACTTTGAAGTCATCCTGATGACAAGAGGGATTTTAGGACAAAAAATCTGCATCCCAGATCTGCATCTGTTGAACATAATCACTTGAGTCAGGGTGACTTCAGCCAGATCTACCCAGATTTGTAGAGAGTGCTTCGTTATAGACTTGTCCATATGTGGGACATTTTGTCATCTTACAGTAGAGGTGGTATCTATCGCTGAATATAGTATCAGAAATGTTGCTTTGAAGATGTGCAATTTTACGTGATCCAAGTATTCATATGACCACAAAAATAGAACTTATGGATGATGCATGTAGGGTCAAAATGAAAGTTGTCATTCATGATGTGTGTCTCAGAAAGCCAGTCTTATCTCACAAGTTCCATAGGAAATGAATGGAGAGTGATGGACGTTGCCTCCTGTGTGTCGTACTCTTCACGTGGCTAATGTAACAGCATGTGGCTTTATGCAGAAATCTTGACTAAGCAACATTTCAAATAGAGAGATCATGATGTTAATGATAATCTTGTTAAAGCCAGCACATCTACTGTACTTCCAATTGTTTATCAACAGCAGTCCATTTCCCTCTGGGATAACTGGACAAAGATGCTGGGACATTTGTATGTTTGGCAGCTCAAGGATCTGGTTGCGCCTTACTGTTAACAACGGCTTCTTATTATTTTCAGCTGACTCTGCAGAATTTACTTTATTGCTTCACGTTTTGCCTCTGTGTCCATTGTTCGCCACTCTGTTTTCATTCCAGAAAGGAATTATTCTCCATAAGATTATAAAGGTCATTTGCTTCACATCGGATTGGGTAGAAACCCCTTCATTATACCCTCACTCAGCACTTCCTAATCCCTGGGAAACAACCTCCCCCCTCACTGAATTCTTCCCCCACCCAACAAAATCCTCCACCCAACAGTATCGAGGAAGGAGCATTCTTCAGTGAAGCAAGACTTCTAAGAGCATTTTCTGACAAGTATTAGATTCTACTGAAAAGGAAAAGTTGCCTGTTTCTGTTGTTTCTGATACTTCTTCTCATAAAGTATTACAGTTGGACAGATTAATCCTGCGGGAGGCTTAAATTATGAAGATTGAATCCCTTTGCCGTTCCTTTCCATTCCATACAGATTCCATTATGGATGCTTTGTTTTGATTTCTTTGAATGTGTGGATTACTTTGGAAGTATAAAGTCATATTCAATAAGTTAGAATCTGAATTCTAACTTATTGAACTCTTGCTGGCAACATTTTTAATGGAGTAACAGGTGGAAGGGCTCGGCTAATGCTGCAAAGATAATGTTGTGTTCTGACTTGAGTTCTGGTTGGAAACATTTCTGTGAGGCTTCAGGTGAGCAAATGAGGACAAAACCTCTCAGGGGGAAATAATCTTCTGCTTCACAAACTTAAGGCTTCACTTGGAATAATTGAGTCACTGAGAGAGTCCCGTTTGATTCAGTCTGTGTGACTGGGTGGCAGTTTGGAGGCAGACAGCAGAGCAAACACCTGCCTATAGGAGACCATGAGAACTGCAGAAGGATCAAAGGTCAAGCATGTGACCTTTAAATTCCCTATCCCATTACCTGTGAAACTAAACAGGACTGGAGCTAACACATGCTCAAAGAACTTAGATACCATAGAAGCTTTTGGTGCCACTACATGTTAAACACAAACTTCCTTCACTCAGATGTGGCTTATGGATGTTTCAAATTCACTCTGTTTGTCCATGGAAGGGAATCCATTCTCTGTGAAATATGAAATGAAATGACATCAGACTTACATAGCACAGATGCTTTACAATAAAATCAGTCATTCCCGGTCACACACACATTCACACACTTTCACACATTCACTTTCAATTGGTGAAAGAATTGAGAGATGTCCTGAAACAAAAAGTGGTTCTGATTTGACTCTGAGGCTAACTTTAGACCCAACCATTCAGCCCACATTCAGGAGTCTGGAAAACTCTTGAAGGGTTCAGTGGTGAACGTTTTAAAATCTACTAGAAGTACAAAAGAACAAGCAGAGCATGTTGAACTCTACAGAGTTCAACAGACTTTAATGCTGTTTGTTCACATTACTGAAACTTTATTACGCTTTAATGTAAGAAGATGAAAAGAGCTAATGCACTCTGACTAGTTTGAGAGAAAATTGAAGTGTGTGAGCAGTCTCTGTGATAACCATCCACAGTAATCCTGGGATCATCTCAGCTTCCTTCTTGTTTTTTGATGGGATCTTTCTGGGATTAAACCTGGATAAAAATTCCTCAAAAACAGGAAAGGATGTGTGTTTGTCTGAATGTTTTTGGGCTTTGTAGAGGCCTCCCCTCCTCTGCGCTCAAAAGAAAAAAAACTATGGCTCATCTTCTGTAAATCTGTTGAAAAGCAACAGATCTACACTTTTCAGGACTTCAGATAATGTTCTTAACTCTTTTTTAACACTGACTGTCTCCACAATATCTTTCAACTTTTATGGCCTTCAAATGTATTCTTAAACATGATAGGATTGAATAGGTTTATTTGACTGGGGCTTTATACAATAATAACAATGCTGTAAAGTCACCAGAGTTAACCAGTTTTTCATCTGCAGAAAAAAACAACCACAAGATTAAATATAAGAGATACAGACAAATAACAATCATTAGAGGATTAAATCTATCCAGTCCAAACTGCTTCTGTGTGAAACTGTCGTTCAGTAACTGGCAATGAGCCTTTTCCATCACTGGGAAAGACTTTGGTACACTCTTAATGTGCAGAATTGCACAGCTTAATGGTTGCCAAAAATGAAAGGATTTCTCAAACATGCAGGAAAGAATCAAAGCAAGACTCCAGGTGTGTTTTTGATGAGGGAATGACATTATAGCCTGATGTAAAACTCAAAAAGTTGATTCTACATAAGACTGTCCCTTTAATTCAGCCACATTGAAGGATTTTTTTTTGTTCTGACAGTTTGTAGTCAGCACAGATGAGGAGGGGAACATGATTCTGCAAACATGGAAAAACTTCTTTGAACGTCTCAGCTTTGTGTTCCTCTGTATTCTGTAACCTCCCCTCCCCCCGACACACACACACACACACGCACACACACTGGGATATTATTTCCTAATGATAAATAGTAGCTTCTGTCAGGCCCAACTTATCTGTGTAACAGATGCAGGGGGCAGGGGCATGCGGGGTATGGGAACAAATAACAGCTGATAAGAGTGGGCGGAGGAGTGTGTGGAGTTTATGTGCGTGAGGTTCTCATTTTTTATGGACTGGTGTGTGTGTGTGTGTGTGTTTGTGTGTATGTAGAGAACAAGCTCTTATTCTTGCAGGAACTATCCATCCCCCCCAATAGTGGAATGTGTTTGCTTTGCACACACCAACAAAACGTGCAGGCATATTTTCACACTCATACGCATATGCATGTACACACACACACATCCAGCTTAGATAGATAGATAGATAGATAGATAGATAGATAGATAGATAGATAGATAGATAGATAGATAGATAGATAGATAGATAGATAGATAGATAGATAGATAGATAGATAGATAGATAGATAGATAGATAGATAGATAGATAGATAGATAGATAGATAGATAGATAGATAGATAGATAGATAGATAGATAGATAGATAGATAGATATATAGATAGATAGATAGATAGATAGATAGATAGATAGATAGATAGATAGATAGATAGATAGATAGATAGATAGATAGATAGATAGATAGATAGATAGATAGATAGATAGATAATTTAAGCATAACATTGTAATGTTACTCAGTTTGAAATGTAAACATTTGTCATGCCATCATTGTTCTGTCATGAATAAAATATTGACTCTTGTGACTGTAATGTATTTTTTTTTCAGTTCTTTCCGGGATTCATTTAGTGAACTGATAAATAGATGTTTAATTTTCAAGATTCCTATTGCCTACCATCTTTAATTTGTCAGGGTTAAATGAGGGGAAAACAGAATCTTTCTGAAGCAAACACCTCTATTAACTCTTACCCAAAGTCATTTCTTGATACTCTGTAATATCTACATTTTCAACCTCATATGAAGTTAAACTGCATTCTAAAATACAATCCAAGTAGTTCTTCTGCTCAACACAATGTTAAAGCTTTGCCTCATCTTCAGTTAGCCATGCCAGTGGTTTGGGTTTGGGGCTTAATGGAGATCAAACAGTCTGTTTAACCAGGAAAGACAAAGCAAAGCTCTGAACATAACCATCAACTGACAGTAATCAGATCTCAAAGCATTCCAACAGAGAACGGCTGACTGGATTTAAAACATTCTCTTATCGCTGGCTGTAGAGTGAGTGAGTGTATAGTGTTTGAAAGGTTTGGAAAGCAATATTGTTTATAGTTGTATAGTTTTTTGTCAGCAGAGTGTTTCAGGCATCAGGTGTCTGAGAGCAGGCAGGTGTTTATGGCTGAATCTGTTGCCTGCATGCTTGCACCACACATAACCATGTCTAACGTCCAGCTGCTCGTTTACTGCTGAACTGACTTGATTTGGTGGATTTGTGAGCTGCCTTGGCTGCTAAGATGCCAGACTGGTGTGGTGATAATAAGGGACGTAAGATCCATTTTTGTTTTTTCACTTTTGATACAGATATATCTGAAGTTTAGTGTCGACTGCTACTGATCCAGTACAGAAAAACAGCCTAATAGAGTTTCTTTTTAAACACCGATATCGGTGTATTCTATGATACATGGAATAACAGCACGATTAACAGTAAAAATTGGTTTAAATGCTGGGGTTCCTCCATTGGTGAAGGTATCCCACAATGCATTGCATAGCTATCACTGCTGAGGGAAACATTGAGGGATTTTATATATACAGAGATCAGATTTAAGTTTTGGAAAAAGTGCTAAAGACTAGTTAACAGTAGATTGTTTATGATACAAAGACTTAGTAAAAAAAACAATTAAGGAATGAATTAAGTGTCAACACTTTGAGCAGTATTATATTTTTGTTGTTGTTTCTACACCTTTTTATAGCTCCGACCTAATTTAAAATGTAAAGTTTATCTTTCCATTATGTTTATGTTTTTTAATTTTTTTAATTTTTGATCATTAAGCTGGGCTCTTGGGTCAGAGTCTGAACTTTTGAACATATCTGGAGGAAGAGAATGGAAAGAAAGAAGAAAGAGGAAACCAGTGAGGAAAACCTTGATCCAAAAACACTTTCCAATCATGGCAAAAATACATCTCTGGAGAAGCGAGCCCAGTTTCCAGCTTTAATTACATTTTAAAGCGCACAAGAGAGAACAGAAAGGATTCCACACCGTGCAGAGAAACAAGCTGTTTCTTCTTCTTCATGGCAGAAAGACGACAACATGTTTTTACAGAATGGAAAAGGCAACAAATATGGGAAGGCTGAAGCAGCGTCAAGGTCATGCCAAAGTATTTTATTTTATTTTATTTTTTTAAAGAAAATGACTTCAGCTTAAAATGAATCTGATCTGTGCAGCAACATCTGTTAGCCAGAGAACAACTGAACACTGAGACCATTGTTGCTGCACAGCTGGAGGGGAGGCACCGAGCATCTACACTACTTCAAACAGCCCAGATTAAAGAGACATAATGTGTGTTTTTGAACGTTCAATGAAAGACGGTTTGCATAATGGGACAGCAGCACATCACATTATCGGACATAAACAGCACAGGTGTCTGCTTTCCATAATATTTCTGCAGAATTAAAACGTTGTAACCGAAACTAATTAATCCCTTTATTTCCAAAAATACTGACAAGACATTAGGGATAGAATTTGAAATAGATTTCTGCAGATTGACAGTTATTATTTAAGTGCAGTAAAACAATTTTTGATCAAATTATTGTTTCAATAGTATTTTCCTTTTTATTTTATTTCAAACAATATATCTGTTTATTTAACTACATTAATTTATTTATTAATGTAGTTTATAAAACTACATTCTATGAGTGGAGAGCATTTTGTAGCAAAAATAAACAGCTGATTCAGTCATTTTTTTTGAGTTATGAAATTATGATTGAGGCTAGATTATAAACTTTCAAAAACACGGACCAAAACTATGTCCACGTATCAATTAAATGCTGAAGTTATTCCTTAGTTATTCCTTAGTGCTAAAGATTAATGACCTGAGCATGAATCTTCAGCACTCTATACACAGATGTGGAGAAAGCTGAAATAACACTGGGTTACAAAAGAATATTTTTTGGAAGTTGTCTGTTTTATCAACTGAATTAGGAATCCAAAATGACATCCATTTTTCTCAATCAGGTCAAGATTTTATTCTAATTTGATTTCGAGAAATCCGATCTTCTGACTAAATTGATGACATTTTTGTGACATTATCAGTTCATCTCCGTCAGTATTTCTCATCCAAAAAAGGTTTTAGGAGGAAAAAAAATGTTTTTAAACAGAGTATATTCATTAAATGTTACAAACTTAGATTTCTATAAATCGAATAAAAAAAATGATAAGGATAAGTAAGTGCGAATTGAACATTAAGCCTTCATATCTGTGCTATGATGGAATCTCTCCCCCTCACTCATGGATTCAGTACATCGAAATTATTCTAAAACGGTTAAAAAAACCGTAGACAATTTTTTGGCTGCTGACCAGTGTAATTATACCCTGAATTCATCAGAAAACAGGTCAGAAGGCTGTCAATTGGAGTCTCTCCAAGCATTAGGTGTTATGAGGTGAGTGATGCTTCATTTAGTGCAGAGTATTTGCATTATTTCTGCTTGCCTGTGTATCTGTTCATGGAGCCTCCTGCTGTTTCCGACCTCACTGCTGCGGTTAAAGGAGGAACCACCGTCCACAGATGTGCTAATTAGTATCATGACGGGTTTCCCTGAATTTCAGTTTAAGCTCCCCTGCAGCCAAGCAAAACCACAAACCACCACAAAGCAAAGCGTTCCTGCAGGGATGTCTTCCTTTGCAGGATTATCTGTTGGCTCTGCATAGTGACCCAAAACAAGAACACCAACATCCATGTTATGACCTAATATGAGCTCATGTATTAAAAATATGTACAAATCTGTGTTTAAGTTTGTGTGTTTGCATGTGTCTCCTCACCTTGTCTCATTGCATGGTGTCCTTGATTAGTTTGATATGAAATACTGATTTTGTTAACTTACTCATAGCCAAACCAAGTCGACTGCTGCACATCATTTATTAAATAAACAAAAATTGTTTTGTGAAAGCTGTTCTTTGTTTTTGTGAACCTAATTTTGTTTATCTTCTTTCCTCAAACTAATCAGATCTCTCTTCATCTAAAAGATAATGCGAGGGAACTCGTCAGGTTTGTATTTGCCGTCCAAAGCCCTGTTTGTACTCTCTGACGACTGAGATTATTTACTATGGTGAGTCTTCAGAGCCATGCTGTGTTGAGTTTCAATAGAATTTCATAAAACCAGCTTGGGGCAGCTGTGGATCTTTCCACATGATATTCATGAATCACTGTAGGAACGTGCAGAAAATGTAATATGTAAAAGACCAGCAAGACTCTGGTCTCTATTAGAGAATGTGTACAGTGTCTACAGCAAGTATTCACCTCTTTGAATGTTTAACTCTGTTTCCGGCTTTTACAAATAAGTTAAGATCAACAAAATGTGGCTTTTCTGACAAAAAAGATGACACAAAACTCCTCTGAAGCCAAAGTGAAAACTGATTTCCATGAAATTTAAAAAACTCTAACAATAGTCTGGCAATGAGTGAAATAGAGATCAGATGAATGCAGTGTGTCTCCAGTGACTACAGTTAAAGTCCTAGTGGTTCTGGAGGGTCCATACTTTGGTTCATCTGGGGCTCCATGCTGAATGGGCTGAATATTAATGCACTTATTTTATGTGAAATATGTTTATTTAATTTTCATTATTTTGTAGAAATTAGACTATATTGTTTTGGTTTTACTAAAAAGTGCCACATTTTGATGCTAATGGTTGAATTATAAAGGCAGCAAAAAGGCGGGAATACTTTTAATAGATACTGTGTGCACTGTAAAAACAACTCCATAAATTTACCGCAAAAATGGTGAAATACCAACAGTTACTGACCGTAATATCCAAAACATTTTGTTACCGTAGAAAATACATGGAAATACTGTAAGTCGAAACTGTGAAATGTTCATGTATGCAAGTTAAAACTGTGAAGAACATATTCGCTTTTGTTTCAATACTTTGGTAATACCTGAAAGTATAAAGCTTCACATCAGAATTAATATCTAATATTTTCCTTTGTCTCTTGATTTTCACCCAAAATACTTACATTAAAGTCACTAACCCTTAAAAAATGGGGACAAATCACTCTTCCTTGTGTGTTGTACTGTAATTTTTATGGTAATATTTTGGTAACAACAGCAACCGATAATTTACCATTCAGTTTTTATTTATTTATTTATTTATTTGTCGCAAGTTGCATAGAAAAGTTTGCAGTTCTGAGCTGCTACAGACACGGTTTCCAAGATATTATGCCTCAGTCGGTATGAAGGTATTTACTACAGCAAAACCACAGTTTCATTTTTTATTTTACCATGTTTTAGGAAACACGTTATTTTTCTGTATATTGGGAAATACACTACAATACTGGCAGCTGCGGTTGCCAGATAGTAACCGTATTTTAGCAAATAAAGTATAATACTGGCAGTTTTGGTTGCCAGAATCTTACTGTATGAAGACGGCAAAGTTCTGGTAAAATACTGGCAATCACAGCTGCCAGCATTTTACCATACATTAGAGTCATTTGTCTTTTACAGTATTGCAGAGTAAAATCATTCCAAAGTAACGCAGCACACATTGACCGTGCATTCATCAGCGTTTAGTCAGTTTTTAACAGCTGCCCCCAAAGTCCCTGTCTTTGTGCATCACACACACAGTTTCTTGTTTGGCACATCTTTTATTCAGCTGAAATGTCACAGAGTGTGAGCAGTAGGCGTGGAGTGGCTGCTGAGGTCAGGCTTAGGGCGCAGAGGTCAGCTCAGTCTGATGAAGTGGCTGATTGTGCTGTGGGATTTTAACACTGAATATCAGTAACAACAGGATTTTTAGAAGTCAAGGTTCAGATGAGCTCCATCTGCAGAGCTTTGTGATGTTCCTCACACGGAAACTTTTATCACATTTTTTGTCAGTGCAACCAGAGTTGTTGGTTTACCAGTAAAGCTGGAATTCTAAAAAAATAAATAAATAAATTGCAGCAGACAGGTCAACTCCTGGGGTTATCTCTTTTCAAATGATTCGTTGGTGTTTTGTCCAAATTTCATGTATTTGATAAATCAAATGTTTACCAAAAGAAAAGTGAGAGAAGAAACTCTTTGTATTATTAGGATTGCTGTATGACTGGCCATTGATGATAGAAAGAACAAGGAGTAAATTTCCATCAAAAATCTCGGAAATTTTATAGAAAAAAGCAAGGAAATCTCTGAATTTGAAAAATTGACATTTTGCCAAAAAAGAAGATAGAAATTTCTCTTGAAGAAATTATTTTCTTCCGATCTACAAATGTCCTGATACGACATGGTATTGATGTCAGCAGATTGCACTTAATCTTTCATGTTACTGGCTTCAGTCTACTTTCAAAATGAACAACTGTCACCATCTGCAGGCGCTGAGTCTTCAATACATGCAGGCAACATGCAAAACAAAATAAAACCATATAGGTTTAAAAAAAGCTTTTACAGTCATATAAAAAAGTGAATATAAATTTGAATGAAACTGGTTTATCAGATTAAAGGTACCTTTTAAAATGATAACCTTTATTCAGGTATCATACATATATTCATATTTTTAATTAAGTAAACATTTCTGTAGTAGAATAGTTTTTTGTATTGGTCTGATGTAATACTTTCATTTTAATTGTCATGTAAGTGAAACATTATCATAATTAATATAAATAAATGCTGTAAGACATCCATCTGTGTGCAATTAATAATTAGAAATATTTGTTGTTTCAGTTAGTGATAAAGTTCCTAAAATATGTAGACTTTTTATTAATATTCTGACTGATTGAAAAGTCTGTATGCGTCAGTAACAGAAAAGCATACTAGTATAATTTATTACCATGTTGTTATAGACAGCAGTTTAGCTAAGAACTGATAATGACTGTCCAAAGCAAATGCAAAGTTATTTTCACCTGCAAAGCCTCATTTTTACCACAGAAAACAGACCTGCCTGAAAGTGTTCATCTCTGATTCCACTCTGTAGCAGCCCCAACTTCACCATGCCAACGAAGCAACTCATCACATTTCTCTTTCTTAATTTCCCAAATGAATCATTAAACCATTAAAAGACAAATGAATGCAATAAAAATCATTTGCTATATATTAAAACCCAGCTGATTATCAGTTAATTACAACATGTAATGGCTGAGGTTCTTGCTGCTTGTTTTGTTGGTATGTTTTTTATACTTTGTGAGGCTTTATAGATGATAAATGTATTTATTGTTTTTAAACATGTCCATAAACGAGATTTATTAAGGTTACTGTCTAAAAAGAAAACATATAACTTTATGCTGCCATCTACTGGCCTTACTGATGTATTTCTGCTTATCAATATCAGAAAATTTGCAGACATTAATTTTCCCCCACTTTAGGTTTGAAACATAACACCTTTAAATTGGGTCTCTGACTCCTGCTTTTAAAGAATGCTGGATATCATCACAACATGTCTCCTCTATTTTGCTATTTTTACACAGAGAAGTATCTCAGATAAAGAGCTCATCAGATGCCTAGTTCCACCACGTGTTTGCTAATTGCTGCTAGCTAGTCTGAAGGAGCTGAGTGGGAGAATCACTGGGGAGAGCTGCTCTGTGAGACGGAAGATCGGAAACTTCAGCTCCAACGTGGAGCTGCATCTGGAAGGCGGGGCTAGGTCCACCCAGGTGTTTTGAACCGCTGGTTGCTGTGAGAGATTAAATAATTTCTCAAACATGGATGAAAGAATCAAAGCAACACTATAACTATGTTTTTGATGATGGAATAACATTATAACAGCACATAAATTTAAAAACAATTCAGCTTTAGATAATGTTGCATGTACTAGCTATAATGTTATGACGTGTTGAGTGGCTGACATTGTACCTGTTGACTCCGTGTAAAGTCAATCCCAAAGATCTTCTTTGTTGTTCAAATTCCAAATTTATTCCAATCATATTGTGAACAAAATCAAATTATTCCAGGATTCAGAGCAGCAGAATTAACTCTGACTCCTCCACAGCAGTCAAAACCTTGTATGCCCTTCCGGGTTCAACACCTCTCAACTCCCTGTCACCTCTTGGCTGACATCTGATGACCAATCACAAAATACTCATGTTTGGCTCCTATTCTGCCCTTTTAACATTGCCAAAAGCAGAACTGTGATTTCAAATCTTATATATTTGCTTCAACACTTAAAAAAATGTCTGTTGATGCATTTGGTGTCACTTATTTTGAAGTGTCATGAATGCCGTGGAAGATTTTAACTGGAGTAAGAAACATACGTTTTTTTCTTATTTTCTTCCTTTTTTGGAACCAGAATCACACAGCTGAACTTTAACTTAAGGAACATTTAGAAAGTTTAGCAACTTTGCAAACTAATAACTACGGAGACAGAAGCAGAGGAGATGATGTTCTGTTATTTTTCATTGCTGTCAATAATCATTACCGTCAGAAGCAGAAAGGCTCTGGCTGATGGGAGCTGGTTAAATTTGTATCTTCTGCTCACCTGCTGGCTGCAGTGCTGCTGCTGTGGACTGGGAGAAGCTTCAGGAGGCAGAGCGAGGGGCAGAGTGTGATCAGATTTCACTCCAAGCTGCGCTCCTCCTCACACACTCTGCCTTTTACTCTCAAATCCGCTTTTCAGCGCGATGATCCCCAGGGAGCAGAGAGCCACGGCTCCTGTCTGCAACCTGCGGCTGCATGACGCTCTCTGCCAGAGCCACTAGCAGGCTCAGAGGATCGGCGGCCGGCCGCTTCACAGAGATCCGGGGATATCCTGCAGCTCCTGGGATGGGTCTGGGATAAGTCACCTCTCCTTTGGAAAGGAACAGCAAACATGGTAAGACTCTTTATTCAGAATCAGCCTCTGTCAGAACTTTTTCTACTGATTTAATGATTTGGGTTTAGGTTCAGAACAAAGTTACTCCTTTTCTGTCTCATCGATTCAAACTCTGTCATGACTTGGGAATTCTTAATTAGGAATTTCCAAGTCACATTTCAGACTGTTAAAATCAAAATGCTCTAAGTGAGCATTTTGATTTACAAATCTGTCATTTTAAAAGTTACAATAACAATGTGTGATGTAATCTCCTTCCTGATCTAATTGCCTCAGTCATTTTATTTTGCCAAAAATGATTTATTTATTTATGTATTTTGCCTAAATGATCTTTTGGGAAAAAAAAAAAAACATAAAAAGACTTAGCCCATCATTATATGAATGTGATGATCTAAAATCAAAAGTATAAATTTAAGGCATCATTTATACTTGTGAAATTTAAATTCACAATTATGTTTCCAAGCAATATTTTCTCTTCTCAAAGACATAATAATGCGACTCAATTTTCGACACTGAATGGACATTGAGTGTTAAACGGGCTCAAAGAATTTATGATTACTGAAAACTGACAAGAGGGAATGAGAAGTGTCATTTTGTATTAGGGATTTTTCATTTCTTTGTTTCCTCTTAATTCATAATGAGCTCCTTACTTTCAGGACACAAAGTATGACAAGCTGTTTTCCTATTCGGAGAATTGAATATGAAGATTACTTAACCACAGTCATCCGCCTTCCTTGAATGAAAAAATAAAAGCGTGAAGTTGCCGGGCAACAGCATCACATCTAGAAAGGTTATTGCAAACAAACAGAGCCATGACCAGCTTGTTTTCCCCCAGAACTCTATTCAGTGACACTTTCATTCTGCAAAGTTGTTTGCAAAGAGTTTTGAATAGAATTGGGTTTGCACACCTAAACAAAGTTTCACCCACATTTTAAGGAGTCTCTGAAGTTTCACATTTCAAATTGGTTCCATATGCTGAGCAGAGCCGGCGCTGAATGTTTCAAGTGCCACATAGAAAGCAAGAGGGGAAACTCTAAGACTGTTCCTCTCTATTTTTCCCATTTTGGTTTTGTTGTTGTGGTAACAAAACCCCCATAACCGAGTAGAAAAAAAATAAATCTCTCTGACCAGAGTGGAAGACTCCAAATTTTTTCATGTCTTTCTGTTTTTTTTTTCCATTTGTTTGGATTCTTTTTTTTTTCCCTGTCTCCTGCCACAGCTCTGGTTGTGTGTGTTGCATATCAGAGACTGCTGGGGATCGTGTTGTTAGAGCAGTTTACTGCCGTCTGTCAGTGAAAGACACAGTCAATTAGTGGACAGCTACACTCATTTCACGTTGACACACACCTCCATAACTCCTGAAACCAACAGGTGCGGTTTGTTTGTGGCAGCGGCGTCGCCGTCTCCCCAATTGGTCCAGATGGGACCAATTTAACCCTTGTGTTGTCTTCTGGGTCAAAATGAACCCATTACAATGTTTACTTGTAGATATAATACCTCTAAACTATCTTTTGAAATTTTGTGACTTTTCCTAAATTGACTAAATTGACTAATGAATATATTTCATTAGAAAAAGCAATACTTTGTTTTTGTTTATATTTCCGTGTAGGATACAAGGATTGTCTTATGGGTCATTTTTGTTCAGGTGAGTCACTGCAAAGGAGTTTGGAAGAAGGGAAGGAAGTGTGAGTGTGTGTGTGTGTTCTTGTGTGGGTGTGTGTGTGTGGGGGTGTGTAGGTGTGTGTGTGTGTGTGTGTGTGTGTGTGTGTGTGTGTGTGTGGTGTGTGTGTGTGTGTGCGTGTGTGTGTGTGTGTGCGCGCACTGAAAAATGGTTTATCAGATTTTAATTTTTTGTTTGAATGCAATTCTTACAAATATTTCAGTTTGCATGGGTTAAATCAAAATACTGATTGTTTTTGAAAATCAGTATTTTCTGATGTATTTATAATGAATGCAATGCAGAACTCCTGGTGGTTTAGTGTGTCAATGCAGAAGGATCAGTTTTTGCCCCGTCAACAGACACTGGTTGGTTAAACAGGATTAAGAGGGCGGCAGCAGAGACAGAAATTACAGATTGCATTGTTAGAAGAAAATAAACAGTTTGATTAGTAAGAAGCTGGAAATGCAGCAGTGTTTATAGTCTGTCTTTTATAGGGTTGCGGTGAGAAACTTCAGCACTAATAGCTGCTTCCTTTATGGTGTCTGGCTGTTTCTCCACCTCTTCACAGCCTGTGTCCAAGCAGTAATGTCTCATATCTCCAGAGTCAACAGAGGGTAGAACAGTATAAATGTAGACGTGTTTGTTCATCACTCTGGAAAAAGAGCAAAACTCATAAAGCAGAAATAAATAAATAAAATAAAAGTTGGTCCATCCACCCAATTCCCTCCCACCCATTTCCCTCCCACCCATCCATCCATCCATCCATCCATCCATCCATCCATCCATCCATCCATCCATCCATCCATCCATCCATCCATCCATCCATCCATCCATCCATCCATCCATCCATTTTCTTGCACCCTTATCCCTTTGGGGTTAGGAGGGGTGCTGAAGCCTATCTCCAGCTGTCAGAGGGCGAGAGGCGGAGTCACCCTGGACAGGTCATCAGTCCATCGCAGGGCAACACAGAAAGACAGGACACACAACAATGCGCGCACACACACACCTAAGGAGAGTTTAGACAGACCAATCAACCTAACAGTCATGTTAGGGCTGTAAATCACTGATAACAAAGAAAGCTGTATGCGGCGCTTTCCCCAAAACACCACATCTGAAGTCGCTCCCAAGTAGTTTTTGTCGCTCCAACACCTGAAAAGACGCTAACTTCTCCTCTGATTGGCTAATAGATGATGAGTGCTAGTGCCAAGGCTGAATTATGAATATATTTCTAGTTATATATAAAACTGTTTACATCCATGTAAAAGTGCCAGGACTTTTTAATGACTTATCGCGTGAACTAGTTTATTCGTTTGTGATTTTAATTTAGTCTCTTATTGAGTGGAAACACCGTAATTGTTTTTTTTACATTAGCAGAATATAGACAGAGATTTGACAACATTTGTAATGAAAGTGCAGCTTCTGTCACTTACTTTCCATGCATGTATATTGATTTCTTCAATAGTTCTGGATGTAACCACATTGTGGGGTTTTTTTTCTTTCTATTTGTATATCCTTTGGGGCGAATCCCACTCCAAACAGAACAGCATTGCTTTGCAACAATTCATACAAAAAATTATTTTGTTTTTGTCTCACGCAAAGGATTTGTCTTCTGAATGTGTAACTAAAGACACTTTGCAGACTGGTCCTCTGAATCTGTCTGTCATTCAATAAAAATATTAAACTAAATAAAACCAGGCAAATCTGGGCAGCACTTTATTCTGACATGTGGCACTAATGTTTGAACCAAACAGCACCTCCTGCAGTTCCTCGATGCAAATGCTTTTGCTGCCACAACTGGCAAATGAGCTGAAAGAAATGGTGATTTTTTTTTTCTTCTGTTGGCTGTAGAGAGAAAACAGACTAAATATAGTTTATTTCTTTTGAATGCTGCACTTACTTTGTAATGTTAGCCTTTGTTATCTTTTGACTGTTGCTTCCTTCTGCAAACATTCGTTTTCATGCTGCACCTTCCTCTCAGGAGAATGGAATGTGGACTGGGAAACAGATTTGTCCACGTATGCAAGCCAGTCGCAGGCAAAAAGAGAGGAGGATTCTTGTGCCAAAGAATAATTACATTCAGGCTTGTGATCTGCTGTCCGGGCCTCACATCTAAACACGGAAAACACAATCAAAGATCACACTTTCCAGAGCTTTTTAAAACTGAAAATAATCCCATCTGTTAGTCAGACAGCAATGTGTTTGCAGTGCTGAGAGAATGTGAAGACGAGTTTTGAAGCTGCCTGGGACGTATCAGGAATAGCTGTGGGCAAAGTAAAACATAACATTATTTTAAATAGGCATTTAATTAACCGAAGCTAATTTAGAAAAAAGCTAATTGGAAAGAAAATACTGTACGGTGTTAATTGTAGTGTTATGGCTAGATTCAATATTTGCAGTTTTTGGATTTTGCTGTAACCTTTTTGAATGTATTCAGAATGTGTCCTTGAATACTTTCACAGTATTAGGCGTCTATGTGCCTTGTGTTTCAACAGGGGAAGCAGACCTGATGTCTTAGGAAAAAATTCTCCAAGGCAGTACTTTGGAAAAAGTAGAGCCTTGCTGCATAATTACCTCAGTAGAAATTTAGATTATTACTCTGGAGTTCCAGTATTCACAGCAGTACCAGACCATAACTAAAGATCAGATAAAGAGTAAATAACAGAAAGTCAATAATACTCGAGACCTCTTCTAAAAATGCTTGTAGCTAATTATTTTAGTACTTCAAACACCAAATATACCTTTATTTGCATAGATGTGCACAAGAAAACAAGAAAACTGTCTTGGCATTACCGCTGAAGTTAACTGTCTTTCAAATCTCCACTCTTTGGGGAACAGCCAGTCAGACTGCTCCTTCATTGGCTGATTAGAAAACGTCAGCCAATGATAAGTCAAGTAGCATTCTGCCATATCTAAGTGGAGTTTTCCTATGAATATTTTAGATGTACTTGATGAACAAATCAGCAAATGGACTGCTAATAATATGGAGTTCCATAGAAACCCTTGAAGATTTGGGTTAAATGTTTTTGGTTTCCTTCTACGAGCTTCTCTCAGTTTTCTTGAGTTCTGGTCCATTCCTCCTGCCAAAACTGGGTCTGGTTGACTTTAACTTGAAGACTGATGTCTTCAGACCAGTGGTCTCAAACCTACAGAGGACAATTACTTTGTCTTACCAGCTTCAGCAGCATTTTCACAAGGTATCTGGTTCTTGTTCTGGAATCAATTTGCACATTTTAGACCTGAACTTGTTCATCTCTGGGATTTGTTACAAGCAAAGCAACTTTGGGGTTTCTTACACTAGCAAATTGCTAGTGTGGTATACCAACTGAATTACTAATGCGGTACACCTTGCATGGCAGTGCTAACAGAAATGCCATTCCAGGCATATTTGAGGATATGCTTTGTTTGTGGAATATTCCCAAAAGTTGTTAATGTTGCGCTCGGGGACAAAACACAATCAAAGTGCTGAGTGACACGAACCTCCCTAAGTTTATACCCTCCAGCTCGCTGTTAGCGAGAGACTTCTGCCTCAGGGAAGAGTAGCGGAAGTTGTTTCTGTTGGATGTAGAATAGTTGGGCATCTTAAACACTCCACCTTCACATACTCCTGCTTGAAAGATGTTCACTGCACCTCAATCAGCCCATAAGAAGATTCCAGCAAGATGTGCAGACCTGGTGGAAAAGCTTTTTTTCTCATTCTCCATAAACAGAAGCAGGTTTTGGGAACCTTTGGGTCTGAATATGAGCTGCCTGATGACCTCACTACACATCAGTGGACAATCATGGAAAAGCCTACAGGATTATTAGCTCTGAGTGAGGAACTGACGCTGCAACTTAGCGCCGCTGAAGCTTTGGCCTCTGACATAATTCCTGTTGTGACTGCACTGGCTGGAGAGGAACAGATGAGGAGGCATCAAAACCAACAGCTGTGAAGAGACAATTCTGTGACTCAGAAAAGCCAAACTCTACTGCATGGCAACAATCATCAGTCCAAGGTAAATAAAATGTGTTCTCAATCAAATGACAGAGAGAAAAGGACAAGGAACACGAAATTTGTCATTATGATTAAAACAAAAATCTTAGATATTAAAGTTTTGCATTATTTGCTTGGTTGGTTTCAAAGTAAAGCTGAAATTACTTTGAACAATTGTTGATTTTGATCTGTCAGCAGATAAATCCTTTTAGACAAATTGTAAATTATGGAAACTTCTACAGTAAATAATTTTCTAGTTTCTGTGCAGAGAATTGCTTCTATAAATCTACTTTTGAGTAACGTCTCAGGTTATTGGTGTCTGATCAAACTGTGATTATCTACTTCACCTCATTGCGGGTAGACACATCAAATTACTGTGCTGCCATTTACTGATAACACACACTCACACACACATGCACATGCACGACACATAAATAGAATGCTTATCTTTTAAATCTGCTACATACACTCAGTTTATTGCTGTTAAAAGTCAGCAAAAACTTTAAGGCATAAAGAAAATGAGCACACTTCGTTATATGGATGTTAGATGAACATTTTCCATGTGATGAATCTGTTCAACTGGTATATGTGCTCCCAGACTGCTGTACGGTGACTGACTAGTGGCCCCCACACAACAAGTATGTAGGTGTACAAACTGCAGAGACACATTTCTGATTGGTCCAGTCAGAAATTAGTGAAATGATTTTCTGCCTCTCAGGAGCTGGAGTTTGATCCAGCTACTAAATCTACATTTTAGACAGTTAATTATTTTGTTTGTCTTCTGAATTGAATTTAGACTTACACATAATTTTTTGTCTTTGCACAAAGACACAACAGTGAATTTAGCAACTAAATGTCGTTGCTTGGCTACCAAAGTTCACATAAAAAATGCTGAAAAACAAATTTCAGTGTGAATATAAATACCTATGAAAGTGTTACTGATGCAGTTAGGAAAAAAAATACATACACAAATAATAATCTGTTGGTAAATATATATATAGCTTAATACTTGGGAGGATTATTGGTGTGATATTTGTGAAATATATGAACTTTTCGCTATGATTTATGCTGTTTAAAACATCAAGCGTGTCTTGTACCTAAATAAAACACAAAGCATAACCCACTTGGGCGTCGTGAGCGGTCATTTGATTCTGCAGCAGAACGCTACCGACAGCAGAACTGGGGTGTGGACCGCTCACATTTCATTACACAGGAAGAACACCTCTCTGTTTGTACTTACAAAGGAATCGACACAAGGTCGCTTTCTGTCTCTTAAATGTATGAGTATATTCACATACATTGCATTTTTTCTGGATTTTATTCCTGGCATAGCAGAAATACAGGATAAACTTAGCGGTTCATGAATACAGTGGATCCCTTCCTGTCTGAGGTTCAGGAAAATTCCCAGAGAATTCAGCTAGTTGGAAAAGTTTAGTGAGTCGGATTATGATAATGTAAACACTAGGCATACATGTTCCAGAGTGGTTGTCAAAACTGTTTTGTGGTGGACATTTATAATATTGTTTCTCATTTATAGAGAGAAATTTCTTATAATTATAATTTCTTATAATTACGATCTATCATAATGATAAATTCTAATTAATGCAGTTTAAACATACCTAAAACTGTTTTTGTACTTTTTTTGTCAATGATAGCATCAATAAATATCAATAAAATTAAATGAAATAGGAAAATATGAACTTATCCACTTACTGTAGATTAGTGACTGGTGTCTATAAGAAGCACATTACAAAAGAGAACGTTTTTCAAGACCAGTGTTTGTGTTTCATGCAGTGTCAGCCATAAAAAGTAACGAATAGTTCTCATCACCATTTTATGGGTATCACAATGGAACCAGAAAATATCTGCATTAAAACTTTAGGGTTAAAGTTTTATGCTGACTTTATCACTGGGTTGTGATAAAGTCAAGGTATGTGGGAAAGATCATCACCATCTTTTATTCAACACAATCACTCAGTGCAGCAACCTAATTTCTCTGCTTCTCTGAATTGTCTCACTGAACGTATCATTACCTTTTCGTCCATCTGTCCCTGTTCCCTGTCCTCCCTCTGCTCCATCCTCTCCTGAGGTGAGCTGATTGGCTGGCTGACTGACTGGATGGCTGCAGCACCTGCTGCGTGTCTCAACATATTACTGCATACCATCCCTGCAGTAATTCCTAGCAAAGAAATAGGAAGAAAAAGATAAGAAAACAAACAAAAAAAAGGGCTGGGAGGTCACAGCTTGTCAGAGCAGATGAGGTGGTTGGAGGAAGATGAGAAGTGTGGATCCAATCCAAATATTCAGAGATGTGAGAGCAGCAGGTGGGTGGAAGCTGCTGGTGTTGAGCTGCAGTCAGAACAAGAACAACGAAGAGTCACAAACACAGAGATAATGTTTAATCCAGCAAAAACAAATGGGGGGGAAAAACAAACTGTTTTTACAGAAACCTGCATGGATAACATAATATTAATCCAACCTATTGAAAATAAAAGCAAATAAGATTATTTTTTATATCATGGGAGGAGCTGCCTCACTGCTTGTAAGTCAAGATTGTAGAAATGAAGAATGTCTTAAGATTAAAACTATTCCCTGATAGTTTTCTCCTCAGGTCATCAGCAGGCTGGTAGTGAAGGAATGCAGCCAGACATTCATAATAATACAGGGCAATAAAAAATGGCTGCAAAAGTCTGCTACAAGTGAGCATTCTGTAGGGATCAAATATTATATTATCTTATGGGAAGACAGATTCCTTTGTCTACACACACATATGCCTTTGTTGGTCTATGGGGCCATCAGTGTGTTTACCATAGGAGACACTACTGCTGCTGCACATAGAGCCTGTTTTTTTCTTTACATTCCAGGTAAAGAATAATGGGATCCTTTCACTAAAGTCCCAGAGCCTGGTGAGAATCTGGGAATGTGGTTAACAGCTGGAAGGTTGGAAAGATTTCCCGAGGCCCTGAAACATTCCTGCCTCTGAATGAAGATGGCTGATTTACGGTGCCTGCAGAAATACCCGCTTAATTCTCCCCCATCTGTGTTTGACAAACCAACACAAAGGAGTGAATGAATAAAAAGTGGAAATTAAATTCCAGATCTAAATCCAGCTGGGAATCTGACCGCGTCTTGACAATGGATGTCGATCAACTCTCCATTCGCTCTAACAGATTGTATATTTTGTCTAGCACTTCATAGGTATGCTACATATTGTGTTGGTCTGTTGCATAACAATCCAAATGAAATGAAGTTATTTTCCAGCTGGGATTGAAGCCAGAGGTGCTAAAGTTTTGTGGGAATGTCTGCAGCTTAAGACAATAAAAGTCATCTTGATTTGTGATGTTTTGTCGATCGGTTAAAAGTCTTTATCTCTCCACCTTTCTGTTTACATCTTATGAAAAAGGAAGTCTATCTCAGTGTCTTCAGAGATTCTGTCATTTCCTTCAGTGGTTCTTGTCGCAGCGCCACCACAGGTGAAAAGGGGAACAGGTTTTTCAAAGGGTTGAGTTCACTTGGTGCAGTGCAGCGAAAAGCAGCAGCTGAAAATGAAACAAATGTTGCAATGCTGGTCCTCAATAGAACCGAGTCTACCGGACTGGACTACCGCTGTGGAAATACCTTAAATCTTTGATTTCCTGCAGCCTGTTTTTGCTCCATTGCTGCTGTCACCTTCCTTCACCAACAGCGTGTCGAATGGAACCACCTGCAGAACCAAATGTTTGGGAAAGGAAAGGCAGCACTGAATTATGGGTCTGGCACATTCATGCTGGTCTCAGAAGGACAGTCCATCTTTCCTGTCAATACTGGAAGCATTGGCTTCTTATTCTGCTGCTCTCAGCACACAAACACACACACATGGCTGCAGCTCTGATCTCTTCTTACTGTTTTGGTTAAATGTCACAGTAATCTCCAGCTGCTACATATTGTATCAAACTTGAAATGCGTCTTTTCCTGCAGGCAGAGGAACACACACACACACACACACACACACACACACACACACACACACACACACACACACACACACACACACACACACACCCACACACACACACACACACGCACACACACACACACACACACACACACACACACACACACACCCCCACACACACACACACACACACACACACACACAAACACACACACACACACACACACACAAACACACACACGCATACACACACGCGCACACACTGCGGTCCTGCAACCAGAAGTTGAGCTGAGGGAACCTTCCAGATGCATAAACACTGTTTTCTGTTTAGAGAAAATTGCTAACTACGAGATTTATAATCCTAGTCCAGTATAATTATACTTCTGCTGTTCTCTAACTGGCAGTCCTCTTTCCTTTTTTGTATTTTTGATTTTCTCAGAACTGGAGAGTGTGGACGAAACTCTGCTGTGGCCCAAGATGGATTGTTGTCCTTTCTCCTCTCCTCCTCCTATTCCTCATGATCTTCGTGATGGAGGTCACTTTGCCCCTCCCTGTGCCGCCCGCTGATGTCGACCGGCGGCCGTCCAAAGCTCTGAGTGCCATGAGGAAGCTGAAACCCCGGGTAGTGGAGCTCGCAGCACTCAGCGGCTTCCAGCAGCCTGCTCCTCACATCCACAGCAGGACCAGGAGACACAGCTCTGGGAAGGAGATGTCCACACACTCAGCACTGCTAAAGCCTGTCGCAAACTCTGCAGGACCTGTTAAAGTCAGGAGTCACCCTGACGTCCATAACAAGAAGCAAAGCAGCCAAGACATGGCGGATGTATTCGCTCACTCTCATCGTCCTGATTTTACAGGGAACAACATGGAGCTCCAGCGCAGAACTAAGCCGAGCAGCCACACTGCTGTGGTGAAGCACACGCTACACACACACACTCATCTCAAAGGAAATGTTTCCAAATCAGACCACAAGTCTTCCGCAGCAGACACCATTAAAAGCGTCCAAAGAGCAGTTCACAGACACACACACCAGGACGCAGTCAGACAGACGACTGACAGCCAGACCAGGGAGAAGCAAAACCAACGACACACAGCTTTGGAAAGACACGGAAAAGCTCCAAAGCACTCTGGGAAACCTGCCAGTGTGGGTAAGGAGGAAATGCCCTCTAGTGATCTGCGAGAGGATCGTCATTTATCACGGGATGACAGAGAGGCTGCATCAGAAGTTGAAGCCACCGCTCAGCAGGGTGACAGGGACTGGTGTCAGGGCCTCCCAGAGTTGGACTTTTTAGACGCTGACCAAAGGAAGATCAGGGTGGGTGGAGACCTGCAGCATGTTCACTGGCTCAGCAGGGACGACATAGAGAAGATGGAGCTCCTGGCTGGTGGGGAAGTTGTCAGTAAGAGCCGGGTGCCGGCTCATGGACAAGTCCTGCAGGTGGCTCTAGGTCTGCCTGCGCGTCACCAGGTGTGTTCCTCCATCCCTCTGTGTTGCTAAATTATTGAAAAAATAAACATATGAGCTCAACAACAAGACATTTGTTGTTTTTAATTTGTTCTGTGTTTCTGACCAGATTGTTTCATTAAGTACTGAAGGGTGCACTTTCTTTTTTTCCAGACTGTGGTTGTATTTGTTTTAAATCTCAATGAAAACAAAAAAACAACTAAACTGTAAAATCTGAATGTGCTTATCTGCCACAGAACATCCCACCACTGAGGGATTCACAGCAGCATGGAGCTGGACACAGCGGCCTCTGCCAGCGGGGGCTGTGCTCCCTGGTCAAACGCCCTGACGACTGGTTTGAGGTGTTTGCTTTCCACCTGGACAGAATCCTCGGACTCAACAGAAGCTTGCCGGCAGTTCTCAGAAGGTTCCACGATCACATTCTGCCCTACAGATTCACTGACGGTGAGCCGAGGCCGGCGGTTTGGTGGGACCCGGACATTCAGCATCTGGATGATAAGGACAGCGACCAGAACTCAGTGCCTCTCAGCTGGGTCCAGTACCAGAAGCTGCTGCAGGCCCAGTGTGGGAACCAAACAAGTCTGAGCTCAGAGCCATGTGTTGGGGTTCTGCATGCAGAGTGGGGAAGACTGGCTCTGTTTGACTTCTTATTACAGGTAAGAGAAGATGTTTCCGTTTTCTTCTTTTGACTCATTATGAAGAAGTATTCAAACCTGTTTATCGTGTAAACATTCGATCCTGCTGCAACTTTTGACCTTCATATATCTTATTGGGAGTTTCTATGACAGTCACTAAGTAATGCCTCTTTATGATGAGGGATAGAAGTTGAAGGATAGAATGTTGCTTTTAAATTTTTAACTAATAAATGTCCTAGTTACTTATAGCCCCTTTTACTCAGATAGTCCTAAATAAAATTCAGGGTAGGTTTGTTTTCGATGCAAAGTTTTTCTGTCTCTCTCCTTTGATCTGAATCTATGAACCAATTTTTTTCTGCTTCTCCATGTTTCCAGGGAAGACCATATATATTTAACATAGCAATAAATAACCAGATTCCTCATAAAAATCAAAGTGTGGCTGGCTTGATCTGGTGTGCATGTAGTTCTCCTTCAGTAGAAAATATGGGTCAAAACGAAGCATAAGTGTTGCACGCTGTTACGTAGTCTCCTTTGAACTCATTGTAGTTGCATTGGGAGCAAATTAGCTCCCATATTTTACTGGAACATGTTGCAGGTTTTGAAATGGAGGAATGACTTGAACACAAACAATTGTATTTATGTTCAATGTACAGAAGATATACAGTTCATACAGTATGATATATAATTCACCTAAAGATAAAACGTTATGACAACACTACTGATAATTAACATTAATGTGATTATGCTAAAAAAAAATTTCAGCTAAAAGAGAACATGAGTTTTGTGTGTGCGTGTGTGTGCGTGTGTGTGTGTGTAGGGGTGGGGGTGCGTTTTTTTCCCAGTGCAGTGTGTAAACTTCCTTTAAGCTTCTGTCACTTTAGGGGATAGTTCTTACTCAAATAGTAACTTCTGTAGCTTCTATTTCCTCACAGAAACATGTATTTATTTATGTTTTTCAGTCTAAACATCAAAATCCCCAGGGTAGCAGTAATACAAGTACACAGACACAAATAAGAGCCTGAAAAGGAAACTGAATACATAACAAATCCAGAAGCTGTGCTAATCCTTTGTGAACTAGAATAAACATTAAGAGGTGAAGAAGAAAATGTGTGTGGTTCTTGGTAATTCAGCATATAGCATATGAATTGCATTTGAGGCATATCTTGATACAGTCATTTTTACAATGTTTTCTTTTCAGTTTTGTCAGTAAGAGCAGTAAGAAGTAAGAGCAAATGCAACATTTGAAAAACCTGAGGTCCTTCAAAATCCAAAAAGTAATTTTTTATTCCCAATCCAGCTAAATAAAACTCACTGAAAGCCACAAACGTGGCACATCCTTTTCCATCCATCCATCCATCCATCCATCCATCCATCCATCCATCCATCCATCCATCCATCCATCCATCCATCCATCCATCCATCCATCCATCCATCCATCCATCCATCCATCCATCCATCCATCCATCCATCCATCCATCCATCCATCCATCCTTCCATCCATCCATCCATCCATTTTCTGTACACCTTTGTCCCTGGAATCAGGAGGGGGTGCCGGTGCCTATCTCCAGTGAACGTTTGGGGCGAGAGTCAGGTTACACCCTGGACAGGTCGCAGCCTGTCACAGGACCACCTTTTACAAAACATACACATCGAACAAAGTGATATTGATGTTATTTTTGAAGAACCACTCATATTTCTATTTTTAGGTTATAAAATAGACAAAACAATTAAACATTGTGAAAATTTTAATTTTCTTCTGTAGAATGTTGAAATTTATGAAAAAAGTATGTAAAAAAATTTTATTAAAAATTTCCATGATTTCCAACCTAAAGACATAAAAATGTAATAAAAAGATCTATAAAGACATTTTATTGTGGAGATTCAGTGCAGTTATTGGACATCATCACACACTGAAAATTTCTTTTGTTTCTGCCCGGGTTACTTGCATGCACAGTAAATGATTTTCTGTCTCTGTGTGTTTTGAACATATTGCTTTGCTCGCTCTCACATGTCTGAAACAGGATGGAGCCTCTAATTTCACAGCCTGCAGCAGTAATTTAGAGCTGCTTTGTTCTGAGTTGGAGTGTGTATGTATGTTTGTGACTGAATATGAATAACCCATGAGGCAGATTCTTCCTCTTGCTGCCAGTACTTGATCCCTGTAACATGTCCAACCTCTAATAGCCTCAGATTGAGATGAACACTTGTTCCTACCTGCTGGCTTGACAGGAGCAGAGCAGCAAACAGCAGAAGGTTTGGGGAGGGGAGGAGTGAATGGGTCTGGGATTCTCTGAAGGGAATTCTAGTTCCACTTCAAAAGCAGAAAATTGACTATATCACATGGCATTCTGGGTAAATACAACCAAACAAACATGCAGGTCTGGCATTAGCAGGAGAAATGGCTCAAGGATTTTTGACAATAGAGAAATAATACAACCGCTAAAATCTGACACCACTCCATTTTTGTTTGCATTTTGTGAAGAAGAAAGTTGTGTTCAGTGTCTTTGGAGATTTTTGTGATTTTTCCCTCAGAGGTTCTTAGTGCAGCGCCACCACAGATGAGGAGGGGAACAGGTGTTCCAAAGGCTTTGCTTTGTTTGGTGTGCAGAATTAAAGTGAACCACAGCAGCTGGAAATGTAACAAATGGAGCACATTTGGCCTCCAATTGAACATAGTCCACCAGATTATCAGGCGTGAAAACCCCCTTACTCTGTCGTCTTTGTCTTCTGCAGATTTCTGAGTTGATCTTCTGTGTTAATGGGTCATTTGCCCTCAGTTCATGCTTCAGCTTCTCTGCATTTTGCTGATTGTTTCCATCTGGTTCTCATGGTTCTTTTATGTCCCCAGCAGATAAGATGTCTGTCAATTTCTTCCACTCTTCACCAGGTTCTTGCCATGTGAGTTCTCTGGTGTCCAACCTGCTCTTCTTGAATGCTTTCTGACTTTCGGTTATTGTAATTAGAGGATGTAACAGCATTATGACTATGGTATAAAACACCACTTCCTGTTTTTTTTGTTATACATGCTGATGTTCTCTCAACTTGATCTAGTAGCTCCATGGTGAGAAATAGGGGTTTGTTTTTATTGATCTGTACTTCATTTCAAGCTCCTTTTAATATGAAGGGAGTTTCATAAATAAAATTGATTGATTGATTGATTAATTGATTGATTGATTGATTGATTGATTGATTGATTGATTGATTGATTGATTGATTGATTGATTGATTGATTGATTGATTGATTGATTGATTGATTGATTGATTGATTGATTGATTGACATTAGAAACCACCCTAGGTTTGTGGATCTGACTGGTCCAACAGTGCCCCAGCCCAACCTGTTGCTAATTGCTTTGAAAAATGGGAGCACCAAAAATAACCAAAAATGAAATAATAAGAATTCCTAGTCAACATTCTGTCATTGAATGCACCATTGCACCCAAACAACATAAAAAAATGCAATAAAAATCTTGAAATGTTGAAAAAATACAATAAAGTTATCATAAAATAAAATATTAACAGTGTTGATTGTTAGTAAATAAAGCATACATTATATTATTGTGAGACTTTTCCACTGCAGTGTCTTTGAATATTGTTCAGAACCATGGACAGCAGCATCCCAGAAATCAGGTTCAAGTTAGGTTGAAAGAGAGCTGATGTTCACTCTTGGTAGTAAGTCCTAAAACTTAAAGTAGATCTTGTTTATTACTTAAAACCTACCTTAGTTTAGGACCTAGAGTTTCCTTCTTTCTATTTGCCAAATTCTGAAATATTCTGTCCGAGGTGATACTGAAGAATTAGTCCATGAATTTGTTCCTTCAAGACTGAGCTACTCTAATCTTTTACCATCAGGGATTCACAAAATGCAGTGAAAATCCTGCCATGTGGCAAAGTGGCAATGTTCAGACTAAAACATTGAGAATATCAGAGTGATTAGTGGAGGAACTGAGCATCTGGGGAGTATTCTGATTGGTTGATGGTGACAGGGCAGGTTGAGAGGTATGGCATGTAAGTCTGGTGCTTAATGTGTCTTACTTTGTGCAGCAGCTGCTTCTGATGATTGAGCTTTGCTGAAGCAAAATGAAGCATTTGAACCAGCCAACCAGAATCTCAAGCTCTCCTTATGAATGTTGTTTTATAGGCAGGTATTCTAGAATGTGGCAAACAACTAGTGACCACCAAGATCACACAGGAGACTCACATGGGTCTGGAGAACAAAACCCAGCACCTTTTGGCAGATTGATCTGCAGGAGTAACTGCTGACAGAACATAAGGAGAGCTGCTATACAGGGAGCCCACAACAACAACAGGGTCAGCTGGAGTTGGTTTCCAGGCACGGCAAGAAAAGAATTATCCCATAGTCTGGCAAAGAAAACATCCTTCCATCCATCCATCCATTCCCTAACGAGGTCGGGAGTTGCTGGTGCCTATCTCTAGCTGCGTTCCGGGCGAGAGGCGGGGTACACCCTGGACAGGTCACCAGTCTGTCGCAGGCAAAGAAAACAAATTATCTTATATTTAGCTATGGACTTTTGAAATAGTATAGAATAAAGGAAAAAAGAAAGTTTTGTTGGCTTGGAAATGTTTTCCCCAGGTTCAGAATCTTCTTGTTTTGATGTTACTACTGCCACCTTCTGGTGTGGCATAATTACTATAATTATCCTTATTGGAATCCATTCTGCAGAGATTTTTCCCCCAAAACGAATAAAAAAAAATTCACTAGTTTAAATTATTAGGGCTTGAGTTGCACACTGTTTTAAGAGCAGTAACGTTTAGTGTCAATAAAGCCCAGATGTTTGGTGTTCTGAGTCATTTGTGTGGTAACATCAGTCAGACTAGTGATTCCTGTTAATACAAGCTGAGGTGAACCATGAGCTGCAGATCAGATAGATCCCTGTTTTCTGACCATATGTGATAAAAATATAATTTTTCACATTGCTTGTATTGTTTTTAATCTTATTGTATTTTTATTTTACATATTTCTAGTGCTCCTTTTTCTCTTTTTCCAGGTAAATGACCGTCTGGACAGGAACTGCTGTGGGTTTACACCTGATCCAGCAGAACTCTGTGTGGAGAACCGTCTGAACATTAAGTGTGGCAACAGCAAGGAGCTGCAGCTGGTTCACATCCTGGTGAGCAAAGCAATTATACGTTACTAGTGCAGTTTTAAAATCTAAGTCTTATGGAAACTGCTGTTTCAAACAGTTGTACAAGTCTCAAAATTTCAAGATGTTGCTATGTCGGTATTATGATGATAATGGGAATGTTGAAATCTAATACGCTGAAATGGATTGAATCACTTTCCTTGGTTCATTTTCCGTACATAGTGGTTTGGTTACGCTGCAGCATGCTGTTCATCTCTGCTGTTTGCTCAGGTGAGGAAGACGGATCCTTCCAGACTTGTGTTCATAGATAATGCTGGCAGACCAAAGCAATCCAACAGCAACCTCAACTTTAGGCTGCTTGAGGGCATTGATGAGTGAGTGAACTGTGTGACTGCTGAACAAACAGAACACACACACACACTTTCCCACATCTATGTTACAGAACAGGAGGAAGCACAAAAAACATCTAAGAACCTCTCCAGTCACCATTGTTAAAATCAACAACACCAGATGTCCCACTGTAGAGAGTTGTTCAGCTATTGTAACGTCTTTTACAAACTCCACCATTAAATGATTCAAAACCAGACTGTTTTTTTTTCTTTTTCTAACATAAACCGGCATGCTGGTGTCATGAAGTCATGATTAAAACAAAAAAGTCCAAATCAAAAATAAAAACTCAAAACAAAACCAGCTGATATGACTGAGAGCTGGCATATGGAGATATTTAAGCAGATGAGCTGATTAATGAACAGGTCCAGTATATTATAGGCCTGGCAGCCCGCCAGGCTAAGCTGTTATTTTTTATGTTTTTAGGAAAATAAAATAGATTTTAGAAATCGTTTAGTTGTTTTTTTTAAACAAGATTGCATGCGTCTCTGTTGCTCTGAGTGTTTCACTGGTGGAAGAAATTTATTCCTAAAAGATATGTTTATAGAAGATAGGTTTAGCTCAGGTGAAGCTCTTTCATATCCTCTGTCGTCTCTGCTCAGGTTTCCAGAGAAAGCTGTGTCTGTGCTCCGCTCTGGCTGCCTGGAACATCTGCTGCTGCGCTCCCTCTATGTAGACAAGGAGTTCTGGGAAAGCCGTGGCGGGTACACCGCTCTCAGGCCGCTGGTCCGCCTGGTGGAGGAGAGGGGGCACTACCTCCTCCAGCACATCAGAGACAAAAGGATCCGTCTCAGGAGGGACCTGTGATTCGGCTGGACCGAGCAAACTGGAATAGGAAGTTGAACTCATGTCCATGAATATGACAGCATTTCCTCAATGTGACCAAAGGTTGACAACTGTGGAGAAAAACAAACCAAATTCAGTTTGGCTTTAAGTCCATCCATCCATCCATCCATCCATCCATCCATCCATCCATCCATCATCCATCCATCCATCCATCCATCCATCCATCCATCCATCCATCCATCCATCCATCCATCCATCCATCCATCCATCCATCCATCCATCCATCCATCCATCCATCCATCCATCCATCCATCCATCCATCCATCCATCCATCCATCCATCCATCCATCCATCCATCCATCCATCCATCCATCCATCCATCCATCCATCCATCCATCATCCATCCATCCATCCATCCATCCATCCACCATCCATCCATCCATCCATCCATCCATCCATCCATCCATCCATCCATCCATCCATCCATCCATCCATCCATCCATCCATCCATCCATCCATCCATCCATCCATCCATCCATCCATCCATCCATCCATCCATCCATCCATCCATCCATCCATCCATCCATCCATCCATCCATCCATCCATCCATCCATCCATCCATCCATCCATCCATCCGTCCATTTTCTGACACCCTGGTCCCTAGAGGGGTCGGGAGGTACTGGTCTATCTACAGCTAACGTTCCAGGCGAGAGGCGGGGTGCACCCTGGACAGGTCGCCAGTCTGTCACAGGGCAAAACAGAATCAGACAGGACAAACAACCATGCACAGTGGTGCAGTTGGTAGCACTATTGTCTTGCAGCAAGAAGGTCCTGGGTTTGATTCCCAGCCTGGGGTCTTTCTGCATGGAGTTTGCATGTTCTCCCTGTGCATCGTGGGTTATCTCCAGGTACTCCGTCTTCCTCCCACAGTCCAAAAACATGACTGTTAGGTTAATTGGTCTCTCTAAATTCTCCCTTGGTGTGAGTGTGTGTGCATGGCTTTCAGTCAATTTATTTAAATAGCACCAATATAAACACATCATCGCACAAAAAAGTTGACTAGATTATGCGTTTCAGTTCATCCTACTTATCAAACAGTGCCGTCCATTTCAGTTTTATTTATCAAATTAGTCTAAAAGGTTTTCTATCTAAAGAAATCCAGTGGATTGCTTTGAGTCACTCACTGTGTTTCCATTCATCACAAAAACCACAAATTAGCAATTACAGTTTTTACAATGAATAAAAAAACTCAGTTAAAATTATACATGAATAAGTTTGTTCACTTGATAAATCATTAACAAACATGTGGCGTCATCATCGTCCAACCACCCCCTGTGTTCTTCTTCGTTGTTTGCGCCAGAGGCAAAATCCAGTTGATCATGTGACTTGTGTGATGCAAAAAAAGTGTTTCGATTGCAGTTTTACCACTTAAAAGAATTATGATATGATCAAACAGAACAAACGCCTCATCCCAGCATCAAAACTTCCAAAAATCTCGATTTTTTTTAAAATCTGTGTGTAAAAATAAGCAAAGACCCATTACATTCTGTTCACAGATATCACCTTTTTCTGCATGTATTTATGTATCTATTGTGTTGTGTTGGAGGCAGTCAGTGTCTGGGGTGGATGCCTGTTTTTATGAGATAAACTTTTAATCAAATGATTAAAAGGAAATTGCTTCTGGGCCAAATCCCAGCAGCGTTGGGATGAGGATGGACCCAAATGTGAACATTCTTTACATTTTCTTTTTTTGTGTTAAAATGCACAGCTATGCACAAAGCCATAATGGAAAAATAATAAACAAATAACTAAATCAGCGACTGGATAAAAATTGAGTTGTGTTAGAGAGTGAGTGAAGCAGAGGCATTTTTTGTCGAAATGACACTTTTCTAAAGATTAACTGTTTTTTTTAAATATGTGAATAGTCCAGAATAATTTTTTAACTCAGATTAAAAATTCCACTCATTCTCCAGTTTATGGCTTAGTGATATTTTCTGTGTTATCTCTGAATAAATGCTCTGAATGAGATGTCATGTCTGCCTTTCTTTATTCCCTGTTGATATGCTTCACTCCAATGTTGTGGCTGCTTTTTTAAATCGTGTAACTACTCTTAGTTAATGGCTGCAGGCAGTACATATTACATTGGGCTCATTAAAGCCCATCTGGATGATATCATTGCTGCAGTCATGCAGCTTTTGTGGTGTCAAGTTCTTATGAGCACAGAGAGAAAAATAGACACAGAAGCAGGATGTGAAGTAGAACTAAAGCCTGATGGGACTGGATGTCATTTTACTATTTGGATGATTCTGACTGAAGTACTTGAGACACTAAGAAGTAAAATCTTAGTGTCTTTCTAGGATTACAACACGGTTACTTCATCCCGAGGACTAAACAGAGCAACACGGGGTAAATGGTGTGGTGTATGCAGCTCTGGATCAGGACAGTCAGCTTTCAGTTCAGGACTCAGCAGTTCAGCTACGTCTCAAGGACAAGGAGTTCATGACAGCAGAATCTCCACGTTGTTCGAAAGAGGAGTGTAAGAAGCCATCTTCATTCAATATGAACAGCCAACATTTAACAGATCAAGCAGCTTCACCAATTTATTTCTGTACTTAAACTCAATTCCGTTTATTTTTGTCACCCCTGACAAAAACAAACCAAACGATGTACAGTGCCATCGTCACAAGGCTCTGTACAGAAAACGGCAATTCAATCCGTCCATATCAAGTCAGATTTAAACTATGCGGGATGAAAAAGTTTTTGCCCCACTTCCTTTTTTTTTTTTTTTTTGCATGTTTATCACTCTTCAGTGTTTTAAAACTTCAAACCAATTTAAATATTAGTCAAAGATAATAAAAGGGTACACAAGATCAAGTTTTCAAATTAAGGTGTTTGTTATTAAGGGGAAAAAATTGTGAAGAATTATTTTCTTCTTGCACAAAGGAGAAAATAACTAACATACACAACTATGTATATATTAGTTATTTATATTCTTTTAGCATCATAGAAAGATACAAAACAGGGCAGATCAAGTTAGTGGGATTTTAAAACTTGTTATTTGTTTAACTGGAAGCTGGTGTACAGATTTTAAGATGAGTGATGTTGAAACTTCTGCATGGAGTTATATGACTGGAGATTCCAACAAATAATGTGTTACAGTGATCTGACCGAGAAATAAATATGTTTTTCTAAACCAGGCTGGTTCAAGAAGGATTTGGCTGCTGATATGTTTCAAGGTGGTGAAATCTAGACTGCAATATTTCTGAAAATGTAGGTCACAAATTAAAGCTACATGTAGGTAAATAACAAAGGAGCAATATTAAGGATAAATATGGTTTTCCAGATTATTGTCCCTAAAAGAAAAAAAGCATGCTGATCTCATTCAACTTTAGAAAAGTCCTGGAAAGTCAATTTTTCACACCCATAAAGCAAGAATAACCTTATTCAAGAGAATAAAGTTTTATATAAAGGTTATATGATCACATTACCAAGACTTTGCTTGGAAACAGCAGGCATGTTTGTTCCCTGATGCTCTGACAGTGAATCTACAGCTACCAGCTGGAACCTTCCAGCATGAACTTTATATGCTCTTGTCCTGCACAATCTGCAGAAGCTACTCTAACCTTTAACACAGTTCAAAGACAAATGCAGAGACACAAGGAGGCTTTAGTCACAGTTCAAAGCACTGACATGTGTGGGTGTGCATGGGTGTGGGTGTGTATGTGTGTGTCTGAGGTCATCAATGGTGGAGAAAGCTAAGAGAGGAGAGATGGAGAGAGTCGATAAGAGAAAAACCCTGACTTCAAACTTGAACGGATTAACCTCAGAGCTCCCAGTTGTCTCTGAGAAAAAAACCTGCAAGCCGACTTCTTTAGGGCTGTGATGGAGGGAGTTAGAGCAGCGGCGCAGCACGAATGCTACCGCGTCCTGCACAAATGTCATGTCAGCAACGCCTTCTTCAGCAGTTCATCAGATAGCTGACCTCCTTTACACTGTTGCACTGATAATGTGAAAAAGTAAATCACAGGTGAGAAATGAGTGTTTGTCCGGCAGCATCTGAAGGTCATCTCATGCGTGTGGGCACACACTCACACAACTCCTCTGAAACAGCAGGATTTAACCCACAGAAGGAGAGACCTGCCTTCTGTTCCTGTAGCATTTGGTGTGGAATGTGGGAGAGCAGAACTTCCCAATGGCTCCGTTGGAGTTAGTTGTGTGTGAAATATGAGTGACATGGTCAGAAAGCTGGTGTGTATCGACCTGAGAGTTCTTGAGGGGAAACTCATTTCTTACATCCTCAATATGGATGCTTGTGAGAAGTCGTGTCTTGTTTTGGCATCCTTCCTCTCTGTTTCCAAGATATCAAGCAAATCGTCACTCAGCAGTGACCGACTTAATGACAGTGAAACTGCCTTTTTAGCTACATGACCTCCATACATCATGTCTGGTGGTGAAGGCTTAAATGTGTGTGTATGCTCTGTCTTCTCAAACCCCCAGTCAGCCATGGCAGATGGCTGCTCACACTCCACCTGGTTCTGGTTCTGCTGGAGATTTCTTCCTGTTAAAAAGAAAGGTTCCCCTTTCCACTTATGCTACATACATGGACAGTGTGAGGAATTTTTGGATTTCCTTAAGTAACTTTCCAACTATTTGAATTATAATCTGAACTTGGGTGTATTTGTTTAATGAGTAGAGTTGAACTGGAATAATAGAGGACCCTGTATTAGATTTATTTTTGCATATTTTGCATATGGTCGTATGGAGAAACTAAGTTGAATGTGTAAAAATCATTAGTACACAAACAAATAATTGCTTGTTTACTTTAAGCTGCATTTGTAAATAAAACATTTGAAGTAATGCTAAATTCTTTCCCAGTCTTTTTTTTTTTTTTTTACTGCCAACCAGTTTTCACAGTGCATGCCTTAGCAGACAGATACTTATGAAAAATTCATTACAATAAAAAGAGTGCGTACTAGCAGCCAAATCGTTGTCATTATATATTGAAACTAAATTGAATTCAGTAATAATAAATGCCTCATGTTCTAACGCCCAAGCAGAAGGGGGCGCTAAAGCAATAATAACGAGACCCTTATATTTGTATATTTAGTGATTTCTAAGTAGTTTTTATTCAAATTTGTAAATTCAGTAAAGAGGTCACATAATTGTAAATTCTGGCTGCTGTTTCTGACTGACTAATAATTAAAAAGAGGCGAAACTAAATGTTGAAGGCCCACCTTCTCCAGCGGAGCTACTTCCGCTTCCTGCGGAGCTCCGCTAGAGTCTGCAGTCAGACGCCTCTCTCTCTTCCGAGCGGCTCCGCTGCCTGTGTTTATGTCTCTGTCGCCCTCTCTGTGCCCTGACAGCCCGCCCGGCCGGGTCCAAAACCAGACACGGTGAGGTGGGGTGGTTCTCTGTAACGGAACAAGCCGGTGTTTCCTCCGTTTCCACCGGGGTGCTCCTGTGTCCGGATTGGGGCTCCGGACTGGCGAGCTGCTGATGCCTGAATGAGCTAACCTCCGGACTGCCCTCACAGAGCCGCACAGGCAACGCCGTCTCTGGGACCGGGGCTGTTCGTGGGACTGCAAGTAAGAGCTGCAGCAGACACACAGCTGGATGCTTCAGTGTAGCATGTTTAGAACCGGAGCGGGTCCAGCTGCTGGCTGTCATCGTAGTGTCAAATATGAATGAAAAATGCAAGTAAAAGCTGAACACTTTAAATTTACATTGACAGTTATATGCACTTGATTGTTTAGCTTTTTACACTCTGGTCTAAAACACGTTTAAAAATAGTATTGTGTTTAGAAAGAAAATAAACTAAATAAAAAAATAAAACAAATGTTTTTATTTACTGGCACACCGGGACAGTCCCATTAGAGGACCCATGTTTATCTCCCCCTACACACTGTGAGGGGGGATGGGATGTTCAGGCAGGGAAAACCCGGTTTAAAGTTCTCTGCTGGAGACCTGCAGCAAAAAGAGGCGTCTCAGGTTCATCACATCTCCATGACAACCATTAGACTCCTTCTATGTGTCATTTGGTTTTTGTGGTGTGATGCCAGGGATTTTTTCCCCTACCATCACAAACGTAGTCATGTGTAGCTTCTAACCTCAGTCAGAACTGAGACTCAAATTGAGTTCTCTGGTTGCTTCTGGTTGATTATGTAGAAATAAACCTCATCCACATCTTTACCAGAGCTCCCAATAAATGTAGATGGAAAGAAGGAATATATTCTATTTTTTGTGTGCATCGTTTATACACAGCCCTGCAGTTTGCTTTGAGAAGTGACTGAACTTACAACTGAACAATGTTTAATCACAAAAGTCAATCCAGTATCAGTTAACGATCGCAAACGATCCTGGACACCATATTTGGTAGAATATTACAGTATATTTCATTAACATTTCAATTGTGCTTTTAAACTTGGCAGTATACTCTTAGTATCAATAATTAGAAACTAGGTTGAATAAATGTAAAATTCAGTAAGCATAAATTGTGGGATAAATAAGAATTTTAAAATGACAGTTTTATGTAAAATGTACTTTTTTGAGATTTACAATATGCTGTGATGTTAATCCCTTGTCAAAAATACCTGGAGTGTTGCTTTGATTCTTTCATGCATATTTAAGAAATCCTTGAATCTCCATGGGGACCATTCGGCTGTGGAAAACTCACTGGTGATATTTGAGGACCCAGTTTTTCTCCAGAGCTGCAGTTTCTGATTCTGCCTCACAGAGCATCCCTCCTCCATGACTCCTTCACTCAACTCCTTCAGACTAGCCAGCAACAATTAGCAACACCTGTTGGAACGATGCATTAGCTTAGCTCATTATCGAAGACACTTCTGAATGCAACTCTGGTAAAAATATTAAAGGGTCACGAGAGGAGCCATGTTGTGATGACTTATTGATGGCAGAGTTTCAGAAAGAGCAAGAGTTTTATTTTTTAAAGAAACAGAGACCCAATTTCAAGGCATTGAAATATGAAGTCTAATTTATTTTAAATCACATTTCATACATAAAGCATTTTTATAACAACGGAAGTTAACATAATTTCTTTATTGTGCTTTAAAATTATTCTATTTAACTGGAAAATGCATAATACTACCCCTTTAAGACATGGTGGTCTGCTGCAGTCAGGTGGGAGGCGCCAGGAAGGTTCCTCTATAGATGTCTGGCTGATGTTTGCTGCCACCTGGCATTCAGAAATCACCCTTCAACCCGACTGAATATTTACCTCCATGTGACCTGTGGTCAAGGTGCTGCAGGGCCGTTGTGAAGCTCTTTACATGAAGTGTGTTTCAGACATCTCCCTTTCATTATTCCTTTCTTAGAGATGTCAGGAGAACTTGTTTTAGAGTATTCGCCACAGAAACAATTATGTGTGTGCTTTTAAACCCTGCATGTGACCTCCTGGTCACATGACCTGGAGGTCATCTCTGCATCACAGCACAGATGTTCACAAGACATTTTTTCTCATTCTAGGTCTGTTTTGTGGAACTGAAATGCTGTTGTCTCTGTGAACACATGAGGATAATAAGCACCAAAACAAACCATTGTGCCCCTATTGAATTGTACCATTCACTCCTGATTACATGATATATTCTCATTTGTAGTCAATTTGCTATTCATGGGAAATAACCATTTTGCAGTTGCAATGGCAAGGAACTTCACTATTAATTAATTAATCATGTCCATCGTACTAATAAGTATAAAGCATGCTAGGGTCTCTCAGGAACAGTGTCGGTATTTACAAAGCGATCCCAAACTCTGCTCCTTATGGCTGCTTATTTACCAGGATTGATTATTTTTCTCTTGTCATTTCTTATAATAAGACTGAATAATGTGACTGTAGATGAATTTACTGGATAACAGCTGTTCGCAGCCAGATAAGAACACAGCTATTGAGCTCCTGAGCCACCACAAAAACTGGGAGTCCACTCTAGTTTCTAAAACTATCCACCAGTCCCAATTAGTTCTAACTGTTTATAGACTGTTTTCTTATCTAAAATCAGAATAATTGTCTCCATAAACATTTTTGTTACTTCTTTGCTCTGTCAGACGTCTTCTGAGGATGTACCTGTGATTGTAGGAAGATGTGTGTTCTGTGCTCCTGCAAGTTTACACTTCCAATGTTGACGTGTAAATCTCAGATTGCAGCGATATCTTTTTATGCATCAGGAACCTGTCTTTAAACTACAGGTTTCTTTGTTTTCTCAGAACACGCAGGTTCAGTGGTGAGATCCGGTCAAAAAAAAACCTGCTAAAACATCGCCGTTGCTGGCAGGTTGTCAAGTGCTCCCAGGGTTTCAACATTATTAGTGTGAAAAGACCAAATCTTTCATAAAAAGTGTTTGCATTCAGATGACAGTGCAGCTGAACAATAGAATTTAGCCAATTGTTCATGTCAGTGTGGACAACATGTTCTTGAGCTGCTCCATTTCTCTGCTTGCAAGTTATAAATATGGCATCAAGAATGAAATCTATTTCTGGGTTTCACTTGTTTTTCTGTGATAGTTTGACATCCAGACAGCCGTGTCATTGTTGGTGTAAAGAATGATACGGCTGCTCAAACTGAGGTGCATAAAGATGCACTAAATAATCAGAAACAGGAGAGAAACTGGCAGTACCTGTGCTAATACCAGTGTCCTACTAAAGACCAGTGTCTCTCTGTGTGTATGCAGGAGACTTGGACACCATAGTGGAGACGTGTAGTTCTTGTTTTGGTGCTACGTCTCCACATGCTCCTCCTGCTCTCTGCTGGAGTCATGTTCTACAGGGGATTTTGCTGACATTTCATTTTCTCCCTTTTTGTCTCTGTCACTTAAATGTTCAGAAAAAGCCCACAGCAGCCCATGTACTCTGAGAGGAAAGACAACATAAAGCAGTGTGCTATAAATCAAGTACTTACCCTAAGCTTGCAATAGACAAGTTGTCAGATATGTGACGTGTCAAATACAGACCATGGGGGTTTTCTCACACTCAGTGGCTGTTATCAGGCAGCCAGTGATTTTGCCCTGTCTCTTCCTCTGGAGCAAATTGCAAAGCTTTAATAGTCTGTCTGGAAATGAAAAAGAAAGGGATGCAAAGTGAGAGGACACTTGTCTTGGTTTAACCTGGTAACGGCTGCTGGGCCATTAATCCTCCATGATGCCACGCTGAGGTCCCGGCAACTTGATCCAAGCTGACATTCCATGTTGAGGTCTCCAAATAAAAATAACATGAAATAACAACACACTGTCACGGTCAGCAGGTGTCCGGAAGAAAGGGGAACACTTCGGCGAAAAACTCAGCTCCGAGTCGACCGTTGCTTTAAGGACGTTTTGAGCATTTCTGGAACTAATTGAAAAATGGCAGCTATGGGTAAGTGGTGTCGAGGAAAAACAGTTGGGTTGCTCCAAAGGAGGAGGCCTGGAAATCTGGGTGTGACCGTGCACTACTCCCCTCCCAGAACCCTCTGCCACTGCTATCCAGGATTCTGATTAAAATGCATTAGACCCCCCAGGCTACCAAGCACCAACTCTACCAGATCATTACAGCACTTATCATCTCTACAACAAACAGACAACTACACAACAAATTATTGTTCCACACTAACCAAGCAACCATTGTGGATCATTTTGTTCTCCCTCTTTGTACAAGTCGATGTCCCTAGATCCAGGAGGCTGTATGCTTACAGGACATGCTCTGGGATTTATGGATCTATTGGAACTGGATTTGCAACTTGCAGTATTCACCTGAGCAATTTGTAAAGCATGAGGCTCAGTTTCTGTCATGATCCTCATGCAGCCTTTTCAAATCCATTCACTCCTTTACAAATTAGCTCAGCTGTTGGACATCCCCATCATTTTTTTATCTGCATCAGATTCTGCTGAGCAACGATTGTCAGATCAGTGCGACTCTGGAAGTCCTTTTGTTGCTGCATCTCCCAGATTATGTATCATCAATGTATGGCTGAAGTTAATACCTTAAATGTTAGTTTATCGTGATAATTATTAGTTTAAAAATAGTTTTGAATAATTTACTGTTTTACCATTCATTTTTCTATTTTGCTGTGTACAAAAAAAATCCCCATTAGTTGAACTCTAAACATTTGGTCTTGGTCTTGGAGCATCTTTATCTTGGTCTTGGAAATTCTGGTCCTTGAAAGTTTGGACCTTTGTCTTGGTGTTGGAGGTTCTGGGACCTAGACTGAGACCACATCAGTCTAGGTTCTGATCTGTTTTATGCATCAAAGTTAAGATTTATGTTTTTTATTTTTCTCAATATTGTTACTATTTTCTGTTTATATTTCCTATAATCAGGAAATATGCGATCAGTCATTAACTACACTTTTTAGTTAAATATTCAAGATGACCATTGAGATGTGAATTTTTCTGTAGTCTTTCATAAACCCAGCGTTTCATTGCTTCATTCTTACTGTGCCTGTGTTGTGCCTGTGTGTTTCCATTGGGTTTGAACTAAAAAGGTGACCCTGTTGCCAGTGACATTGCAATTGCATGGATGTCAGAAATAGCTCAGAGACTGAATGGAAACAGTAGGGAAGAGACTGCAGCAGCAGAGCGCAGCAGCATGACGGCAACACGGGCAAAATGATTCAGTGCATGTGATAAAGGGGCATTTTGTTCAAAGCTTAGTGAATTAATTAATTAAGATTTCAGTGTTCACATAGACTCTTGCCGAAGATGAGTTTGAACCCCTGCTGAGAGATCAGCTTCTGACAGACACTGCAACATTATTAGTGTGTACTTCCATTTATCCTTATTAGTGATTGAATGATGATGATTGAATGATGAGAATAAACTTGATGTAAGTCTGTTTAGCTAAATAGACTAGCACTTAAAGGGATATTTAGCATGCCAGTTGCTTTGTGTGTGCAGGCAGCTGCTGGCCATTAGCCGTTCCTTTGATTTGACGTCTCTCAATGACTCACTTGTTCTCTCAGTATGCAGATGAGGAGAGCAGAGAGCAATGTTCCTTTCTGTGCCTGCTCGCAGTCTCATTTGTCCTGACATATCAGGGTGGACATAAGGTGAGAAGAATTGGTTTGCAAAAGTAAAGGGATATTGTTTCTAAAGGTGAGAGCGAAGGCCACATGATGGATGTCTGAATCCATTGTATAAAGATTGAATATGGTCTGTGTATTGATTTGTTGGGTTTGCTTCACTAAAATACCCACACTGTATTAGTGTCTTGGCCATTTTTACTCTGAGAATTGATTCAGAATATTTGTTGTTTTTCTTTGGACTAGTATTTACTCTCATTAGCTTACAGACTTATCCATATTCATTCATACCCCAAATTGTAAGTGTGCAAAATGAATTTCCCTCTTATTGAAGTAGCATAATCTCACACACAAAATGGATTAAGAATCAGAGTTGCACAATATCAAGAAATGTTTTTTTTTATTATGTATATTATTGCTTAAACCAGTTTCTCAGTCCTAGTCCTTGTGGCACACTGCCCTGCATGTTTTAGATGTTTCCCAGTTTTAATACGCCTGATTCCTCTGATTACAGTTCAGCAAACACTTGTTAATTGAAATAATCTGGACTGAAGCAAGAAAACAGCGAAAACCTACAGAGCAGCGTGCCGTGAGAACCAGGGTAAAGAAACACTGGCTTAAACCTGATACAGACATGGATGAGATTCATTCCGGTTTCCTCACACTGTCCCTTCTTTTCCAATACACATCACCACCAAACATAATTTCAGAGCCAAATATTATCATTATGCAGAGTGTGAATGCCTGACAGCTGAAGTGTTAATGAAATATAGTATTCTAACAAATATTGTGTCCAAGCAGTCACTTGCAGTTATTTTATTGGCCTTTGCAATTTAGTACATTGTGCAACTGTAATATGAATGCAAATTATGTTTGTTTTTGATACTTACTGACTGGAGGTCAGTTGTTTGTACTCTTTCACATCTAAAGGCAAACTGCAGGGCAGGAAAGAAATATGTATAGCTCTGTTTAGATATGCATAAATGATGTATTCATGCATAACAGTCACAGAAAATGATGGCAGCTCTGATAAAGATGTGGAAACAGCCTCCAGATTAATTCACATTTTATTACAGCAGCAGTATAAGATATGTTAAGTGTATTTATTCAATATTTTCAAAGCTAATCTCATTTTAAGGTAAAAAAAAAAACTGATGATTAGCAGTGACAAAATTATTGGCACTCCTGCTGTTCCACACATTATTAAACCTCTTTACTGTTGAACTGTACCAAGTCTTCTACCAGGTCTATTTCATAGTGTTGTAGCATTCAGTGTTGTAGCATTCACTGTCGCATACCTCTTGAGAGTTTCCATCCTGCAACTTTTTGATGCCATTGTCAGCAAGTTGTTCAGTACGATGACGCTATTGCAAAAAGGAGCTTTTTTTTTTTGCTGTCCTTTAATGGGGATACCAATGAATTTTCATTCATCTCCATATTCTCTTCTCTGTTTCAGGTCATCTCTTGGCAGTTAATGTTTTACCACTTCCCTCTGAGGTTGGAGGCCAGCGGGAGTTGGGCGCCGGGTCCTCAGTGGCTGCAGTGATGCGAGCGTCTGTGGTGGGCTGCAGGATGAGCTTGGGTGCGCTAATTAACGGGTTACTCGTCTCCGTGATTGCAGCCCTGCTTTGGAAGTACTCCAAACTAAGCGATCATGCAGCCTCCCTGGAGGAGGAGTTGCATATGACACAGCAGTCCAAGGAGCTCTCTCAGGCCCGCATTGACTACCATGTTGCCCTGCAATCTCTCCAGGAACATGGCACCCGCATGGTGTGTACTGGCAAGATGCACACCGACCGCATCTGCCGCTTTGACTATTTGTGCTACTCCTCCGAGGCAGAGGAGTTTGTGTTTTTCCATTCCAACTCCTCTGTCATGCTGCCTAATCTTGGATCTAGGCGTTTTCAACCTGCTCTACTAGATTTGTCCTCAGTAGAGGATCACAACACCCAATATTTTAACTTTTTAGAACTCCCAGCTGCCGCTTTAAAGTTCATGCCCAAACCCGTTTTTGTACCAGATGTGACTCTGATCCTCAACAGATTCAATCCGGATAATCTTATGCACATATTCCACGATGATCTCCTCCCAGCTTTCTTTACTATGAAACAGTATTCCGACTTGGACGATGAGGCACGTCTCGTGTTCATGGAAGGCTGGGGTGAAGGGCCACACTTTGACCTCTATCGACTTCTCAGCAGCAAGCAGCCACTTCTTAAAGAGCAGTTGAGGAACTTTGGAAAGCTACTGTGTTTTACTAAATCTTATGTTGGTTTGTCCAAAATGACCACCTGGTACCAGTATGGGTTTGTTCAGCCACAGGGGCCCAAAGCCAACATTTTGGTTTCAGGGAATGAGATCCGACATTTTGCCAAGGCTTTAATGGAGAAAATGAACATAACAAGGCAGGACGAGGCAGAGAAGGATGGAGGAAGCTCAGAGCAAGAGAAGGAGAGAGACAAGAAAGATGAATACATCGCTGTGTTTAGTCGCTCGACAACAAGATTAATTCTGAATGAAGCAGAGCTAATAATGGCCTTAGCCCAGGAGTTCCAGATGAGAGTGGTGACGGTATCCTTGGAGGAGCAGTCTTTTCCTAGTATCATCCAGGTGATTAGCGCTGCTTCCATGTTGGTCAGCATGCATGGAGCTCAGCTCATCACCTCAATGTTCCTCCCCAGAGGTGCAACTGTGGTAGAGTTGTTCCCCTTTGCTGTGAACCCAGAGCAGTATACTCCATATAAAACCCTCGCCACTCTACCAGGCATGGACCTTCACTACATTTTTTGGAGGAATTCTAAGGAGGAAAACACTGTCACCCATCCAGGCAGACCGTGGGAGCAAGGCGGCATTGCCCACTTAGAAAAAGATGAGCAGCAGCGCATCCTGGCAAGTACAGATGTCCCAAGGCACCTGTGCTGTCGCAACCCGGAATGGCTTTTCCGGATCTACCAGGATACTTTGGTAGACATTCCGTCATTCCTTGAGGTCCTCAAAGAAGGCATGAACAGTAAGCCTAGCCCGAAGAAAACAAAACTAGCCAGCACAGTTCACCCTGGCCGGGTCAGAGAAGCCCACTGTCAGACATCAGTACAAACCCCTAATGAGGCCAAACTCACAGTCTCTTGGCAGATCCCGTGGAATCTAAAGTACCTGAAGGTGAGAGAGGTTAAGTACGAGGTATGGATCCAGGAGCAGGGAGAAAACACCTACATGCCTTATATCCTTCCTCAACAGAACTACACTTTCTCTGAGAACATAAAGCCCTTTACTACCTATCTGGTGTGGGTGAGGTGCATCTTTAACAAGAACCTCTTAGGTCCGTTTGCAGACGTTCTAACATGTCGGACCTAATAAACTTAGGGCCACCCTTTCAATTTCTACAACTTCACTGTAAGGAGTTGCTTGATTAGATTTTGATTAGTCTTGGTAAATAAATGGTGTTAAACAGATCTTTGCAGTTCCAGGACAGACAAAGCCGACGTGAAGACTCTCTCCATCTTCACTGGAGGACTCCTCTACTACTGGGTGTTAAAAACTGAGAAGTTTATTTATTATACTTTCAAACTCCATTGATATTACAATAATTTAAATGAGCAGATGTATTTATGAGAAGAATATTATGAGATTTTAGGATTAGTCTATACACTGGATTCTACCTTTTAGAGTATGCAATGTAGCTTCTGTGTTGTAGGTGAGAGATGTTATATAGATAAGTAAGGGTTTTACATTTTCTGACTTGTCCAAAGTGTGTGTGCGAACGGATGATTCCCCAAATTACTCATAATATACACAATCCATCCAAAATCAAACCAACTTGTTCTATATACTTAGTTTATACCTGCAGTGTTTATTTCTAACTTAAATTAACTTTGTTTCATCAGTCAGATGGACTGATGAAACTGATGAAGGACAGTCAGTCCTTTAAAGTATCTGGAAAAAATTTCAGTAACAGATTTTAGCTCATGCCACAAAAATCCTTCTTTCAAACTATGTAAAACACTGCCTATTCTTAGCTTTGTTGAATGTTATAATTTACCTTAATGTGAAAAGTACATACCTCCTTCTCTGCTTCAGTGTTTTTTTGTTTTCTTGTCTCATTTAAATATTTTAAATAATCAAATATTAATATCTGATAAAAATAAAATAAAATTAAAGCTGCAAGCAGCCTCGAACGGCCCTCGCAGCCAAGCGCCGCTCCGGCCTATTGCCACCGCGGGGTACGAGCAACCGCCGCCTCACGCCAGCCACCACAGAAGCTCTCACGCAGTTTTCAGCGCCTCCGCCCGCACCGCGGAAGCTGTTGCTCAGTTTCCATCAACGCTGCGCACGTGCTAAGACAGATGTTGTTGCGCAGTTTCCGCGCCCGTCCTCCAGGCGGTACGCATCTGTGCGTTCGGCGGCTATCCTTCACGATGCAAAAAAATGTGGTATAGATTCATTGGTTTAGCGAGGAAATAGCTGGCGGATTAGTGTAGGGGCGCAGTGGAGCCAAAATACATTTCAAAGCTGTTTTGCTCTTTAGAGGTCAACAAAGTTCATACGTATCCAATTTGGCGCCAGTCCGATGATCCACGTGTCATTTAGAGCCGATCATATGCACATGGCGAAGTAATGCATTTCGTCATTTCTACACCCCAATGCGGTTCGGTCAGCAGCCAGCATTCATAGAGTTCATCATGTTATCGTTTTTAGTCAGTATTCACATGATGAAACCCATATAAATGATAGAATAACAGTAAAATATACAGCAGAAAAAAATATGACTGCCTCTTAAAAGTGGGCGGGACTACAGTGAGGTCATCAAGTGACCATGGAAATGTGTTCAGGGCTGTTCTCTAGAAAGACAGAGGAAGTGTGATGATGCAGCTGTGATCTTGCATTTGGAAGTCATTTAATGTTGATCTTTCATGGTAAATAGTGAAAGTTTTACACTAAGCCACACCCACATGCTTGATGTTAACTACAACTGAGATCTAAATGCAGTGCAACTTTGACGTTATTGTGAATGAGTCAGGAAAATGGTGAAGGTTAAGATGTATCAGTTTAATAAACCGCACTGTTCAGTAATAAACCAAGGGCAATGCACATTAAGAGCATAGTTAACTTTCAGCACATTAGAACAATAGCACAGACTGAATCCCATCCATTAATTAGGTATTAATCACAGGAAGTGCTGCAACTAAATATTACAACCCCATTGGATAGGTAAAAAGATACTTAGCATTTTCTCAGAGCTCTTTCAAACGACATTTTAAACATCTTCTATACATAATAACAAACAACTCTGAATTTATGAAACTGGATGTATCACACACACTATTCAGTTTATTGAATTAGTAAAGCGCTTCGTTAGCATTAAAAACGTTGCAGGCCTCAGGCATTGGGTTAGCATCCTCCTCAGAATAACTGTTCCAAACATGACGGCTTCCAGAACCAGCAGGAAGGAATAAATTACTCACCGCACCGCGAGTTACGACTGTTTAAACGAACAGCAATGGGCTCTTTGCACCTGCCGCGCTGACGTCACAACTGTATACCCGAATGCGGCTCTTTATTCCACTTTCAGAAACTATGACTGCTATAAAAGACAAAGTCGTACTTAAGACACAAATAAAACAATACTATGTACTTTGTTTAAGTTTTCATGGATTTCCAAGCCATCCTCAATTAAGACAGCTTGTAAATATTCGTTGCTACAAGTTAAAGCTACCACTTGAAGCTAACGCCGTACACACCGCTCTAAACACCGTCTTAATGAGCCCTTCACAACAAGCATGCAAAAGTAATAAAATGAAATAACACAGAAATCTTAAGCAACACGGCCATATTTTTCTAAAAGTAACTCTGAATCTGAACAGTCAGCTGAACTAGAACTCCGATACCAGAGTAAGCTCTGTGCTCGTTTTTGTTCTTCTTACTTCAAGCAAAAACTCTGAACTGTAATCTGCCCCCCCCCCCCCTGCCCGCTGCTTTATTGTCGTTAACAATAAACACACGTATATGCTTGAAAATAAGGCACAAACAGTGTCCGTTAGAATGGCTGAGAAATCTTTAGATAATTAAATAGCAGATTTTTACAAGAAAAATGTCCGAAAATAATCCCTGCTAGCACAAGCTAGCAGGCTTGTGCTAGCAGTTTTAAAGAAAATAAAACTCACCTTCATATCTGTGAATGTATAACGAGGCAAACATCTTAAAACCTTTCTTTGCCTTACTTGTTGGGGTTTCGGATCGATGTACATTATTAATTGTTACCTTGGAAAAACATTTCACCATTTTTTCCGAACGTGTAAGCTGAGGTGCAAATAGCCCATTAAACTTCTCCAACCGGTCCAACAGAGCCTTCTTGCTCCAAAGCGTGGTTCGTATTTGCAACTCCAAAATCGAAGCAAAATGTTGAGCGTAGTCCAGTTCTGTGGCTCCAAAAAGCAAGCAAAATGTTCAGGAAAACTTTGCAGCTCCAGCTCTCTCCAGCTGACTGTTATTACGTAGCGTCAATCTGTTTTCTCATTGATGGAGTACCACTGCCTCCTGCTGGGGCAATACTGGTATTGCACCAGCAGTACCAGTATTTCTCCACAAGGTGCCAGTAGTACTCCATCAACACTGACCCCAGTGTGTTCTTACTTCGCTGTGTCATAAGTTTTTGCTGAATGACTTTGTATTATTTCTAGCAAAAATGAATGAATGTTTGTACTTTAACCCACAAAATAAACTTATATATATATAAAAAGTTATAATAATGTATATTTAAATAATTAATAACAACATAACCTATGGGCTGCTGTTTTCTAGGGGGCGCTATAGAGAATTAGGCCACGCCCTACAAATATTGTGATGGATTCCAGTCGGGAGTGGATAAATATTCATCTTGTGAGTTTGCAGCAGCTGAGCCCAAAAATGTGGTATTGAGAGCCAAACGTATGGCGATGGCGTTACAGGTAACTTCGCCACGCCGCCATGCCCACCTGCTCCATCGAAGCTGGTCGGGGTTGGAATCCTCAATACACCAACATGTCTTCGGTGTCTGGGCACAGTTTTCATGTTGATGAGGTCAAAGGGGTCGGATAGCGAACGTTCACAGTAAAACATTACACTTCCTGTTCTCAGGGGGCGTGGCCTAAGTGATGTCATCATTCGACCATAGGGTATTGTAGTAGACCCGATGATGATCAACAACAGTAATTTTGGTACCTGTGTGAGTTTCTGTGTAGGAGATATAACAGTTATTTTTTTACGGCGAGTAGGTGAACTTTGACCCCTGCTAACCCCCCTTCAGCATACTCAAAAACTCACCGTTTAGATAACTTTAGATGAGACATGCCTTATGAACAGACTGACCGAGTTTGAAGCCGATCAATCAAAATCCCTAGGAGGAGATAGATCAAATATGAAGGCTGTAAACGGCAAAAATGGGGTCAAAAACCGAACTTGAATCCAAAATGGCCGACTTCCTGTGGGGTTTAGACCATGGCTCCAAGAGACTTTTTTGTACGTCCTGACAAGGTACACATGTGTACAAAGTTTCGTATTTGTAGGTTAAAGCATGGCTTGGGGCTGATCATTTAAAGTTTTCTAGGGGGCGCTATAGAGAAATTAGGCTACGGCCACCAAATATTGTGATGGATTCCTGTTGGGGAGGGGATGAGGGTCCATCCTTATGAGTTTGCAGCAGCTGGGCCCGAAAATGTGGAATTGAGAGCCAAACGTATGGCGATGGCGTTACAGGTCACATCGCCACGCCACCATGCCCACCTGCTCTATCGTAGCTGGTCGGGGTTGGAATCCTCAATACACCAACATGTTTTCTGTGTCTGGGCACAGTTTCATGTTGATGAGGTCAAAGGGGTCAGATAGCGACAGTTCACAGTAAAACATTACACTTCCTGTTCTCAGGGGGCGTGGCCTAAGTGATGTCATCATTCGACCATAGGGTATTGTAGGACACCCGATGATGATCAATCACAGCAACTTTGATGCTTCTGTGAGTTTCTGTGTAGGAGATATAGCAGTTTATTTATTTATGGTGAGTAGGTGAACTTTGACCCCTGCTAACCCCCCTTCAGCATACTCAAAAACTCACCGTTTAGATAACTTTAGATGGGACATGCCTTATGAACAGACTGACCAAGTTTGACGTCGATCAATCAAAATCCGTAGGAGGAGATAGATCAAATACAAAGGCTGTAAAAGGCAAAAATCGGCAAAAATGGGGTCAAAATGGGAACTTCAATCAAAAATGGTTGACTTCCTGTGATACTTGCACTATGACATTAATTATAAATTTTGAGCGTCTTGGGGAGCTCTACAAGTGTACCAAATTTCATGTCTCTACGATAAAGTAAGTGAATAGCAGAGGGTAAAAAAGGGTGTTTTTCCAATTTCTAGGTGGCGCCGTAGAGACATTTCTGTTGCAATTTTTGCGACGACTTTAAAATACGTAAATTTTAAACAGGCTTAAGGCCTCCGCCAAGTTTGTGAGTTTTTGAATATGATAAAGCCCCCAAAAAGCCAATTCATTTGGGTGGAAGAATAATAATAATAATAATTAAAGCTGCAAGCAGCCTCGAGCGGCCCTCGCAGCCAAGCGCCGCTCCGGCCTATTGCCACCGCAGGGTACTAGCAACCGCCGCCTCACGCCAGCCACCACAGATACTCTCAGCAGTTTTCAGCACCTCCGCCCACACCGCGGAAACTGTTGCTTCGTTTCCATCAACGCTCCCCACGTTCTAACACAGAAGTTGTTGCGCGGTTTCCGCGCCCGTCCACCAGGCGGTACGCATTGATGCGTTCGGCGGCACTTCCTGACCACGCACAAAAAATGTGGTGCAGATCCGTTGATATAGCGAGGAGATATAGCTGGTGTATTAATGTAGTTGGCGCAGTGGAGTCAAAATACATTTCAATTTGTTGGGGTGTTTAGAGGTCAACAAAGGTCATACATATCCAATTTGGCGCCAGTCGGATGATCAACGTATCATTTAGAGCCTATCATATGCACATGGTGAAGAACTGCAGTTCGCCATTTCTACACCCCAATGCGGTTTGGTCAGCAGCCAGCATTCACAGAGTTCATCATCTTGTCGTTTTAAGTCAGTATTCACATGATGAAACCCATATATATGATAGAATAACAGTAAAACTCACAGGAGAAAAAACTGGTGATTGCCTTTGAAAAGTGGGCGGGGCTAGGGTGATTTCATCAAGTGACCATGGAAATGTGTTCAGGATTGTTCTATAGAGAAACACAGGAAGTGTGATGCAGCTGTGATCTTGCATTTGGAAGTTTTTTAATGTTTATGTTTCATGGCAAATAGTGAAAGTTTTACACTAAGCCACACCCACATGCTTTGATGTTAACTGCAACTGAGATCTAAATGCAGTGCAACTTTAACATTTTCCTAAAATGAGTCAGGGAAAATGGTAAAGGTTAAGATGTATCAGTTTAATAAACCCTTCTGATCAGTAATAAACCAAGGGCAATGCACATTCAGAGAGCACAGTTAACTTTCAGTACATTAGAACAAAAGCACAGGTTTAATCTCTCTCAATAATTAGGTATTAATCACAGCAAGTGGTCCAAGTAAATATTACAACCCCAATGTATCAGTCTTAAGAACTCAGAACGTTGTAAGATTGTCGCTCCCAACAATCGTAACCGATCATCCTGTAGTGTGTGGTGTGTTACGACTGATCGGGTCCAGTCGGTGGAACGTCGGGACCGCTTTGATCTAAATCGGGGATATTGACTGTCTTTAATCATCTTTGCTCATTCATCCAATCTCTGTGGTGTTCCTCCGACTTTTTTTTTTATCTTTTAATGAAAGATAATTATAAAATTATTGCACAGAGTACATCTGGTTGAGAAGCACATTCCAATCTTTGGTTGAAATGGCGCATTTGATTTTATTCTGCAGTCATAATACAATTTTAAACAATATAATAAGTTTCAATGAAAGGAGCTGGAATAGGCTACGTTAAGCTTTCGCGGTCAGTTGGGGAGAAAGGATAACTCCCATTTGATTTTCTAAAAACATTGAAAACAGTATTTTTTATGAAAAAAAAAAACTCACCTCCATGTTGCGATGCAACAAATATAATCCTTGCTTACGATATCTCCAGTTCTTAATCCAAGGCTTTGATTTTTGGTTACGTCTTTTTTGGGTTAAAATAAGTCCGCAAACTAAAGTTACCACTTCAACGTCGTTGTCCATGTTTGTTTGTTTACTCCAAATTCAGCTGTGGTAGTGCAGAATTTTAATTTGAAGGTATTTCGTAGCTGGTATTAGAATGTGTTCGAGTGAAACCTCACACTCTTAGAACGAACCCGTTACACCTACTATATTAAATAGGCTAGTGTGTGTTCTCTCACGTTTTCAGAATTGGCCGACTTTTCTAAAATCGTGTAGTGTGAACTGAGCTTCACTCACCGCATCTCCAGTTTACCACTTTTAAGACGAACGGCAATAAAACTCCTCTCCAACAGACAGTTCCGGCTCATGAGCGTCGGGTCTGCAGCTCCAAAACCGAAGCAAACGTTAGCGTGGTCCGGTTCTGTGGCTCCATAAACCAGGCATAATGTTCAGGAAAACTTAGCTGCTCCAACAGTTTAGCAAAAAAAATGTACAGTCCACAGCGTAATGTGCCGAACCTCAACCATGTACGGTCTCCTGCCGACTGCCAGTACGTACAGTAAGTATTAGCACAGCACAGTACGTGCAGTCCTTCTCAACCAATCAAATTGCTTAAATTTGTTTTTGCCCTTGACTGGCCATTAAGGCAGAGACGAGGGAAATGATGCATTTACTTGCGGTAGGAAATAACAGTCATTAACAAAACGCTACATTTACTCCGTGTTTTAAGCCAACAAAAATTATCTTAGGGCTTACATATAACATTTCAGGTTAAATGTAATCGCTGTCCTTTTGGAAATCTCACGGCAGACGCGCTGGAAACGTTTTCACGGCCGTCCGAAGAAAACCGAACTTGATTTGTTTTCTCATTGATGGAGTACCAGTGACTCCTGCTGGCGCAATAATGGTATTGCGCCAGCAGTACCAGTATTGCGCCACCAGGGGCCAGTCGTACTCCATCAACACTGACCAGAATGTGTTACTCAGCGGAGTAACACAATAAAGGTAACACAATAAAGGTTTTGCTGAATGACGATGTTTGTATTATTTCTAGCCAAAATTAATGAATGTTTGTACTCTAACCCACAAAACAAAATTATTAAAAAAAATAAAACTTTAAAAATAAAATTGAGAGCCAAACGTATGGCAATGGCGTTACAGGTCACTTCGCCACGCCGCCACGCCCACCTGCTCCATCGAAGCTGGTCGGGGTTGGAATCCTCAATACACCAACATGTCTTCTGTGTCTGGGCACAGTTTTCATGTTGATGAGGTCAAAGGGGTCAGATAGCGACCATTGACAGTAAAACATGACACTTCCTGTTCTCAGGGGGCGTGGCCTAAGTGATGTCATCATTCGACCATAGGGTATTGTAGTAGACCCGATGATGATCAACAACAGTAATTTTGGTACCTGTGTGAGTTTCTGTGTAGGAGATATAACAGTTATTTTTTTACGGCGAGTAGGTGAACTTTGACCCCTGCTAACCCCCTTCAGCATACTCAAAAACTCACCGTTTAGATAACTTTAGATGAGACATGCCTTATGAACAGACTGACCGAGTTTGAAGCCGATCAATCAAAATCCCTAGGAGGAGATAGATCAAATATGAAGGCTGTAAACGGCAAAAATGGGGTCAAAAACCGAACTTGAATCCAAAATGGCCGACTTCCTGTGGGGTTTAGACCATGGCTCCAAGAGACTTTTTTGTACGTCCTGACAAGGTACACATGTGTACAAAGTTTCGTATTTGTAGGTTAAAGCATGGCTTGGGGCTGATCATTTAAAGTTTTCTAGGGGGCGCTATAGAGAAATTAGGCTACGCCCACCAAATATTGTGATGGATTCCTGTTGGGGAGTGGATGAGGGTCCATCCTTATGAGTTTGCAGCAGCTGGGCCCGAAAATGTGGAATTGAGAGCCAAACGTATGGCGATGGCGTTACAGGTCACATCGCCACGCCACCATGCCCACCTGCTCTATCGTAGCTGGTCGGGGTTGGAATCCTCAATACACCAACATGTTTTCTGTGTCTGGGCACAGTTTCATGTTGATGAGGTCAAAGGGGTCAGATAGCGACAGTTCACAGTAAAACATTACACTTCCTGTTCTCAGGGGGCGTGGCCTAAGTGATGTCATCATTCGACCATAGGGTATTGTAGGACACCCGATGATGATCAATCACAGCAACTTTGATGCTTCTGTGAGTTTCTGTGTAGGAGATATAGCAGTTTATTTATTTATGGTGAGTAGGTGAACTTTGACCCCTGCTAACCCCCCTTCAGCATACACAAAAACTCACCGTTTAGATAACTTTATGGGACATGCCTTATGAACAGACTGACCAAGTTTTGACGTCGATCAATCAAAATCCGTAGGAGGAGATAGATCAAATACAAAGGCTGTAAAAGGCAAAAATCGGCAAAAATGGGTCAAAATGGGAACTTCAATCAAAAATGGTTGACTTCCTGTGATACTTGCACTATGACATTAATTATAAATTTTGAGCGTCTTGGGAGCTCTACAAGTGTACCAAATTTCATGTCTCTACGATAAAGTAAGTGAATAGCAGAGGGTAAAAAAGGGTGTTTTTCCAATTTCTAGGTGGCGCCGTAGAGACATTTCTGTTGCAATTTTTGCGACGACTTTAAAATACGTAAATTTTAAACAGGCTTAAGGCCTCCGCCAAGTTTGGTGAGTTTTTGAATATGATAAAGCCCCCAAAAAGCCAATTCATTTGGGTGGAATAATAATAATAATAATAATTAAAGCTGCAAGCAGCCTCGAACGGCCCTCGCAGCCAAGCGCCGCTCAGGCCTATTGCCACCGCGGGGTACTAGCAACCGTCGCCTCACGTCAGCCACCACAAGCTCTGACGCAGTTTTCAGCTCCTCCGCCCGCACAGCGGAAGCTGTTGCTCAGTTTCCATCAACGCTGGCCACGTGCTAACACAGAAGTTGTTGCGCAGTTTCCACGCCCGTCCACCAGGCGGTACGCACTGATGCGTTTGGAGGCGCTCCTTGACGATGCAAAAAATGTGGTGCAGATTCATTGGTTTAGCGAGGAAATATAGCTGGCGGATTAATGTAGGACGCGCAGTGGAGCCAAAATATATTTCAATGCTGTTGTTCTCTTTAGAGGTCAACAAAGGTCATACGTATCCAATTTGGCGTCAGTCGGAAGATCCACGTGTAATTTACAGCCAATCATATGCACATGGCGAAGTACTACAGTTCGTCATTTTTCATCATTTTCAGCTGTGTTTCTAAAGCACTCTATTTCATTGTTGGAGTAATTCTTACTCAGAGTGGCGAATTACTGAAATGGTTTGTAAGAAGTAAGAAAACGCTACATTTACTGCATGATTTAATTCAACAAAAATTATCTGAGACATTTCTATCCTTTTAGAAATTTCATGGCAACGCTCTCACAAAGTTTTCGCGCCCATCCGCCCATGGATCTGTTTATCATCGGTGGAGGAACACTGACACCTACTGGCGAAATACTGATATTGTTCTTCATCCTGTTTATCTGCTGTTTCATTTGTGGAGCAATACTGACCCCAAGTGGCGAATTACTGAAATGGTTTATAAACACCAAAAATAGGATCAAAATCTGAACTTCAATCTAAAATGGCCGACTTCCTCTGGGGTTTAGACCATGGCTCCAAGAGACTTTTTTGTAAGTCCTGACATGATACACACGTGCACAAAGTTTCGTAATTGTAGGCTAAAGCATGGCTTGGGGCTGATAATTAAAAATTTTCTAGGGGCGCTATAGAGAAATTAGGGCACACCCTACAAATATTGTGATGGATTCCTGTCGGGGAGTGGATGAAGATCCATCCTTGTGAGTTTGGAGCAGCTGCGCCCAAAAATGTGGAATTGAGAGCCAACGTATGGCGATGGCGTTACAGGTCACTTCGCCACGCCGCCACGCCCAGCTGCTCCATCGAAGCTGGTCGGGGTTGGAATCCTCAACACACCAACATGTCTTCTGTGTCTGGGCACAGTTTCATGTTGATGAGGTCAAAGGGGTCAGATAGCGACCGTTCAGAGTAAAACATGACACTTCCTTTTCTCAGGGGGCGTGGCCTAAGTGATGTCATCATTCGACCATAGGGTATTGTAGGACACCCGATGATGATCAATCACAGTAACTTTGGTGCCTCTGTGAGTTTCTGTGTAGGAAATATAGCAGTTTATGTTTTTATGGCGTGTAGGTGAACTTTGACCCCTGCTAACCCCCTTTCAGCATTCTCAAAAACTCACCGTTTTGATAACTTCAGATGGGACATGCCTTATTAACGGACTGACAGAGTTTGAAGACGATCAATCAAAATCCCTAGGAGGAGTTCGATCAAATACGGAGGCTGTAAACGGCAAAAATGGTGTCAAAATCTGAACTTCAATCTAAAATGGCCGACTTCCTGTGGGTTTAGACCATGGCTCCAAGAGACTTTTTTGTAAGTCCTGACAAGGTATACATGTGTACAACGTTTCGTAATTGTAGGTTAAAGCATGGCTTGGGGCTGATCATTTAAAAATTTCTAGGGGGCGCTATAGAGAAATTAGGCCACGCCCCACAAATATTGTGATGGATTCCTGTCGGGGAGTTGATGGCGATCCATCCTTGTGAGTTCGGAGCAGCTGGGCCCGAAAATGTGGAATTGAGAGCCAAACGTATGGCGATGGCGTTAGAGGTCACTTCGCCACGCCGCCACCCAGCTGCTCCATCGAAGCTGGTCGGGGTTGGAATCCTCAACACACCAACATGTCTTCTGTGTCTGGGCACAGTTTCATGTTGATGAGGTCAAAGGGGTCAGATAGCGAACCGTGACAGTAAAACATGACCTTCCTCATGGGGCGTGGCCTAAGTGATGTCATCATTAGACCATAGGGTATTGTAGGAGACCCGATAATGATCAATCACAGAAACTTTGGTGCCTCTGTGAGTTTCTGTGTAGGAGATATAGCAGTTTATTTTTTTATGGCGAGTAGGTGAACTTTGACCCCTGCTAACCCCCCTTCAGCATACTCAAAAACTCACCGTTTTGATAACTTTAGATGGGACATGCCTTATGAACAGACTGACCGAGTTTGAAGCCGATCAATCGAAATCCCTAGGAGGAGTTCGATCAAATACGAAGGCTGTAAACGGCAAAAATGGCCCCAAAATTGGCCCTTCAATCCAAAATGGCTGACTTCCTGTGATACTTGCACTATGACATTAATTGTAAATTTTGAGCATCTTGGGGAGCTCTACAAGTGTACCAAATTTCATGTCTCTAGGATAAAGTAAGTGAATAGCAAAGGGTCCTTTGAAAATTTGTAGGTGGCGCTATTGAGCCATTTTTTATAGGATTTTTGCAATGACCTTAAAATACAAAATTTTGAACCTCCCTTTACGCGTCCGCCAAGTTTGGTGAGTTTTTGAAAATGATAAAGCCCCCAAAAAGGCCCCTCTTTAGGGGGCAGAATAATAATAGAAACAGTAGGAAAACAATAGGCCTTCGCAGCGCTTAGCTGCTCGGGCCTAATAAACAATAGGAAAACAATAGGCCTTCGCAGCGCTTAGCTGCTCGGGCCTAATAAACAATAGGAAAACAATAGGCCTTCGCAGCGCTTAGCTGCTCGGGCCTAATAACCAGAGTGAAAACAAAAAAGACAGTTTGCAAGTAATGGTTTCAAAACTTATCCAAACCAACTATTTACCTACCAAACCTAATGACTGTTTCCTCCATCCTTCCCAACAACTGACATGGTGATAACTGGTAAAGAATCTTTTCATAGACTTTAACTTGGTCAGTCCAAAAAGCCTTTTTAAAAGCATCAAGAAATTGATTTGCTGGTGTGTTTTGGATCCTAGTTCTGCAGTTTGTGATTAAGTTCAGTATCACACTGATTACTAGACCATGCAGCATTTTCCCTACCATTATCCAAGGGAGGCGCCCCGTCAACATGATGGAAGATCGACATAGGTGTTTACAGTTGGGTCAGATCACATCGTGACATATTTCTGATCCTACATGGTCAGTCTGCTTCTTTCAACACTAAACTCTCAAATTAGGTTTATAGTTAATCGATGGATGGACATTGTTACTACTAACCATCGACAGTTTTTCCCTCGACTGTGACAGTAGTCTTTGAAATGACAGTTATTGAAAAAGATGCAGTAGATAAAGACTGAAAGATAGAAAGAGACTGATAGAAAAAGTTATGCACATATATATATGTACTGTATATTTAAATCAGTACATATAAGATGAATTAATGATATATTATCGGTTTTTCCCCAATGTTTTATTGAATATGTAGGCATATTCAAGACATAACTTCAATAACTGTTGAATATATTTTGTTTGTATTAATTCTCAATTGTTCTACAGAGTGATTATTAAAAGAAAGTAGGGGCAAATACCGTTCACAGCAATGTACACTTTAAATATCGAACCCTAAACTACTTTTTTTTCTTTATTTGATGCTAATCACAAATAATAGTCAATCAGAAAAATCATATTACTTATGGGCACAAAAACTACTTCAATCAGTCAGTTTCACAAAATCAAATGCTTGTTTGCAGCCGTCTTGTAGGCACATAAATCCTGATGGCTGGCAATTATCCAAGACATTTAATGGCAGTTTTTTAACCACACATCACTCATAAGAATCCCAAATAACTAAAGCGTTTCAATTTTAATGAAGTTTTTTGTGCAGTATTATTTCACCTGGCAATATTTAGTATTAAACCATGCTTTCCTCGACTCCAGTCTGTGCACCATTTTCATCGTAATAAAACGTACCAGCCTGGCAGATTCCCCTGTCAACTTAATGGTTGCCTGTCAAATGTTATCATTTGCAGATAAATTGCAGTGCTACGCTTCTCCTTTATGTCATTGAATTAAAGTGTTTAGTAGACGAGGTTTAGCAAGATGGAAATACAAGATAGACAAACACTACCACCAACATAAGTTCCTTGTTTAAGAGATTATCTGAAGACTTTGCAGCAAACGCAGGTTGTGGTGGTTTAGATGTGTGTGTCTGTGCTATCGGTTAGTTTTCATCCTGTAGATGTGATGAGTAAAACCAGAATGTCTGTTTTCTACACTAGAAATAGATGGATGTTTTTTCCCCAAGAACTGTGACTCAATAAATAGTTTTTTTTTGTGTCTGCCTATTGAATGAGTTATTTAGTGTGTAAATATAGAAGTATTTCATGAAGAACTTTCTTCTACAGGCATTACCAATTATTTTTTCAAGACATTGCTGCAGCCTACGCATCCTGCCACTAACACCAAGAGGCAATGCATCTTAAAAATGTGATTAAAACACTTATTCAGCTGGAGCTTTGATAAAGCTGGGCCTTTGTTAAACTCAATACGTTTGCACAGTGGAACAAGACATATTAATAATACATTTTATTTGTAGGTGCCTTTCTTGACACTCAAGGTTACCTTGCATAATTTAACATAAAAACAAACACAATTTAAATACATTGAAGTACAAAATAAGATTTAAAAATGCAATGCAATTCAAATCAAAGAGCAAAAACTACTTGAAACGGATGAGTTCTGAGTTTGGACTTGAAATGTGGCAGAGTCGATGTTACGGAGATCGAATGGGAAAATGTATTTTTATTCTGAATCATTTTTATTTTAAAACCTGATATGGAAAGAAAACAGTAGCTGACTTTCAGCTTTTCCTTCCTTTCTCTGGCTTCTGCTACCAGAGAAAGGAATCTGTGCTGCTACCTGGTCAAGGCAAGAAAAAACAAACAAAAAAAAAAAACGCGCAAAAGTGGCCTGTTTTGATCTCATTGAAGAACAAACGTTTGAATACATGAAAGTCAGGACTTTCTCTCATGCAGTGGGACATTTTTGTATCTGTAGATTTAAAAATCAATAGTATGTTTTTAATAGTTTTTCCACACAGTCTGTTTCTTTCATGCAATGCATGTATGTGACTTCTTAAAGGTGTTTTGATTTTCTGTGTTGGTTTTGATAACTTTTGGATATCCTTATCTACAAATGATGCTGTTGAAATAAAATCGCCTTGCCCAATAATAATGCTCATGCTTTTCATGTCAGAAATTGCTAACATATGCCCGTCTTTGCATATATATGTACTGAATCTTTTGTTCCCTGCATAATTTTGCGATGTCAGCCAGTCCATTCCTTCCAGGCTGCATTATAGTAATCCTGTTAAATGTGCTAATTCCCAAACAACAGCATGCAAAATGACAGTGACCCACATATTATTCCACCTGAAGACAAATCCAGGATATGGTGACACCATCGTGAGTTCACCAATCTCAGCCACAGCAGGACACAATCATTCATTTGGTCAAGTAGACAGCAATACAACAACACTAAACATTATTTACTCATATTAATCCTCTTCATCTCTGGAATCGGACTAATGGTCTGATATCCCCTTCTTTTCAGTTTCTGTCAGAAATCTCCCGTGAAACAGAAGTAGAGACCTTACTAGGATATGAACCTATCTGTTTCCTCATTGTTGTTTTGCTTGAGAGTCTTGAGAAGAAAAGCAAATAAAAAGGATTGTCAACTTCCTGTGGTTTAGTGACACAATAGGTATAAAGACAGACATTTGTTTTCAGTTAATGAGTGGACAATAAACACACGATGTTTTCTTTTCACCTCATCATCAAGTTGAGAAGGAAGCAGTAAATTCCTTAATAGAACAGCCAGGAACCAACAGAACGCCAAATTATGGCAACACCGCCATCTAGCGTATGAGGAAAGAAAAGCAGCAGTATAGTGTATTCTGGTGGGCATTCGTGTCCGATGTGTTTGACACATTAAAAAGTTTCATTCCAAATCACCGTAACACAAAAGCTTTTTTAGATCATGCATGGATGATAAAATATTTGGAATATATGGAAGAAAATATAGCTTTATTTTTAGAAATTGAGTTCATAACATAAAATTTTGTTTTAGTTTATCTTCAAAATTTTACCTGCAAAAAGTAGCCTGCAGAAAATGTGGTGACTCAGATTCATTTTTCTATTAAAGTTGTAAAGGTGAATTGTCTCTCTATGTGCGTGTGTGCGCGACCGTGAAAACGCGCATCTAAAACAACGGAAGAAATAATTGATTTCAGGAAAACACAAACCAAACTCCCCCCATTGGTCACCGCCAGCCAAATTTCTAGGCGTGCACATCACAGAGGACCAGTCTAGGGATAAGTAAATAAATACAAAACACGCCACATTACTGGCAAAAAAGGCCCAACAATGTCTCTACTTTTTGTGGAAGCCAAAAATAGCAGAAGCTCCAGTCTCAATCTTTATCTCGTTTTAATGTGCAAGCAAGGAATCTGTTCTCATCAGCTGCATCACGGTGTGGCTGACACATCTTCAGTGCCAGGTGAGGGTCAGCAGAAAAAATCATTGGTGCCTCGTTCTCTTCAATGTACTGGCCCAAAAAGCCACAAAGCTTGTTGGATAAATCAATTTTATGTGCTGCAATCTAATTAATCTGTGACGTGTATAAGGGGGTATTGGGTTTGCAACCATGACCACTAAGTTAAAGTGAGGATATGGTGTGACGGAGGCGCAGGAGGGATGCTGGTCTGATCTGTAATTAGATGAACATATCTGACTTTTCGTCTCTGGTTGTCGCTGCGCGCTTTACACACAATAACGTGTTTGGTCTGGGAGGAAATTATGCAACACCACAGAGACATAAAGTGTACTGCTTTATGTCCATATAAATATGGGGTGTTGTGCTTCACGTATCCCTATAATAAATTTTAAAATGCAAATTACAACGTCATTATGGGCTAAACAGTTTTTATTAAAATTGAGCTGCTTGTTTATCCTGCTGCAGTCTTTTAACATCAAAAGAGTCCCTTTGACGTCAAAGCTGAATGCGGTTGATGATGCTCCTTTGCTGCATTCAATAACATCTGGTAAGATCGTGTGGTTTAAGTTTAAGTATGCAACAAAATTAAACGGTATCTGAAGCTTCTGCTGATTAACAAATGTGAATGGATTTAAAATATTATTTTGTTTTCTCCGCTGAGGTCGAATAACGGGAATAGTTTAATAGCAGTGAACCACTTTGTAAATTATTCCGAGTAAATAAGGTTGTCTGGAAATATCGACACTATGTTAAGCACCTGAACGTCGCTTCTCTGCCCCCTGCCCCGGCTGGGAGGAAACAGCCATTCCGAACAGCGCAGCGGTTGCTAACGATGCGATGTCTCGTCTTACGGATGAATCTTGGGTTTAGAGGCTTCATGGGTGCCGCGGTCACCAAAAACAAGGTGCGCTGACCTTTTCTTCTTTTCAGATTTTTTTTATTAATGGCAGCAAATATCTGTCGCGAGCTCTGGTAACAGGCGAAAGCCAGGTCCTGGGTCTAATGTGTGCCGAAGAGACTGAGGAGCGGAGCGCAAAGAACCGCAGGAACTCTAGCATGCTAACAGCTACACGATTACAGACAGCAAAGCCTCAGTGTAATATCTGAGGCTTTGCTGTCTCAGAGCTCCTTTGGCCGCGGAGGTGTAACGCAGTTGTAAATGGTTTTGTGTGGTTGTTAGTGTGAGCTTGTGTCTAATAAAGAATCTACTTAACTGCAATTGGACTTGAAGCTAACGATTTAAATCAATGAATACAGGAGCTAGTCTGTGGTAATGTTAGCCTAACTGTTAATTTAACTGAGCTAGCCGACTATTGAGCTAGCTCTCCCAACACTTCTGTGCTTGGACGGTGTCTGTTTGGTCGCTTATGTCCCTTAAAATTTAGTTGCGGTTCCCAACAGGAGGCAGCGGATGTGGAGTAGCTCGTAGGCTAATGCAGCTGCCATCCTGTCAAAACAAGCCCAACCTCCTCACGGCGACCGGAAACAGAGACATGCTGTGTAATAGAATGGATTCAGCTGCGGCCAGACGTTGACATCAGCTCATAAATGTGATTAGATTTATGTTTATGATTTATGGTGTCTGTTCTTTTCCTAAAATGTAATAATCATACTACAAACATCAGTGGCTTTTATAAGCAAGAATTGGGTGGAGACGTTACATTTTATTGTGGAGAGTGAGTAATCAGCTCAGGATTCCAATTATGCAAACAGTTGAATGTTAGTGATCGTTGACAACACCTCTGCCAGCTCACTGTTGATTTATGGGTGAGTTTTATAAATTTATAAATGGTCCCAATTTATTATAGCATCCATGCTGTAAAGTGAACTAGTACATTTTTTTTTGTTCTGTTTACTCTTAGACAGTTGTTATGAAGTGTAGCTGTGGCAGCAGTGTATTGTTTTTGCAAGTAGCAGCAGCTGATTAGCATCTCAACAGGTCAAATAATATCTGAACTGTGACCCCAAATTCCAGAGAAGTTGAATAGGATATTTGCAGAGAGCAGGGTAATGTAATGAAATGTCAAAATATTTCTGGGTAAATTATGTTACAGAAAGATGCTATTTAACCCACAACTATAGAGTCTTAAAAACAACAAATCAAAAAAATATATAATTAAGATGAATATCAATTATTCACGCTTGGTTTAATCCAGATTAAACCAGCAGCTTCTTAAAGCGCCCCAAGACTTCAGGGGCCCATAAATACTAATATTTTGACACAGACCAAGAATATATAAATGTAATAGAAATTTCTTCATAGTTAGTTTTGTTACCACAGGTACAACCTGAACAGAGATTAGTCTTTGAGATTGAGCTCTTTTTGATCAGAAATATATCTCAGTAAACAATAATTATCACTGATAGCTTTTAAGGTTGGCCAGAGCTTAAATCCTCTGTTCTTCTCCCAGAATTGACTAAATTTCTGTTGAAACGCTGCTGCTAGAGAGGTTCCGAAGTCAAATTCTGCTCAAGGCCTTGGACAACGTTGGACCGACCCTTCATGAAGAGTTGAATCTGCTGCACTGCGCACAGAACTGCGCAATAAATGGGAGATTTAATTTAATGCTGCTCATGTGGTTTTAGTAGCTCTTCCATCTTGTGTCTGTTGAGTTTTTACATGAGCACCAAGGAGACTGTTTTGGTTGCCTGAGCTTTATGGGACAGGTTTTTCTGATCTCTGCGCTTATTAACTCTGTCTGACTAAGTGGACAGAGCATTTGTTATGGTTTGATTCAGAGAGAAGGAGGAAGTCCATCATAAAGGTCAAGGACCATATTCCCGATTCCAACGTCTCTCTGCCCAGTTTTCTGACCATACAGCAAAAGCAAAGGAGGTGGATCAGCAGAGCTTGCTGAAAGCTGATGGTATCGTTCAGGACACATTATTGTGAAATATTGCTTCTGCTGCATGGATATCCAGCTGTTCGCATGTCATAGTAATTATGATTATCATACAGTGAAAATCTTGTTTGAAAGTCTGACTGTATGAAACACTCATACCTTAATCCTGCCTTGGAGTTTTAGTGAAAGGAGATTTGGCACAAGTTCCCAGATGTTCAGTTTTGGAGGCTGGAGGAAACCTTAAAACATTATTAGTTTCTGAAAACTTCAGTGGTTTTGATTTGTTTTGAAATAAATCCTCCGTATAATGCAAAGAGAAAGTATTGTGTAGTTAAGACTTCCAACTCGATTTTAAAGCTTATTGTTGTATGTTTATTCATATTACTATTTATTTTTTTTATTTGTATTGTCTGCTATGCTAAGCAACCACCCTCACCTCCCTTTAGGGGATCAATAAAGTATTATCATTATTATTATTGAAGTATTTCTGAGAAAGTTCCACACTAAATTCAGATTTGTGCATCCCGTGGTCAGGTTTAAAAATCTTCTTTCATCTTTATATCATAGGGATGAAACGATTAGTCAGTCTAATTAACATTAACTCAATTATTGAAATAAACATCAACTAATTTAGTAATCAGTTACCTGGTAACTGAGGAAAATTTTTGAGCGATTCTTAAAAATTTGCAATGTGATTCTATTAGTCAATGTCATTGTTTTTAAGCTGTTTTTAATTTGTTTTACTTTTGTGTGACCAGGTTGTTAATGTGCTGCAGATTTCTGTCTTGAATTTAATTATCTGCATCTTTTAAAGCTTCAGTGTATAACGTTTACAAAAATATATTTCTTCCATATCTATTAAAAATGTCACCATGTCATGACAGTGTAATGTGAGAGAATCTGTAAAAAAAGCAACAAGATCTCCCACCTCCTTCCTTTTGCAATCTGCAAAAATCACCACTCCCAGTCAAAAACAACCAATCAGAGCCAGGAGGCGGGGCTTAGTGTTGTCAATCAATCTTCCGTACACACTGCTAATTATGCTAATTGAGGAGGAACAACTTACTATAGAAAGAAAGCTATTTATACACCATCTGTGACTATTATAACTAGCCTTAGCATTCTTGGAAGGCCAGAGCAGTGGTGACATCCCGCATGTTTTTGTTCCATCTCTCCTCAGCATGTCAATGTTCTTCTGAACCCTTTTAAAGAGCCATTATTTGAAGCAGGCTCAACTAAACCAGGGATGCCCAGCCCTTCAGGACCCAGCGCTGGGTCCTGAAGCCCTGAAGCCCTCTCCTGACTCTGATTGGTTGTTTCTGACTGGTGTATTTCTGAAGGCAGAGAGCACTGTCACCACATAATGATGATTTTAACAAATTTCTTAAAAATATATTTTTTTCATTTAAAATGACATACTGCAGCGTTTCTAATATAGTATAAAAAAGTCTTAAATGACAAAATCTCCAGAATCTACCCTTTTTTTTTCTCCGATTAATTGTCAGAATAGTCAATAGATTAATAGAATAACTAAAAGAATCAGTAGTTGCATCCCCAGCGTAATCTTTCCAGTCTGGAAAAAGAACCCTTCAGTAAATCTTTAAAATCCTCAGACTGAGGAAATGCTTGACCTAACCACGCCAGGAGTCGTACGCTTACTTTGTGTCTCTTTCCCTTTAGGAAACTGGAGCCATGGGTTTCCACTTCAGCCTCGGATGAGCCGAAATAAGCTGGACCCACACGAGCCCAGCGAGCTGCCCCGGCCTGCAGGGGGCGCTCCCTTGTCCCCGACACCCTCTCCAGTCATGGCGGGCTTCAAGCGGGGATATGACGGTAAAATTGCCGGCCTGTATGATCTGGACAAGACGCTGGGGCGGGGCCACTTCGCTGTGGTCAAGCTGGCGCGGCACGTTTTCACCGGGGAGAAGGTGGCGGTGAAGGTTATCGACAAGACCAAGCTGGACACAGTGGCGACGGGCCACCTCTTTCAGGAAGTGCGCTGCATGAAGCTGGTGCAGCACCCCAACATCGTGCGCCTGTACGAAGTGATAGACACTCAGACAAAGCTGTACCTGATCTTGGAGCTGGGGGATGGGGGGGATATGTTTGACTACATCATGAAACATGAGGAGGGCCTGAACGAGGAGTTGGCCAAGAAGTACTTTGCCCAGATCGTCCACGCCATCTCTTACTGCCACCGACTGCATGTGGTGCACAGGGACCTGAAGCCTGAGAACGTGGTGTTCTTCGAGAAACAAGGACTGGTGAAGCTCACTGACTTTGGCTTCAGCAACAAATTTCAGCCAGGGAAGAAGCTTACCACCAGCTGCGGCTCTCTGGCGTACTCGGCTCCTGAAATCCTCCTTGGCGACGAGTATGACGCTCCAGCCGTAGGTACGTAGCAACCCAAAGCGACGGTCCGCAGTGAGTTACGCTGTTAATTAGAGGAAATTATTCAAGAGTTGGAGCCCACGAGCAAACAGGATATGAGCCGTTTCTTTACAGTGGCATAAGGTCAGTGTGGTTTGGATGATCAACCTTCTCTCGCTGGGTTTTTTTCCACCCATCAGCTCCAGCACTAAAAGGGTCCATGTTGGTTTACCACCGGTTTGTTGGGTTTCTTACGTCCAGAAACTCTGGCTGTGTAAAACCATTCTTTTTTAAGCAGTAACATTGAGTTGAGTCAAAGGAGAGAACCGCTTTTATCAGGAAGAGGAAGTGAGCTCATGGAGACGGAAAACTACTCAAGATATTTTATGCATCATTCTTAGTTTTATATTCAATGTACTTAAACCACAAAGATAACATGAGCTCTGTTCCTCTTCTAGAAGTTTATGTAAGGAAGCCTGACTGTTTTGGTTCAGTTTTTTTCTATTCTCAGATTTTTGTGTGGATTAAAGCTCCAAATTGTTTATGGAAAATGTATCTATTCATGGACTTTTCTCACAAAACATATCTAAGATATTTTTTAAAAATGCATCTAAGAAAGCCGGAATATCTCAACAGGCTATTTTCTAACCCGGTGGTGTGACTGTGTTCTGATGGGTTCTGTGTAGCAGAACCTTTGGATCTGCAGGATGGTGCAGGGTGCTGAGCCTGACGCTCATCTTGTTGTTGGGTCTGTGGTGTAAGGTCAGCTGTGTTCAATCTCATCATGTCTGTGGGAGTCCCATTGAACTGAATTAACTGTCTCATTGATTTCCCATGGAGACCAGTAGAGAGCAGACACTACTGTTGTCCTTTCATTACAGGACATCATACCTTTCACGCCAACTTGTTCTATTTAAAACAGAAACAATATGGACGGTTAAACGTTGTCTTTTTTTTATTTTAAGTATGTGTGTTGTGAGATTGCCACTGATGCTGAAAAATCTCTCATGTCAGTGCAGTGAGTACATTTAAATTTAGCCTGTTGTATTTATCAGAAATTTGAAAGGTGCAACTGAGGAAACTGCAATTACATCGTAGAAATTTGTCCTTAAAATCCCAAAACCACATGGAATTCTCTTGAAGACATTTTACTGTTCAGGTACGGCATGTTGCTCTGAACTGTAATGCCAGTAAGAAGATACTGGAATATTTAGCAGCCAAGTGGAAGTAATGTGCAGAAACCCTGTGGTAAAGTTTGAAACATCTCCACCAGCACAGAATTAGGTCACATTTTGCTTTTCAGCAAACTCACGCTTTTCCTAGCAAGTACTTTTTGTCACATGGACCGAAATCATAAAGTCAAAAGGACTTAAGGACCGAAAAACATTTTTGGCTTATTCACTCAACAGTAACTAAGCATTTCAATTTTTAATTAAAGAAGTAAAGTAATCAGATTTGCGTCTGGAAAGGAATGTGTAAATCACAGTGTTTTGCAGGGTTGTTTTTTTTTTGTTTTGTTTTTTTTTTTGGAAGGAATTTGACACATTTTCTAAGTATCAATTGGAAAAGAATAACCCAGAAACAGCATTCGCCTCATCAGGACCAGGATTTTTGCCCACAAGAAGCAGTGGTCCCATCCCACCATGTAGACAGAAATAGGTCCCCACAAGTATATAAAAATCTGGTTCACACACAGATATGCATGTGATGATAAAAAAAAATTGGTTTGGTCGTACAGTGTGTGGTGTCGAGCCCCAAGGCAGGAGGAACACACCTCACACATTATATTTAGTGAGTCAGACGGGAAATCTCGCAAAACATCTCGAGCAAATGTGAGTTCAGGGTAAACAAACATGGCCGACTGAGAAGAAACTATGGTGATAATATGTGGAGTATGTTTCAGAGAGAAAAAAAACAATAGACTTTTCTGATGTCCACTTGACCTTCAGTTGTGCTATGGTTGTTGTTTTGTGGTCTTTATTTAGAATATCCCTCCATGTTTCCATCAGCTCGCTTTCTGATTGGCTAAACATCACCAGCAGCAATTAGCAAACTTTAAAGGGTTAACTGAGGCGCGTTGTTTTGATGACTTCCTGAAATTTCAGAAAGATCTAGAGTCCTTAAAGAGATACAGGCCGTATTTCAAGGTGTCATTATTTATTGAATATAAATGCATTATATATTTGGCGTATATAAACGCAAATATAATGTATATATATATATTTGCATTTATATACTGCAAATATAAATGCTGTATATTTGATATATAAAATATTTGATATGCTGCATATATAAAATGCTCATATTTGATTATATACAAAATTTTATAACAACTGAAGGTAACATAGTTACTTGATTGTGCAATTACATGGCAAAATATGGCTGTAAAACAAGTAAGACCAGATCCAAAGTGGGAAAGAATTTATGGCAATAATAATTAGAGAAACCTAGAGCTGACTGATGAGTTCACATCCAAAGAAAACAACAAACAGTGATATTAAAATTAATTTAAACAGCCATGCGAGGACTTGTTTTGAAGGTGGAATTGTTTTCTTTAAATTTTCCTGGATGAAAAGCAGAACATGCTGTTAACCAGAGGATTACAGGCCACAGTGACTGTTCTTCATTGTGGGATCTGTTCTGTGGGATGCCAGCACATGATCACTCTGTTGTGCACTAAAAACTAGAATCAAGTCCCTGCAGCACTAGTTATTCTGTTAGCAACAGGAGCTCCAGGCTGCAGATTGCAGATAGAACATGCCGACCCAGGCTCTAGTAACCACATGACCCCATGCAGCAGTAACCTGAGCTCAGCGGATGTGGTTAGCATGAATGTGCGGAGAAGCAGATGTGCACGAAGAGCTCTCTCCTGTCAGAGGAGGTTCACTAATTACAGTTTCCTGGTTTGACCTGCTGATTCCAAATTTGACCATTACCAATTTTTTTTTTCTCTGAAATGTTGCTATATCAAGAATGTCACTGAGTTGGTAACAGCGGGGTAACTGTTGTTGATTGCAAATGTGCAGACATGACCTGATGGACCGGGCTAACAGTAAAACCTCTCTAAAAGCAGAGCAGAAGAGGACATTGTCAGATTTTTAGACCTTTGCTGAGGTAGATAAGAATGTAGAATAAGTTCTGCTTCACATGTAAGTCTCAGTCGCTCACATCTCTCCCAAAATTAAGGAAATCAGCGCCGATAAATAGGTGCACCCCCAGTGCATGTGAATATCTTGTAGAAGCCGAGAGTTTGTGAAACATCATATGTTTAGCAGCAACATGCTTGTTAACAAGTCTGATTCACCATCCTATACCTAAAGAGGATGAATGTTGGAGTTGTCCCGGTGACCAGTTCAAGTTTATTTGCTTAGCTCATTTCAGCAGTTTAGTGGCTTTTGTCATAAAAACATCACTCAACCACCAGCTGTGCAAACAAACATTAAACGTTGCATTTCTGTGCTGCACCAGGTTTTGTAAGCAGAGTTCTCATGCTGTTGTGTGAAGGAACACACCAAGAAGCGTTTGGTACTAGAAAGACAATGTGAAATAATTAGACTATTTATTTTCTGTAAACTCACTGTGCTCTACAGTGGAGGACACAAACTACCAAAATACAGAAATGATGGGTGTGTCAACCTTGTCATAATAAAGTTAGATTGTTTTGACCGTTATCCCCTTCACAATGTGGCCTAAATTGATATTTATTCTTTTTTCCCCTAATAACATGTCCATATCACTAGGTTACTAGGCAAAGCAGCTTTATTTTTAAAGCACATTTTCAGCAACAAGGCCATGCAAATAGTTTTTCATGATACGAAGGAAATGAAAAAGGCAAACAAGCAACAAACCCTGACATTACCATGGTAAAGTAAGGGATCTGTTTGACATTGTGGTGTGGGTTTGTGTTCAGATCTGTGTATGGTGTAAATAAGTTATAACTGCAGTTTACAAGTAATTTAGTAGTTGGTTATTCAGATGATTAATCAATTAATTGGATACAAAAATTGTCTCAAGCTATAGACTTCTTTTAACCACTTATGCTTATTTATACAATATTGAAAGTAAATTAAAATATGTAAAAAAAAAAACCAACAACAACAAATAGTTCAATGCCTTTTTAAAATGATAAAATAAACTTTTTATTGACTAAAATACAATAACAGCATTTCTTTAGTGAACTCTTGATCATTTGTTGCAAATGATACATCTGCAGCTAAAAAAAATCCTTCTAACCTCAACATGTGAAAAACACACGTTGATTTCAGCTAGACTTACATCTCAGGAGGTTCTTTATTTTTATTTTTATGTAATTTGAACTATGTGAAGCTAAAACTGCCACAGGAAATCTGGGGAGAACAGTTTTACAGACAAACATATATATATATATATATATATATATATATATATATATATATATATATATATATATATATATATATATATATATATATATATTTGTGCTTCAGAAAATTTAATCTTTTAGTCTGTATACTCCAGTTAGCGATTAATCAATTACTAAATAAGTTGCTGATTATTTCAATAATTGATCAGTCTGGTTAATTGTTTCAGCCATAATCTGTAGTTTAGTAAATTGGACAGGGAGAAAGTTCTGTCAACGAAGCCATGTATTATTATCAATCCACCTAATGATGTCAGACAATATTGCTCCATCTCAGGAAATCCCTTTGAAGTTTAAACTCCACTGAGGTTTGTGGTTGTCAACTGGAGAACGTGTTGAAAAGCTAATCCTGTCTCTCTGCTAAATTGAATCATTTCTTTATGCTTCATTATTGTTGTTAGCAGATGCAGTTTCCTGTTAGTTTGGGCTGTTGGCTGCAGTGTTTTATGTATTAACTGTGGCAGGGAGGTGTTTGCTGTCCATGGTCTCTCTTTGTTAGATTGATGGGAGTTTCTGTGTGTCTTCCTGCCTCAGACATCTGGAGCCTTGGCGTGATCCTGTTCATGTTGGTTTGCGGCCAGCCGCCTTTCCAGGAAGCAAACGACAGCGAGACTCTCACCATGATCATGGACTGTAAATACACTGTACCAGCCCACGTCTCCAGCGCCTGCAGAGAGTAAGTATGGATCCGCCATCCTCTCCTCTTCATTCTGCATCCACCATGAATGCATGTATTATTTATGAAGGTGAAGTTTTTTTTCTCCACTTTAATCCGAACGTACCTTTGAAAAATGACGTTTAATCAAACTTCATCTATTTAGCACTTTTTATTTAGACAAGCAGAGTTTCCCTCAGGTTGAGGTTTTGTAATGAAGGATCGTAATTTGACAGGAAACATAAAATATTACTGATTAATTATGTTACTGGAGGACATTGCTGACAATACTTAAACCCAGAACTACAGAGTATAAGAAAAATAAAATAAATACAATTAAAATAAATATCAATTATTTGCACTGCTGTTAAATCCAAATAAAGTCAATGAATTTAAGCACGATGTAATGCTGATCACACTGAGAACCGTCCCAAAGGATAAACAAACTAAGAGGATATTGATACCGTTAAATTTGATTTAATGGTTTCAGGATAGATAAATTAAAAAAATTATAAATTCTTGAACATTTAAATGTAAGATTTTAAGGAGCTGGCAAGTTTACTTTGTAAAAGTTCAAAGACCAATCTTCATATTTAGATTGTTTTGTTATCATATGAACAATCTAATTCTCTCAGTTTAATCTTTAGCTGTTCTTTGATGGTTCTTAGTAAACTACGATTACAATTAAACTAGGCCTCTCTCCAGGTTTCACTAAATCCATGTTGATGCTGATGTTCTTAGCAGAAAGAGGGGCCCCTAAGTCAAACTCTACTCAAGGCCTCATTCAACATTAGTCCAGCCCTGCATGATGAGCGAGACCTGCTGCCCAGCGCATTTCTGCAGCTGAATGAAGAGGGACAACAGGAGATTTAATTGATGTTTCTTTAGTGCTAATTCTACACTTAAGACGGCAAATAATTGGTTTTCACTGATCCAGGTGAAGACATGATTCTCATGTTGTAAAGGCCAGATTTTCATAAATGGAGAATATAAAAAGACTGGAATTGCTCATCTTGTTTTCACACTGAGGATCAGGCTGCACTGAGCAGCGAATTAGAAGAGATTTGAGCCATCTGATTGGCTGCAGCTTCACAGCAGAAATGTTGGGATTTGCACCAACAAAACATCCCAGCTGCTTCAGCTACAATTGTACACGTCCTCCACTTCTGGTGATAGTTTTAGCAACATGACTTCCACATTTTAACTACTTCTGCTGTTTATGGCACTCTAAAGACTTACTCCATGGTTCCATTAGAAAGAACCTTTGTTGCTCTCAGTGGGGGAAATTCAAAATGCAAAATGAAAGGTGCATGGAAGCTTTCAGATTCACAAAATAGAAAACCAAGGAAGAGTGAGAGCCTTATATGACATTGTATTAGGGACATTTTAGATAGAAAAAAGGAGTACATTTTCACAACACATTTGAGACTAATTTAATACATTTTACAGAAGAAAAAAAAACGGCAGGTAGTTTTCGCATCAATAATCAAAAAAGAATGGTTCTCCATTGCCAGTGGGGAATCTGTACTGGTGGTGTCAGGTATCCTGAGTGTATTTGTGGGAGTAAAGTTCAGATTTCCAAAATCAGAAGCAGAATGCCTTGCTTGGATCAAAGCTTGTGCACGACCGCATGAGCAGCTTAGCATTCATAGGATCAACAAGAACATAGGAGTGTGTGCTGGTGTAAGTATTATTGATTTGCTTTCTTTCTTTCTGAAAAAAAGAAAATCAATAATTAACACATCCATCATGTTCTCCTTTTAGCTAAGTACGGCATAATAGTGGCAGTACTAATTCTACACCTTGAAGCTTGAGTGCTACACAGTCTTACGTTAGCGAAACAGATCAATATGCAATGTATACCTGGCATACAGTAAAGATCTTATTTTAGCAGAAGAGGCTTTTGACAGTTTAGTCATAAAATTTTTTATTTCTGCTAAAATAAAGGGCTTTATTTTAGCAGAAAAGACTTTTGACTAAATTGTTACTCGTGTTAGCACTCTAGCACCGAGAACAGTGAATCCAGCACACTCAAACATTTGCCAACAAACAACAGGAATCACCCACTGATTTCAAAAGTAACCTACAAAACGATGAATGCCCGACTTACCCAGCCTTGCAAGAACAATAAGCATCAGTGATTTTGTCCACGGCTGTATTGATGCTGAGGTTTATCACTGCCGTTTTTCTCATCGACCAAAAGCATTTTGCTGTTCCATCCATAATGTTGGAGGCATCGTGTGGCTCAAACACCTTGATGTCATCCAAAAAAGATGACATGAACTTGTTAGTTCCTCTGTCCATTGTTGTAGCTGATAATTGGTGAAAATCCAGCAGAAATGATGCACTAATCGACTCAGAAATACTCGATCAGTTCGAGTGGAAGACCCTATGTTTACATAGAAACAAAGTGACGCGAGGCTTTGTTTGTGAGACTTGCGGCCACGTGGGATTTTCTTGGTCGGTTGTGGGTGGAGCTTGGTAAGGTCCATTGGCATCCTGGTGGGAGAACGATGTTCACACGTCTCCAGTCTGAGATATTTATTCTTCTCCACCGGCTTCACTTCTCTCATGATGGAAACGGGGTTTGATCTGACCCTGTTTCTTCTAACATTTACAATCATCAAGTTGAGAAGATTTTTCCCACACCATAACAGAAAGCGATGCACCAGCTCTCTATACTCAGCCTCTGATGGCGCTCTGCCAACACATTTAGTAGAAACCAGACCTCCAGAAGAATTGTCCCTATGCCTGAGCTACCTGATGGTTTTTATCTGTTTTCTCTTTTTCTGCTCTGGTGACTTGTTCCCGGTTTTGCTGTGGCACCAGACAAATTCTGTCATTTTTATTTATCTTGTTCAGTGGTGATGCAGATGCGTCTTCTCTGGATCGTTCCATCTGTCCTCTGCTTGTCTCCATGTTAGTGGAAGACATTTGTCTGTCCACTACTCCCTGGTGACCAACCAGATAGTGATTGTCTCCTGATTCGTTTGTTCATCAAAAACATTTCTGCTTGTATTCTCCATGGCACCACTCGCACATCCCTCAGAAAATGTGGTATCTTGTGATTTTACACTTGCAAGTGTTACCTGTGGTGAAAGATAATAACAGATAAGACAACTTTCTGTGTGTGTCAGCAGTCCTGCACCTCTCCTTCTGAAAAGACAGGAAGGACAGATGTTTGTTATTAAGTCACATCTTAAGACAGAGTTAAAGGTGAATCGCATGTTTTGCTGGACATTAAATTGTCCCGGAAATTATTGCAATAAACAATAGTATCGTTTTGACACCATTTTCAATTAACGTAACAAATTATTGTTACGTTAATTGAAAATGGTGTCAAACTTGCATTATGCCATTAGGCATACTGCAAGTTTGCCCTCTCAAAGACTAATGAACGATAATTTTGCTGGAACTGGAAGATATTTTAAATATCCAAAGTAAAATACAACCAAAAACTAAAAATAATAAAATAAAATATACCATAAATCTAAAATATAAAGACAATAATAACACAAAATACAATTAATTGGTTAATCACTTATTGCGACAGGCTTAAGAATTGCTATTCAAACTAAAGTAAAAATTTTAATAAAAATAGAAATGTAAGAACAGCAAACTGAACAGTAAGGGTGAATTTACTCCAAAAGAACATTTATTACTTAATGCATACATAATAAATAAATGTTCAAAAATGTTTTACAAAATTGTAAATTTATGCCTAACTAACTAAAAATATTGTGAAAAAAATGGCTTGCTCTGCTGAAAAAAACTATTTAGAAGAAATGTAAAAACAATGCTCCCCAGCTGCAGTGTAGCATCCTCAGCTCCATCAATGTCTACATCTCCCACTGTCATTGAACACAACACACTGTATGTTCAGTTCTTCCATGTGTGGCTCACACCAGTGAACCTGTGGCTCAGACCAAGCATAATTATTAGAGGATGTGTTTGTTTGAGTGAGACAGTGTTTGTGTTCATGTGCTGAGAAAAACCTCAGATATTCTAAAGATAAATGTTTCTCCAATAAAAACCTCTAAATCTGTCACTGGTCCTGAATGTTGGGTCTAAACTCTGTGTTTAGACCCAAAAATGGAAATTATTTCCTCCAATGAAAGCACCTCTAAAAGAAGCCAAAACACCAGAATAAATAAATTATGAAGAATTAAACCTTTTTCATATAAAGAAACAATAAGAACAATAAAAAAATATTGTGAAAAATATGGAGACGATATGAGCAGTCAGACGACATCTCTTTCTCTTCTGACCTTTAGTGTATCATATTCTGCTTTTCTCAATATGTTCTCCATCTCGTCCCAGTCTGATAGACCGCATGCTGCAGAGGGACCCCAAGCGCAGAGCGTCACTGGAGGAGATTGAGAGCCACACCTGGCTGCAGGGGGTGGACCCCTCACCTGCCACCAAGTACAGCACTCCTCTGGTCTCCCACAAGAACTTGTCGGAGGAGGAGCATAACAGCATCATCCAGCGCATGGTGCTGGGAGACATCGCTGACCGGGAGGCTATAGTGGAGTACGTTTCATTTCCCTCTAAACTAATGCTCATAAAACATACTGCAGTGTTCACCGTTGGGTAGAATCCACGGTTATAACATGATAATGGGAAGTCACCTATTTGTATGGTGAGAGAAAACCTGTTAGAGGCTGCTGGAAAACCAAAGTTCCCAGCTTTCCCTTTTCAGATTTTTTCTTTGTAGAAAACTGTTTAAAACCATGAATGATTTTCCTTCCACTTTGTAATTTTGCACTGCTTTGTGTTGCTCTGTTTTACGTAAAAGCCACAGTCATCTTGTGAGTCAAGAACAACTGAGACCACGACCAGCTCCCCACACAAATATTAGGTGACATTAGCTGGTACACCAAGCTAGGTGGCAAACAGCTAGCAATAAACGGAAACTAGTTTCCAAAACACACAGTATGTAACTAGCTTAGTATGTGTAGCTAAGATGGACTAAATCTCTTTGTAAGGACCAGGTGAAAAGTTTTGTTACAGAGGCAGATCACTAACGTTAGCTAGCCAGCTTTGCTGATATCAGTTTCACAAACTATCACTTTCCTAAATAATGGCCAAAGTCATTGTTTGCCAAAAGTGATTTTATCTAAACAAAAAGTTCTTCCCTTTTTATTTTGAAAATATGATTTAGGCAATAAATAAATTAAAAAAAAATCACTGTCAAAAAATGACAAATCATTATTTAAGGGCAGTGATGATATCTTGTATCAATTCAGTGTATTTGTTGGGCCCTGTATCCTCTCCTCATCATGTGTGTTCTGTTCCAGAGCCCTGGAGACCAACAAATACAACCACATCACAGCAACATACTACCTGTTAGCGGAGCGGATCCTGAGGGAAAAGCAGGAGAAGGAGGTCCAGACCCGCTCCTCCAGCCCCAGCAACATGAAGGCACAATTCAGGTAACGGCTTCCTCTGCTGCCGAGAGAGACGTGAGGAACCTGTGGTAGCTAAACATCACTGTCACTGTCAAAGTAAAGATCTGAGTCACTCGCTTCATTTCCATTACAGATGTGGGCAAAAACCTTGTCAGTATTCTGCTAATGTAGAAAGAATGTGATTCCACAATTGCTGTGTTTCCATTAAATAAGAAACACAATTAAAACCACACGTGAACATGTTTGTCCATGTGTTACTTCATTAGAAAACAACTTTCAACTACTTCCTATAGCCAGTGACAAGATCCAGCTGTTGGTCATGTGACTCATGTGATGTAGAAACTTGTTTCCACTGCAGTTCTGCAAAATAAACCAATTTTGATCTGACCAAAAACAGACCTTTCTTATTGAAAATCAAGGTTTTTTTCCAAATTGGTGTACTTCCATTAAACAAATTCCTTTTCGAAATGTCATATTACATAATTATTTGGTCAGTGGAAACGCAGCTGCTGTGTGAAGTGTGGAACTGCCCTGTTGTTGTCACAGCAAGCCTCCACCTGCTTGGATCAGAGAACTGGAGCAAAGAAAACCTCTGAGCTACAGAGCAATCTGTGTCTCATCATCGTTTCCATCATTACTTCTAATGTCTGTTAGTTTCCACATTCCTCTTAGTTCCCAGCAGTGCTAGCGATAGCTTGGACCTCGGCCATTACTCACGCTGCTATAAACTAAGACGATGAGTCCTTGTTTGGTTCATCCCTCAGCTATTTGCTCCACGCTTCCTCTCCAGTGTTGTTGCTCTGAGACCTAACAGGATCACACATGGAGACACATTTTGCTCAACATAACTGGAAGAATTAGTTTGAAGCAGCTGTTTGTTGCCATGGTGACCTGGATGTCCAGGTTCTCATTAACGGCATACCTGCTTTAAGACACCGGGGAGAAGGTGTGTGTCAGCAAATTTTCCAGTGCTGTGTACATAACAATTGTAACCTAGCCAAACACCACACTGACATCTGGAGGTGTGTGTTGTGCTTCTTGTACCCAAAGTGGGAGTGTTTTCTTGCACAGGAACCTGAGCCCTAATGTCACAAGTTAAAATATTGCATATTTACACACCGAGACAAGATGGAGATTGTAGCAAAGTAAAATATTCAAAACTAACTGAAAACATGATTTTCTTTTATTTGAAGCAAAAGCAATAATAACATGACTGTAATAATTTCATACAGTGGTTCAGTATTCGCAGGGTTCACTCCTCAGTCTCTGCAGGATTTTTAAATTCTCAGTCAAGTTTTAAAAGCTGAGAGAAAACACAACATTGTACAGGTATAACAGGTTTGATCGTACAGTGGGTGTTGACGAGCAACACAGCAGGAGGAACAAACCACACACACACACGTACACACACCGATTTCAGTCACCAACATTCAGATGTGAGATGGAAAACCTCGCAAAAAGTCTCAAGTGGATTATGTCTAGCAGAGACAAAATTATGCAATGACATCAGCTGAACTTTCTGGTGAACCATGGCCATTGTTTTGTCTTCTTTATTTAAAATTCACTCTGTGTTTCCATCAGCTCGGTTTCTGATTGGCTACATGACACAGTCAGCAGGCTGCATCCTTGTTTGTCCTCAGGGAACACCACACACTCTGCCATATAGGGCCAAGACAATCCATTATGTTCAATATCAACAATTTTAGACTGGAGCGGTCCTGCCATCCTTTGCAGCAGACAAGGGCCACCACACATCTCCTAAATTGATCTTAAAAGCCATCCTGATGAATGTATTGTCCTCAAGATTGTCGGAAGGAAAAATTGGCATAAAAATCTTACCATGTGAACGAGGCATTTAGGACCAGAGCTACTCATTAATAGCTTAACTGTGAGATCTCCTCTAAAACTGCTTGAACTGTTTGTTTTGATAGTTTGCTCTTCACATTGACCTGAATATGCATAAGTAGAGGAGAAGCCATCTTAGCAGTACCAGTGAGGCTGGCATCCACTGTCTTCCTGATCTCTGCTCTTGGGGTTTCAGCCAATCAGTGAAATGATTCAAGGACCAAGTTGGAATAAAATGTCACTGTGCTCCAAAGTGATCAGATAATTATGGTTGAACATCTCTTGAGTCAGCTCAACATCCTACAACATGAGTTAACATTATTTATGTCAGAACTAGAGGAAAAATGTGGGCTTTGAGGACACTGAGCTGAAATCACAAACACATGCAGAGATCTCGTCGTTGGTTTAAAGAATCTGATTCACCACTAAGTTTGGATCACTTCCTCCTCTGGTGTTGATTTGTGGTTTACTTAATCAGAGCAGTTTTGAAACCGCTACCAGTTCTTGTATTGATAGACGTCAGTAGTTTTTCACTCTAGCCAAATGTAATGTGACAAGGCGTTCTCTTGTTTGACCCAGACCATGTGTGTGATGTGTGTTTGCAGGCAGTCCTGGCCGACCAGAATGGACATGCATCAGGACATAGAGGACTCTCTGGCTTCCTCGTCCATCTCTCATGCCGGGGGCCCCCAGTCACCGGCCCGCAGCGCAGAGAACCTGCTGAACGGACACCGCTCCAAAGGCATGATGGACCTGGGCCGGCGGGAGGAGGCCACGGTCACCGACTCAGCTCAGGTTTTCATCATGTTTCACCTCGCATGTGCAGAAGTGATTGAAGGGGTTTACTGTGACTAGACCAGACCTGTCCTTTAGATTCAAAACCGTAACAAAGCCATCGAATGTAGTAATAATGGCACTACAAGATGTTCCCTCATGATGTTGCCTCCTAGTGAGTGGACATGTGTAGTTGTTTCTAGGAAGACCAGGAAGTATATCTAGATATTACTGAAGATGAATCAGACAAACAATCAGACAAACAATAGACAGAAGCTCTGATCCAGAATGTTTTGTCTTTGAGTTCATTTCATAGATGAGTTTTTGGATAGGATGTTTCAAATTTTAAAGAGGCAGTTATATTTAACATGTGCCTTTGTGAGCTTCACATCATGTTATGTTATTTACTCATCAAAAACATATGTAAAGTGTTGCTTTCATGCATGTTTGAGAAATCCTTTAATCTCTCATAGAAACCATTAGGCTGGGCACAACGCCTTGGTGGACCTAGCCCCGCCTTCAAACTCCTCCTCACAGCTGAAATTTCCAAGCTTCTGCCTCAGTGCAGCCCTCCCCCGAAAACCTCCCACTCAGCTCCTTCAGACTAGCCAGCAGCAATTAGCAAACACCTGGTGGAACTGCTCGTCTGCTGAGCTCATTACAAGAGTTACTTCTTAGCTCAACGCTGGTAAAAACATTGAGGAACCATGATGACTTCCTGAAGGTGGAGTTTCAGAAAAAGCAGGAGTTTTTAAAGACAAAGAAGCCCAATTTCATTATGTTTAATTAGAAAATAAAAATAATTAAGTCATATCTCATATATACAACATTTTTCTAACAATTGAAGGCAACATAGTGGATTGTGCTATAAAATGGCATTATGTGCCTGGAAAACACTGCCCCTTTAATAATATTCTGGAGATGAACAAGGGGAATCCTGAAAACCTGTTAAATATGAGATTTAAATGGATAAAATAACTCAGAGGGTCTTTATCATCCACATGAGCTGATTGACTGAGCAGCTTCAGGCTGCTCTTGTCACTGACTGATTTTCTCTGCCTTTGTAAATAGGTGTGTGAGTGTTATGATGCTGCCTGTGCCCCTTTCACAGTGAGTGTGTGTGTGCGTACATGCATGCATTTCTGTAACACTTGTCCTGTATTTTGTTTGCTTCAGGGAGCCTGTGCAGCAGCATCTTCTGCTGCTGGGACCTTCAGAGCTGCAGGTCCCTCCACATCAGGGGCCAAGCAGAGGGCCTGTCTGTTCAGGTCAGAGTTCACCTCAACCTCCTCTCAAATCAGAACTCCGGAGATCCAATAATCTGGTGTATTTGTTTCTTTTTGATCCTCTGCTGATTTGGCCCTGTCTTTTCTGCACGGCTGTTAGGGTGGAGGAAGATGAAGAGGAGGAGGAAGAGCAGGACCCGTCGCCCCTGCCGACCCAGGTGATCCTGCGGCGGAAACCTCCCTCCATCACCAACCGCCTCACCTCCAGGAAGAGCGCCCCGGTGCTCAACCAGATCTTTGAGGAGGAGGGTGAGTCGGACGACGACTTTGAGATGGATGAGGGTCTGCCGCCCAAACTCAGCCGGCTCAAGATGAACATCGCCGGCGGGGCAGGGGGTGTGGGCTCCGGGGCCACTTCGGCCGCGTCCCCCGGCCCAACGCAGAAACGCTACCACAGGCGCAAGAGCCAGGGCCGGGGGTCATCCTGCTCCAGCTCGGAGACCAGCGACGATGACTCAGAAAGCCACAGGAGGCGCCTGGACAAGGACTCGGGTTTCACCTACAGCTGGAACCGGAGGGACAGCAGCGAGGGGCCCCCCGGCAGCGAAGGTGGTACTGGGGGGGGCAGCAGCTCCGGCCAAGGGAAGCCCCCCTCGGAGGGTGGCGGCTCCTCTGGCCCCGACAGAGGCAGTCCCCCTGGTAACGGGGAGAGGGAAGGTGGTAGCAGTGGAGGAGGTGGCAGTGGGGCCGGCGGGGGCCACCAGGGACAGGATCGACCCTCCAGCTGCTGCAGCAGCTCCACCAAGCCGGCCCTCAGCACGGCGAGCCGGCCCTCCCGCACAGCGAGCCGCAGCACCGAGCTGGTGGAGAGTCTGAAGCTGATGAGCCTCTGCCTCAGCTCTCATCTGCAGCAGCGCAGCGGGCGCGGGGGCCGAGCCGGGGGCGGGGCCAAGGTCATCCTGGACCCCCGGGGCATCAAGGAGAAACCGACATGGAGGATCTGCATCGGCTCCACCAACAGCCTGGACTCCATCGGCCTCCCCGCCGTCGGCCTGCCCCGCTCCCACGCCGTGCTGCACCTCCGCCAGAAGGGGGCGCCGCCCGGCAGCAGGGACGCTCACGGCAACATGAACGGCCTGAAAAACGGCGTACTGCACCTACCTCTGTGTGAGAAGAGCATCTCTGTTAACATCCAGCATGGCTCCAGAGACGCTCTGCTGTGTACCTCAGCTCCAGCCAGCTGCTGCCAGGTCATCTGAGGCCCTGACCCCTCACCTCTCCACCTGCTCCACCCGCTCCACCTGCTCCACCCACCTCCTCTCACCTCCTCTCACCTCCTCTCAGCTCCTCTGTTTTAAACGGCTGGTTTTAGCTGCTTGCTTGTACCATTTTCACTTGTTTTTTTTTGGTTATTTCTTTTTTAACCAACTGCACTTTATCGTTCTTTAGCTGAATGTCAGAATTGAGTCCATTTTGATAAAGAAGTGAAACCACTGTACATCGCTTTTTATATGAGCTTAAACAGCTCACAGCTGAATTTAGGTGAAATGATGTCTGTTGATGGAACAGCTCGGCGACTTTTTTGGTCGTAAGTTTTCCAGGCCTGGGTCAAATCTGAACTGCAACGTGGAATGTTGCAGGATGTGATGGAAAGCAGAGCTTCAGTCAGATTCGGGTTCAGAGTTCTGGGTCTGGTTTGAGTTTCCAGTCGGACCCGATTCTTCTGCTCTGTCAGCCTGTCTGACATTCATCTGGTGCTGTTAGGTTCTACAGCTCTGGGAGTTTGAGCTGTGGAGGAACAGCACCAGAACAGGTTTCATGGTTCAGACTCATGATGAGGTCCCACTGACATGTTCCAGCTTGTCCAGACATTAACCACAGCAGCACCAAAGTGTCCTCTGTGTCCTCTGTGTCGCTATAAACCTTCTGATTTTACTGTTTTTACCTCTAATGAGGCAGAATTACAGAAAGTGTGATATTCTGGTTCTGCCCACTTTTAGTCCCATTTCCAAGCTGTTCAAAATCTTGACCCAGTTAAGAGTTCATGCTGAAATGGAACCAGTGACCCACCAGTTTGCTTGGGTGAAAACTGGAGGAACTGGTTTAACACTGAACCTGGTTCTGGTGGAAAGGCCTCCCTGAATGTAAAGCCATAGATGACACAAACACTTCCTTTTGGCCTTTATTAATGAGCGTGAAGTTCAAAGGTCATCATGTTCCTTCATCAGGAGGAGGGAAGTCCAAGGCTGGCTGGAGTGTCAGGCATTAGGACAGCAACTTATTCATATTTTTACTAAAATGTTGATTCCTTCCATTAAAACAATCATTTTTGCAGAATCTCCTCCTGATGTCTGAGTCCAGACACAAACATCCGACTCTTCAGCTCTACTTTTCCTCCTGTTGCACTCAGACAATCTGCAGCTCCTCTTCCTGTCAGACTTTCCTCTGCAGCTTTAAAGCTCTGATCAAAATCTACACATGAACATGAATGATGATCATATTGGCTGCTAATAATTAGAACCGGTCATTTTTCAGAGAGGGATTATTATACAGCTGCAGGATGCTTTGTAACAACTGCTTTAAATGAGTTTCCTCTGATATAGACAGATAAAAAAAATATGCACATACATTAATATTTATTTAAATGTGGCACCCGGAGCTCCTTACCAGGGTTCCTGGTCGGCTTCAGACTGACATTGGTATGGAATATAAAACAAAAATAACAAATTCAAAGGATTTTGACATAATTAGAGAATTCTAAGGGGAACAAAAATCAGAATGTTTGATTTTTTTTCTTGAGATTCCAACATGGTAACACTGTCATAAGCAAGATAAAACATGATGTCATGGACATGAAAGACTCTTCATGAATCATGAGCATTTTAATGGACTTTTAATTCAAGTTTCAATGCAACTTTATTTACCGAATGACACTTGATGACAACAATCATAAACATTCATGAAGAGTCCTTCATGTTCATAACAGGTGTTAAGTCATGTTTATGACAGTCAAATAAAGTGTCACCTCTAACTTTCTTCTTGGGATTTTGACGTTTTCTTGGATTTCTGATCTTTATACAGAATTTTAAGAAAAGTCAAAATCCTGAAATTTTAAGTAAGGATCTAGATTTTTTTTCTCTCTCTCTCAGTATTCTGACTTTAAAAGATTAAAATTAATGTCAGAATTCCGACTTTTTTGTAAAAAGTCAAATTTGTCAGATTAATGTCCGATTTTTTTATTTTATTCTCATTAGCTATGAGAAAATGAGCTGATAGATTTTGGTTTTCTCCTCCTCGCACCAGAAAGTCTCCCAAAGCTCACTGCTCATGCGGCTCCTGAGTCATGTGTTGTGTACATATAGCGTTATGAAGATGAAAAATGTATTTTTTAAACATGTACATTTTATGAAATGTCTGCTGTTTGATTTTTCGTTGTTTTTATTTGTTTCTTGCCGGTGTGAGTTTTTGTTTTGTTTTTTAAAAAATCAGCCATATGAGAGTCAGCAGAAAGTGGAGGAGCGGCCATGTTTTAGGGCATTGGCAATAAGCTATAGCATGTGTTGCAGCTATCTGTACAGACGTTTCATTAGCTTCACTTTTTCTGTCGATTCCAAACATGAGCAGCTTCTCAGCGGCCGCCGTCAACTTTTAGTTTCATCGGAGATTTCCTGAAGAACCAAATGTACATAGAGTTGTAAATATGGTGCTCTCTTTACCTAGAACATTTTGGTGCATAGTTGTACAGTAAAACTAGCCTTATAATGACCGTAGTAATCCTGTATGGATGTGTTAGTCGCGTGGGCAAAATGACAGTTCTCTTCATACCGTCAGGTGTCTGACTGTTGTCTTTACTCAGCTGTTTTCAGGTGAATGATGTGCATGTGTCTCAGTGTTGGAGCAGAATCAGCCACAGAAATCCTACTGGACCAAAAGGCAACAAACAGGAAAAAAAAAAAAAAACATCACTGTAATATTCTGTAGTTGATAACTGTTGTCAGACAATACATATAGCTCTAGTAATATCCCAAAAAATAAAAGTTGATTTTTGTCTTTTACATGTGATCTTAGTGTATTTTTTGTGTGTTTTATTATTTGGTTTCAGATTTAAGCACATGCACATATCAAGCTCACCGTATTGTTAAAGGGCTAATATTCTGTAAAATCAACATCTTCAAGCCTTATGTTGTGATGTTATTTCTTCATCAAAAACATATCTGGAGTCTTGCCTTGATTTTTTAATGCATGTTTGGAGAATTCTTTCAATCTCCATGCAAAACGCCAGGGTGGGATTAGCTCCTCCTTCGAGGCACAGCTCCTCCTCAGAGCTGCAGCCTCCATCTCCCAGAGCAGCCCTCCAACCACCTGGTGGTTGCTAATATGCTGAGCACATTATAGGAGCTGCTTCTCAGAGCAACACTGGTAAAAAATATTAATGGCTATAAATATACAGCCATGTTGTGATGACTTCTTGAAGGCAGAATTTGAGAAAGAGCAGTTGTTTTTAAAGAGGCCCAATTTCAAATTATGATGTAGCAACTGAAGGTAACATATTTACTTGATTGTGTTGTAAAATGGCACTATGTGCCTGAAAAACACGATACTGCCCCTATACTGCTGTTTCATCCCATCCAAAGTCATATTCAGTCCATTTTCTGCATTTTTATTTAAGCTTCAACTTGCAGGTTTTGGTCCAGAGTCGTTTGGTCTGAAAGCCTCACCCTGACGTCTCCCATCATTCAGACAGCTCAGTCTTCATCCCATCAGAGATGATGCTTTTCTCCATGCTGTTTGGAGCTGGAGGTTTCAGTCCAGCCTGATGTAGATTTGGGATTTTCTTCGTTCAGTCCATTTTAAAGGACTTGAAGTGGAACAACAGGATTCCTTTGCTCTGTGTGTTTCTACGAATCTCAGACTAACCTTAAAGTCCTGCCAGTGTTGCCCTGGATTGGAGAGCTGATGAGTACGAACAGGAGAAAACAGAGAAGTGTCGACCCGGCCAGAGGCATCCAGCTCTGCCTCCCAAAAGGTCAAGCAACCGTCCAGCCTGGGTTTCCCCAGGATCTGCGCCAGAGATCAGGTTGGGAAGTGAAAATCCGTCTTAAATTCCGACAGGACTGACGTCACTTCTCGTTCTCATAGTTCATAAACTAGATTGTTTCTGTCTGTCCTGCTTCATGGACCTCCTGCCTCTCTGTCCATTCGGCTCCAATGCTGAGTGAACTTTGTTGGTCTGTCTTCATGTGATTCAGATGGGAGCTGTGAGGGTCTCTGAATGGCAGAGCAGCAAAAGGTGTTGAAAAGCTTTCAGCTGCATGGCGCTGAGGAGGTGCGCTCTCTATCAGATCTCCTCTCGGCTCAAATGACCCAGAAGCTTCCAGAGCAGCTGGCATGCAGTGTGCTCCTCACACACTCTGAGGAAGACAAACGGGCCGGTTTCCTTCAACACGTCATGGCCCGCTGGACACAAACTCTGTTTCTGACAGCTCGTGTCTCTGAAGATGAAATCAAATAATAGAAGGAGAGTTTGGAAAATCTCTTCTGTTGGAAGAGAGGAAAAAACTGGACTCATGCTTAAGTTCCAGGGTTGTTAGTTTATTGATGCCAAGGCTGATCCAGAGCAACCTGCTGCTGCAGCTTTGGTACATTTTATAGAATAAACAGCAGGGAACTAAGGCACCAGGCGGTTACAGGAGTGCAGTTCATCTTTTATGTATGATGACGTATCAGGGCCACTGTAGAAAGAAAAATAAAGAAGTACATTTTCAACCGAAAAACTCCAAAATTTTATTGGTTTCTCTAGAAAATTTTAAGGAGTGTAAAAGTCAAAACATTGCTACTTTTTCCCCCTGACAATCAGTTTCAAAGGTTTACTATTTTCACCTTTTGAATTACGATTATTTTCAAATTGCATACTTTTTAAACTCAGAAATGTCCATGCTACTTCTAGAAAATTTCTGAGATCAATCTTAAAATGTTTTTTTTCTCCCAAAATTTCAACTTTTGGAGTTCAGAATTTTCTGTATTTTGCCTGGAAAATTCCTGAGATTATTCTCAAAGCGTTTTTGTCAGCCCTCTACAATGGCCCTCACACGCCGCTGTGCATGTGTCCCTAACCTGGATGTGAAGAACTCATGATTTAACACACGCTGTGATTATTTGGCATTCAGCTGCAATTGTGTTTATGGGTGCAAAGGAAAACCGAAGCATCTGCATGGAACAGTCCGGATAAATCCAATTCCAGCTGGATCTGGTTCAGATTTTAAAATAAAGTCTGATGTTGCTTTCAGTGGTCGCATCGTTTTGGCCTTTTTTGCTTCCGTACATTGGGGCGTTGTGTTGTCAGCCAATCGGGTGACCACACACTTTGCAGCCTTTAACACAGTTATAATTAGAGCATGCTAGTTTGTATTGTTCTGAACCAAAATACTGACTGAACCCAAAGTGACTTCAGTGGCTCAACACAAGAACGCCAAAGCAGTTAATTTCATCAACACTCTTTGGAATAACTGAATATGTTTTACAGTGGATCATATCTGCAAAGAAATTGAACAGCAGCTCATTCATCCCATCATGTTTCTAGTTGTCCATCACCCCAAACCCAGAACCCGTTTCAGTGCTCAGACTGTTCTCCACCACAATGAACCTCTCACCCACTCATAGTAAACCATATTTTCACTGTGCATAAAAATGGTAAACTCTAAAAAAACAACAAGGATGTTATTTTTTTAAAGCAAACAAAAAGGGAGTGTGGGTTGTCAGAGTCTGCAGGTCCTCCTCTCCTCACTGGACGCTCTTCCTGAACTCCGCACCTTCCAGCATTTTCTGAAACACACACACACACACAATCATGTTCATTCAATGTGATACACAGCGTTTGATTGAGACAGTTTTACACATTTCCAATAAACAATCCATGTGTAGGACAGAGACTGACAGACTGTCAGGTGTTTGTCCTGCTGGACGCTCTCAGGTCTTCTGCAGCCTCCAACACTGCAAAAACACAATGCAGCTCCAACTTAAAACAAGTTGGAATTAACACCTTTTTTTTTTAAGTTGGACCAATATTCTCTTTTTTTCAGAGTAGGATTCCCCCAGGATTGTTCTGGATTTACCTTCGTCCAAATTCCCATCAACTCTGAGCAGCCTGCCCGCTTCTCCTGAAGAGCATGATGCTGCCACCACCGTGTTTCTGGACTCTAATTACTGGAGAGATAACTTCTTACACTCGTGTTGGGTCTTCATAGTTAACCTTGCCCAACATTTCTAGATTTATATTGCTCAAATTGACAGATGCATCATGATGACAGTGATGCAGAAACACTAATTAATTTAACATGAGGATATTTCTAACAGCGTGAGGAAGCTGGAGTTTGTGAGGAGAACCCATGCATGGTCCAGTGGCACCTCACCACATTTTCATCGGGCCAGTGAAAGTTTTAGGATGCCACAAAAAAAAAAGAAGGATGTATTAATTTTTCTCCGGGTTTGTCGTTTAGATTTGACAGATTCAAAGGCGACTTGAGTACCAACAGTCCAATCGATGACATCTCTGCTCCTGAAAATGTCAGGAGGACAAAACTTTGGGTCCAGCGGGAACATGGGTCAGCTACTGTATGTCCAGTGTGACAGCGGGTTGGAGGAGGCGCTGACTCATCCGCTCACATGGTGCTGCACAGCCAGGCGGTGTGGAGCCAAGGAATCCTTTCATCGGCCTGATCGAGTGTCTCATGGGGGAATGTGAACTCTGAGAAACTTAAAACTTCTCTGTGCCTGAGACTCAATAGCCATCAATTATCTCACCGCGTTATTATTAGACACGAAACGAAGGGAGCTGCAGCTTATGGGACAACAATCTGATGACACGCTATATTCACATCCTACTTCATACACACTGTGTTGATCCCAGAGGGGAATTTAATTTGACTGCTGCTGCATATTACTGTGAAAAAATGCTCAAGTGTGCATGCAACAATTTGCATGATCACCCCGCTTGTTTTTCATTAGTTATTTCAATTTCAAAATAGCCGCCATTTTTGAGCCTTTTAGGCAAATATGTCATCCTATTCATACAACTTTAAATTAATAACATGTAGCAAAAACAGAGCAACAGTCGTCTTAGTGGTTCATTTTTAAGCCATTAGCGGTTTAGTGTTAGCTTTTGCTAAATTCTTTATGTGTTTGGTAGTTTGGTGTTAGAGTCCGCTAAATTTGTGCACATCTTAGTGGAATCTTAGCATAGCTCAGATTCTTGTTTATTTATTTACTATTTGGTTAGCTGTACCTACTGCTAACAGTACCTACAGCCAATTTAATGCAAACATATATTTGTTCTGATCTGCATTAAAACAACACTGCATGCTGCCCTATCATATTCCCAAGCCTAACCTGTTTTTCTCTAAAAGGCCATGCTGATAAAGATACTCTCCTATTGGCTTCAGCCAAATGATACAAACATGTCACTCCAAAACGCATGGCTGGCGGCCATTTTGAAAAATGTAAAGCAAAAGTTCAAGAAAATATGATTTCCATGGTTCAGAATATGAAGGCAACGATTCGACAACAAACAATCCGATTAGCAATTTTAGTGCAAAAATAAAAATTTCCATGACACAGATGGTAGCCATCTTCAAAATCAAACAATTATTGGCAAATATAATGCATATGGATCCAATTATTATGTATGATTTGACACCAAAATGTATCATTTGTGATTAGTATAATCAGTTTTCGTGCAAAAATAGGTTTTCCCTGATGGCCATGGTGGCCATCTGTGATTTTTCTGATCCAAACATATTTTTTTATATTAAGCAAACCTCTGGGAATATCTGTGCCATATTAGGTTCTTGTGTCTGTAAGAGAAAGATTTTTGCTTTAGACACTTAAGAAACATCAAGTCAAATTTATTTACAGCGTATCAAAATCTTAACTTCAGTTCAGGACATCTGGTTCTTAATCAGATTTAGAAGTTTAAACTACCAAAATTAACTCTGTAAAAGATCTTATTGGCCCTATAATTAGCTCTAAATAACATCTGATCAACAATTAAATGTGAATATTATAGCATTATTATTGATTCAACAACAAAGCAAATACAAAAATTGTAAGTTGAAAAAAACCAAAAAAATATGTTCAACTTTATGTGATTTAACATGTAGATATGACTTCATCAGTCTAACTTCTCTCAGACATTATGGCTTGCTGCAGGTCGCTGCTATTAATATATGCTGTTATTGATTTCATTTCAAATGTAAAATCTTAGCGCTAGGAGTGTTTGCATTTCCTCTCTCAAATGTGACTTGGACATCCAATCCCTGGATCAACAAAACAAAAAGACATTTTCAAACCTAAGAACACAACAAGCTCTACTGTTAGAATTCAGTCCATGCTGGAAAACAGATCAATAAGTTCATCACAGCTGCAGCAGTATTATACTGTGGAACTTTAAGGGTTAGATTACAAACTGAGTCAGGGGTTTAGATATTAGAAAAGTGTGCAACATTTTAGAGTATTAACGTGTGATTACTGTGAGGAGAGTTGAGGGGGAATCATTGGTCAGAAATGATGGCAATCAAAGTGAAAACCAACCCGAAGCTACTCACCCTGCATTTATCTGCCTCTGGAGAAGCAAGAGAACAGAGAACGACTCAATGAGCCAAAACCCAGCAGCTGGAATGAGAAGCTGGGCCTTAAACCCAAAGTCACAGGAAGGATGGAGAAATGCTGTCAGTGTTACTCTGAATGTGGCATTGCTGATGTCTTTCCCTCCTCGCTTAGTGTTTAACACACACCTGCATGCTCCAAAAAGGTGTTCACGCTGAATATATTGTATTCTACGTTAAGAGATGAGGAAGCGTCGTGGCTTGGTTGGTACCTTGGTGCTGTAAGTGTCCAAAAATGAGCCCTCCTGCAGGGTTCATAACGCCCTGCAGATGTACCTGCTCTGCAACGCCGCCTTTCAAATAGTTTGGTTAGAGAAAAAAAGTGGCGCACAAGATCCACAAGCACAAGTAGACGCAGCGACAGATCAACCAGCAGGGAGGAGACGGAGCAACTGGTGCCTGCCCCAGTTCTTTGAGTCAACTGTAAACATAGCCATTAAGCTGTCTTTGGCTTGTAAAATAACTTCTTTACAATAAATAAGTTTACTGTAAATCAACTTATTTAAATAAACTTGTTTACAATAAACAGGCTAAGTAAAGCCCTCCCACAGGGTTTTACTTGTAGGGGGCAAATAATGCCTGCCAGGTTTATCTCACTGGGGGAAACCCTGGAATAATCTTGGTAATGCTAACTCACTGACACACCAAAGATAATCTGGTTTAAAGTTTGAGTCATTGTCACTTGACAATTCATGTGTTAATAGTTCCAATATGTGACTTATTTTGATAAGATGACCTCAGGTGAATGTTTCTGGGGAGTAGAGTCCAAGCTTCAGTGGAGGTGCTAGAAAAATGGATGAGGAAGTGACCATTTCTGTTTAGTGTTGGTTTGTCATGTTTGACTTACAGGATTTCTTTCACTTTTCTCTAAACTTACCATTATTGTTGGTCTAAAGAGTAGACTTACTGTCTAAAGAGTCTGTGGAGGCAATCAGATCTAAATGACTGTTGAACCATTTAACAAGCATGGCTAGGCTAAGATCAGAAGAAAAGCTACATCAAGTAGCCAGGATTCAGTTATCATTCTATGTTTTGGTGTCGTTATGGGTTCGTTATGTTGGTTCTGAACGTGTTTTGGTGCACAGGAGTGCTGAGGCTGTTTTGGATTCTTAATGATACAGTTTTCGTCCGACAAAGATGTTAAGTTTCGGGTTTAAAATGCACCAGGATGAAGTCTCTTGTGTTTTCTTTAAAAGGTGGAAGCCTCAAAGATCTGCTCAAAGCTGTCAACATGTCTTTCTACTTCAAACCCCCAAAATTTTGAGTTTCAAAGAAAAAGCCCATAGTTTCCAAACTGAGAATGAGAAGAATTTAAGTTACACAGATTCTAGCAAAAAGCCACTCGTGGTTTGTTATCTGGATCCACCAGACAAACATGTGAAGCTAGAAAACTCATTCTTTAAACAGATGCCGAGGCCTAACTAAGAAAAACGTTTCCGATTAAAAGGGAAAGATATTTAAGAACTAAGAAAGGTCCAGATGTCCTAGAGAATCCAAACCAATCGATTTACCTTCTTCTTCAGAGCCTCCAGTGACTCAAACTCAAGCCGGGACAGTTTGATCTGGATGTGTTTGGGAACATCTGGGATAAGGAACGTCAGGATGAACTTGAAAGCCAGCAGCCCATGCTAAAAAAAGTTAAAAAAGGTCAAAGAATCAGGAACAGAGAGAAGGTTTAATCACATCAGAGTTCATCATCGTCAATGTTTATTTAAATCTGCTTTTGTCAACCTGAGGTAATGGGAGCTTAGTTTGAAAGAAATAACACAGCAAAATTCAGTTTTTTTTATTGTGATGCAGGAAGCAGTGGTTCCACTCCGACTGTGTGACAGAAAGTTTCCCCTCATCCCTGAAGCAAAGCCCAGCCATCCAACAGAGAAAGCTCATTTCAGCTGTCTGAGTGTGAGATGTCATTCTTTCAGTCATGGTCTGTATCTCATGATCACAAATGCGACAGACCAGTAAATCAAGGACTTTCTTTTTTTCTTTACAACAGAGCAGAGCAGCACCTTCCTTCCATACAATCTGTCCTTCCACACAGAGGAAGAGCCTGCTGAGTTCAGGAGAAGGTAATAAATGAAGCACCACAGGGTAGAGTCTGTTTTTGCTTTATTCAGGCTGGCATATCGTCAGGAAGTATCTCCAACGCTGCCAGAGCCAATGAGGAGAAGCTGATAAGATGAAGGAAGACTAACAACCCTACACCAGAGTTAGTGTGCTGTTTTAACAAGCTTCCTGGTGCCACAAAGTCTGATAGGCTTCCAACAGAAAGTAAATGCTTCACTTTGTGCGGCTTATTTGCTTCGCATTAAACATCATAAACTGAGTGTCTCCAAGGAAACCACTTTTCTATTTCTAATGCTGGTTGTGTTTGAGTACAAAATGGAAAACTAATCATTCTCAGTCAAATATGAGATTCAGTCCATGTGTCCAATAACTGTGAATCATAACAGTGGTGGAGAAAGTGATAAAGCTTTATCACCGATCTGAAAGGAAAATGACTTTAGCACGCTTCAGAGCAGCAGTGACAGAGCAGACAGTGCTTGCAGTGTGAGCACTTCCATTATGTCAGGCAAAACACACTTTATGGTTTGTGCCTGAACATCCTCAGGGTTCAGGGTAACCTTGAGCTGCTGAACCATCCGATATATAAATTAGCTTCTAACAACATGAGCAATCAGCTAAGAGCCGGAGTGTTTATTGTGCATATTCAATCAATGTGACAACTCCATAAGACCAGAGAGCTCTGTTTGTTGATTAGGGAAAGTGCTGCACTGTGCTGACTGAATTAAACGGCATCCTTCTTGATGCTTGTTGTTTTCCTTAGCAGTGTTGTTGTCTCACTATTTAAAGCCACAGTTATCAATTAAAGAATAACAGCAGTGTGATAGATGGCTGATGTGTTCAGGTTTTATCCAGGCACCAGGTCTGAATCTGTTTTCTGCAGCTACTGTATCTTGCATCAGTCCTGACATGTATGTATGTGTGTGTGTGTGTGTGTGTGTGTGTGTGTGTGTGTGTGTGTGTGTGTGTGTGTAGGGGAAATGTCTGGATATGATGATGGATATATAAAGATATCATGAAGCTGCATGCACTAAACTATGGATCAGGTCAACCAATACTAAAAAAAGTCAGAATTAACAAAACCGGACCCGTGATTTTTATCCAATTATAAGGCATAAATGCAGTTATAATTGGAAGTCAACTCAAATACAAACGTTTGTATGTGTGTGAGAGAGATGATCTATCTGGGAGGAAGCACGCCCTATGACTTCATCTGTGCACCATGTCACATTATTCACATATTTTGTGAGTCAACACTGAAAAGATTCAGTTCTTCAGACAGTGGAGTATGCGTGGAAGTGTTTTCTTCTTCTCTTCTCCGTAACAGTAGCTGTTTCCCAGCAACCAGCACAATCAAACTTAGGCACAATTTGTAGGTGAGTGAATGTTTTCATGTAGGTGGGAGCCTGAGGACATTTGATGACTGTGCAGAACATACGTTAAGTAATCCATCCTCAGGTTTTTAATACGACCTTACCAGGAGTTCTTGTTCTGACCACACAGACCGAGATATTTGAATGGAAATTATTCTGCAGACGGAAAAGAACCTGGCCAGGATAAAGGGAGTTAACCGCTGTTTGCCTTTGTGAGTTAACATGTAGAATCACCTCTGAAATCAGACTTTTCTGATTGCCTAGACTGTCCTAACTTAATGTGAATAAATAATCACTTATCAGAGAAAACTCTTATGTATAATACATGGAATTTTAGGAAGCTCTTAAGCCAGAGCTTGACCATTTGTGTAAAATAATTGAACAGATAAATCCAGGTGGTTTTCTATCCTGAGAAGTTATAAGCAGTTTCACTTCTGAAGATTCTGGCAGAAGTTATACTGCTGTATCCATTGCCCAGAATGTTAACATGGCACCCACCCATGTTAGTGAAAAAATTAACCTTTCAATCTTGTTCAAACTAATACGGCATAAATAATGTAGCATTGACTGTCAATCTGAGAGAATGCATTTCTGCAGGCTGGGCAGTTTGGCTCAGTTTACAACTCCAGATTTTAATATCTTACTAAAAGTATGAATAAAATGGATCAAACATGTTTATCTTAAACCTCATTTATGCTTCTATTCTCAAAGAGGGTTTCTGCAAGGAGTCAAACTGGCAGAGTGATTACCAAAGTGGAAACTGATATTATCTGGAGGCTTTAAGTAAACAAACCAATGATGAGGCATAATTAATATTTTCATGTTTCACATGGTCCGCCAACTCACAGTGTTTGAATGCCAGAACCTTCTGGGCACTGAATGAAAGAAAATGAAGATCCACATCAGGCCAACACAAACTGTGTTGGCCTGATATGGATCACCATGTTGATGATGATGATGATGATGATGATGATGATGGTTCAGAATGACACAGTGGTTTGGTAAAACAAAAAGAATGAGATGAAACATGATAAACAGGTAGCGGAATATTAACGCATATAGAATATTTTGCTTTCTGCAGAGCTTCAGATGTTTGATATTATCAAACTCATGTTAATATCAGACAAAGATAAATACAAAAAATCAGTTTCCAAAATATAAGCTAACTTGGGTGAAAAGTAACTACAACTTTTCTTGATAATTAAAGATGGTGAAATCTGTTGAGTCTTTGGTAAGCCTGAGGTTAGATTCAAAAGGTTATGGTTCAGTTTTTAGGGTCTTTAGATTTTGGCAAAATCTGAAAAATATAAAGATATGATGAAGCTGCATGCACTAAACTATGGATCAGGTCAACCAATACTAAAAAAAGTCAGAATTAACAAAACCGGACCCGTGATTTTTATTCCCCTCTTGTTTGGTCCAGATGAAAACAGCTGGCTGCTGGTTGCTGAAGCTGCACACTCTGCTCAGAGGGTTTGCTCTGTAAGCCCAGCTGCTCTGAAAGGAGACAGCTCTGTGACTCTGAGACAGCCCGGCCTGTTGCCTGGTTACTGCTCAGTGATGCGAGGAAGCTCCATACAGTAATTACCCAGGTATCACAGCACCGCGGCCAGAAAGCTACAAGGCGCCCAGCAACCGGGAAACCCAACCCAACTTCATTCTCTCAATCAGCGGAAGCTCCGCGTCTGTGCTCTATTCTAATAAATCTGCATGATGATGATATTGATAAAGTGGAAACATGTTCAAATTGTCAGTAAGCACACTCAGGAGCAGACTCTTCCTCCGTCACAAACACACAGAATGGCTCTGATTGGTGTATTACAGGTTGGTTGCATGCTGGGAGCTGTCCTGGTTCTGCCTGGGCTCAGTGGAGCAGCATCTCACCTGCAGCCAGAACCCCAGGACAGCGTTCAGTCCACAACCATCATGTTCCAATGGCTCCAGGCCAAAGGACACGCCAGACAGAGGAGAGGCAGCGTGCTGTCAGAGTCCAACTGACCGGCTCCGGGAGCAGTTCATGGTGTTTATAGAGCTGCATTTAGTAATAGTTCTTCTGCTTTACACTTAGATGTTTCACATCATCAAACTAATTTTATGATTCAACAAAGATAACCTGAGTAAAAACTAGTTCAGTTTTTAAATTAAGGGGACTAAGTTATACAAAGCGACCATCAGCAGTCACACACTGGTCTGATTACTGTCAGACTGTGTGTTTTAAAACCCTACAATTACTTATAGCCTGTGTGACAAAATGAAACAAAATGAAAGGAAGAAAGTCTCTGACACCAGTCAGTCTGGACTCTGGAAAGAGTTACAAAGTCATTTGTAAAAGCACTGGGACTCCAGTTAGAATCAATATCCACAGATGAAGAAAAATCTAAGACATTTTAAATGTCATCTTGAATTAAATTTAAGACAGAAAACATAAATATAAGGAATAGTTGGTGATCCTGCTGTTGTCGCAATCAAGCATCGCATAAGTTGTGAAATTTCGGTGTTTTTCAAACTGCATAAGGCTCTCTACAGCCTGCAGCCCAGTATAAAAGTTTTTTTCCCAGAAAGCAGTGTTTCCAGTCCACAACCCATTCAGTTGTAAGGGAGAAGTGAGCCAGTGGAGAAAACGACCGTCATCCAGTCTATTGGCGATAAATTTGTGTGCTCCCATGATGGACTCAAAAAATCCTAGCTAGCAAATGTATATCAGCAGCTAACAGGTTACCACCTGGTGTCACAGAACAAAGTGAAAATAAAATTTTGTCTGACAGAAAACTATAATATATTAGACTTAGACAACAAAATTTAAGACGTATAATTAGTGCATTTAAGGCCTTCAGCAGTGGAACAGTTTATATCAGCAGTAAAAACAGAGATTTTAATTCCCAGGTGAAACAATGGCAAACACAAAAACATGTGAACACTAATAAATAACAGCATACACTTTTGTGTAGAATTAATTTTCTCTAAAATGCAATTTCATGTTTTTCTTGCTTGTAGTCACAGACATTTAATTCAGCGACTTTTAATAAAGGTCCAATCAAAGACAAGGTTTGCAAATTAGCCTATGGTCAGAAAACGTAACTATAACAACAAGGTACCTCTGTTTTTAACATGTAACATTGTTTTAATGTGCTGTCCTTAATTAAGTAAATTTGAATTGAAGGCTAAATCCTATTTTTTATCATTTTAAAACACTATATTACATACAGCCAACGCTCTCCCACAGAACCTCTTCTCATCTGAACCAACCTGGACTGTGGCTCCATCTAGTGAGGGAAACTCCACCAGCTCAATCCTTGCTGCTGGATATCCACACCTACACAGTGAGGCGTGTCCTGCTTCTGATGGTGTGGTGTGGGATTTTCAGAATAATTTGGGGCTTTTACTTATTCCTTTGAACAAGTCAATTCCCAGGATGGCCTCATGATACAACCTAGCACTGCATTACTCCTTAAAAATGAACCGAGTTCACCAGTTTGAGTTCATTGTGCATGTTTTTCTACCTGTTCACTCAAACCATTGGGTTCAGTTCATGTTTTCTGTGTAGTTTTAGCATTTAAGCTGCAGAAAAAAATAAGAGCATCATGGTGTACAAAGCCGTTCTCATTGCATGTCAGTGACTTATTCGGTGCTTCATGCATCCTCTGTAAGCGAACAAGCTTCTCTTTGTTCTGAACTAAGTCACACTAAAACAATTATGATGTTAGTGATGTTCCAGGAAACAGCCCTGGAGCTGGCATGAGTCGTGTGGATTTACCTCGATGGCCACCGTCCACAGGATGAGCTGGGTCTCAGACTCAGGGAAGTATGCTTTGACTTGTGGAGACATGCCAATGAGCGCACAGTTGGTCACAACAGCAATCACACTCATGGTCTCAAAGGCGAGCTGCGGAGAGTCAGAGGCACACAGAGAGCAGCAGCAGCTGCTTTGAATCAGCCTGGCTGACTGTTTAAGGATGACAGGTTTGATACTGGAGCTAAGAAGATGCACTGGGTTTTATGAAGCCATTCAGAATCAACATCAATTGGACCTGAAGTAAAGTCAGAGCATTTTAAAGGAGGAATGAGGGCTTATGAAAAATGTTTCTTTTTTACTTTACATCATGTTTTGTTTAGGTCTCTTTGATGAACCTGAGCATGCTGACATTAAACAGTGAAACAGATTTATTTAATGTAAGTGATTTGATTTCAGTTTTCTTAGATCTTATTGTTTATAATTATTGACAGGAATTAATAAATAAGAGCAAACTGAGTTCTAGGGTCTACAGAAATCCATCTAGTACACCTCAGATTCCAACCAACAACCTAAAACGTTCTCTTTACATGAAGTTGGATGCCAACATGAGGGCAGTTCTCTTCTGTGTTCTAAACCTTTGCTGTTCCCTCAGTTTATGAATAAACACCACGTTCCTCTGTGCAGATAAAGCTGACGGATACCAACCTGCCAGACTCCAATGTTTGCAGCTGGGTCAGCAAACGGTCTTTTGAACACATGACACATCTTGAAGGCGTCAGAGTAAACCTCTGTGACATTGTTCAACACCACCAGGACAGCAGCCAGCGGGTAGACGCAGGAGAACAGGCTGACGTAGCCGAACAGCAGAAAGAGCTCCAGGTAGTCGTCAAATGTTCCCTGAGAGAAGTAGACCTCAGAGATCAGACTCTGCAGGGCTGATTGCTGTAGCTTTCATTGGAAGACGTGAGCTCACCAAGTACGTGCTCATATCGGCCTCCAGACGGACCTGCTCTGCCAGAGGGAGCTCTGTGTCCCCGGGAGTTCTTCTCTTCTGAACTTTGCGACTCATCTTCTTGTTGCGTCTCCTCTGCAGCCAGTAAGGCAAGAATGCCTCCATGAACTGATTCAAGATCTGACTGGTGATCAGTAAGGTGGCCAGACTCTATCAGCAGGAGAGGAGGAAAAGATGTCAGATGGTTCTAAACACTGGTGTACACGGAGAAGCAAATAAACCGGAAAGGAGGGAACACACCTGACTGAGCAGCACCATGTCCTGCATTACAAACGCAATGTAGAACAGCGAGGCGAAACAGTTGAAGAAGTTAAACTAAACGACAAAATGAGGAAATTAGGTCAATAAGAGCCTGAATGTGGGAGCAGAATGGAGCAGATCACAGCTAGAAACGAGCGACAAACTTCCAGAAAACGGCAAAACAGCTGGAACACTGAGTTCCTTTAAATCCAGGCCCATTTGTTTACAACTCCCTTTGATTCATAACAACTGGTATATTGATCAATATTTTTTATGCTAATTTTGCTTGATCATTTTGATGACAGCATCATTTGACAAAATGTAATGTTTACAGCTTGTTTCATAATTGATGACTGGGTGATGTTTTTATGATATAAAGCAGTTTGAGCTGCTGAAACATGGCATTCAAACAAATAATTTTTACTAGAATAAATATCCTGACTGATTGTTCCAGATCACCAAATTAATTTTAATTTCATATAAACAGAAAGAAAAATATTTCTCAGATGATAATTTTATTTATTAAGGGTGATCATTTTAATAACCCCATAAGCCTGCAGACTGATTGCTGTTAGTGGTCACACAACACATGGTCATTTATACTCACAACAAGAACTTTAAGGACCAAGTGGTTCTGATATGAAGACTCCAGGCGGTGATTTTCTAAATGCGTATCAACAAAAACATTCAGCGAGTCAGCATTAAACCATTTTATATGAAAAAAAAAAAAAACACAGTTCAGAACTGCTTAGAAGTTCAGGCAAATAAAATATGAACACTTTCTCTTCTGATCCCATAAATAAAATCCAGAGAATGCAACTGCCCTCATAAGTGGCAAACCATTATATTAAAGAAGGTGTCATTTAATCTCAGAAGTGTTTAACGGCCAGAGGCTGGAAAAAACAGTCAGGAGCAGTATCTGGTTTAAATGAGAAAAAAAATATCCCATTTTAAGGAGATTTTTAAAAAACTTGTAAAACAATTACGAAATATCTTTTTGTACAAATAAGAAAGGTTGCACAGTTAAAGAGCGTCGCTCCCAGGGATTTTTAAATGGCGTCCAGAGGAAACAGTATGAGAAGGAGAGTCATTATATGGTAGAAGAAAGAAACAATAAAATAATAAGAATTGAATAACATATATTAAGAAATCCAAACAATATCTTTTTGAGAGAATATGGGAGCCTTTCATTACTTTCATTAAGGACTTAGACCTGTCAGAGGGTCCATTTGAATTCTGACTTGTAGGAACCTGTGATGTGCTATGATGTATAGAAGTGTACACTTATATCTAAATTGTCTGAACACCCCCGTTTTATGAGAAGCTGTGTTCTGTGTGTCTTTTTTCTTTTTTTTTCTGGTTGTCTTTTCTTTTTTCTCTGACTATGTGGGAAATTAGAGTCATGTAAAAACTGTAAGAAGAACTTGTTCAAAAATTCAATAAAAAATGTTTTGGAAAAAAAAAATAATTATTTTATATAGCATTCTATAATAATTTTTCATTTTAATTTGAAACCTTCTCATTATGATGAGATACCGTTGCTGAATTTATTTCCAAACTCTGGCAGTGAAATGCTTCCGTACAGAATGAACTACTGATCAGTTTTAGATGGTTTAGACTTGCTCACCCCATTCTGTGAGGAACTCAGCAGCGTATCTATAAACGAGGTTCATGGCCTCTATCACCACGGCGTAGATAATACTGGGGATGTAAAGGAGCACTCCTGTCCAGAACGAAGGGTTCTGGTCATGGACGGACAGAGCCCAGCCTTCCATCTGGAAGTAGATCATCATGACGTACAGAGACAGGTAGAGGCAGAGCAGGACGAAGGGCAGCGACACCAGGTAGATCCTCAGCAGGCGCTTGCTGTTGGGGTACAGAGGCTCCTCCCGATCCGTCACGGGGTTGTACCCGAGGACGCCATGGAACCCAGGCCGAGGTTCTTCGAAGGCCTTCTTTCTGCTTAGCGTGCCCCAGTGGTAGGCCAGGGTGGCGCTAGTTCGCTTCCACAGCTAGAGGACACAGAAGAGAGAAGGTCTGATAAACCTGTCATACTTCTATGGTTCTGAACAAATAATACTACATGTTATCTGTCAGTTTTACACAAACTAGCTGCCAAATGATTCTCTCCTAAATTAACAACCAGCTGCTCTCAGGAACTTACAAAGTTCCCAGAATGTCTCTCAGAATCTTCTGATCCATTCTAATCTCTCTGATAACTATGACTTTAGCAAAAGGCTTCACATTCGGAAGAGTCAGCGAAACCCAGCAAGGACAAGCTGAACTCTAAAGTTAGTCTGGCTCACTGCAACTGAAGGAAACTGTGAACCCAAGAAAACTAAATGCTAAACCTGAAACGAGAGTTATTAGTGTAAAGGTATAAGCGGTTACACAAATGCCACCCCTGCTCCCAAATACATGTTTGTTTCCTAGCTGAGATGTACAAGATAAAGTATCTCATTAAATGTGGGAAAAGTTTGTAAATAATTTATTATGGTTTCATATTTCACACCCACAAAATAGGAACACTTTATCAGAGGTGTGCAGAAACCTGAGGTTCAGTATTTACAAAACCTTCTAACAAGTTTGAAGCTTTTACATTTAAGGAGCTAATGAAGGTTTACACTAAAGCAGGTTTTTCTGCAAACTCAAAATCAAGACTTCTTAAGACAATTTTAAATGGAATTTAAGATCTATATTTCCACAGAAATTTACAAATATCATCCATCCAACTGGAAATAAATTTGCACTTACCCATGATAGAACTAGGGTATGTCAGAGCCACACTCACAAACACACATTTGTGCACCAATTCAGAGACTGGCAGGAAACTTGGGATTAAGTGCCTTGCCCAGGGGCACATAAACATGTGAGTTAGAACTTAACCTACAACAATTTAACCTCTGATTGCAAACAATTTCACTGCCTACGAGCCACAGCCATCATGTCCTAATAATCGTTTTCCTAAACTCAAATCTAGCATGTTCTGTATGCTAGGCTGGGAGACAAGAGGCTTCTGACATTAATGACCTTGAAAATGCAGCTAAACTAACATGGAGCTCCTGTTTCTGTTATTTCACACACTGATCTGAGGTAGATTTGTTGCCTAACTGTCTTGTCCTCTATGTGGACATAACCTCTCAGTGTTACAGAGTGAATTTTACCTGTTAACTACCAGATAAGTCCTCCCAGATTGATGGGAGGCAATGATTTCTTCTGAGGGATCATTGCTGCCATCTTTCCTTTCTGTCATTGTGCTGACACAGACAAAACTGCTTACTTCTGCAGTTATTTGTGCTGTGTAAAAACTTTCTTTAGTCAGTAAAATAAGTTTTCATACCTCCAGAATAATTGTGCACCAGACCACGTTGAAACCAGCAAAGGCTACATATTTATCATAATCCTCCCAGTCAAACATGTAGTAAGGCACTCCAAACAGAGCCATAGGCACCAGGGCAAAGGTGAAGTACTCCAGGAAGCCAAAGTACAGTGCCTGGCCCTCACCATAGTAGTGTCTGATTTCATCTGGAAAGAGAAAGAGCAAAGTAAAGACCAAAGCAGGAGTACTGACAGTGTTCAGTAAGAAAAATGACACATTAAAACATTAATATTTCATGGCAGGGGAAAATGGAATCCATCACATTACATTACAGTCTCTGAATATCTACTAACTTAACAGTAATGCTCAGACATTTACTGATGCTTCAATCAATCTGAGAGTAATTGAACTCAGCCAATGTTCCTCTGATGTTGATCAGCACATTTTGTGTTACTAATATTCGTTAAACTGAAAGCTTAAACTTCATTCAGTCTATGAGCACATTCACAAACAGTAGGTTCTGTGTTTAATGAACGCAGGCGATGAGTCTGCCTACAGGAACGAGGTGGAGCGACTGACAGAACGGTGCACAGACACCGACTTGATCATCAACACAGCCACGACCAAGGATATCATATTGAATTTTCAGAGAAGGAAAAGAGACATTGAACCACTAAACATCTTCGGAGAGCCTGTGGAGAGAGAGTCAAACTTCAGTTTCCTGGGAGTTCACATTATGGATAACTTGACCTGGGATGTAAACACAGCAGAACTGGCAAAGAAGGCCCAGTAGAGACTATATTTCCTGAGAGTCCTCAGGAGGAACACTCTTTCTCAAAAACTGCTGGTGTCCTTCTATCGATGTTCTATTGAAACCATCATCTGCTATTGTTGCTGTGTGTGGTTCCCCAGCTGCACAAAGACTCTCCAGAGAATCGTAAAATCTGTTCAGAAGACCATCGGCTGCTCTCTGCCTTCTCTTCACAGATCCCGCTGCCTCAGGAAAGCCAAGAATATTTTAAAAGACTCGTCACACCTCAGTCACAATTTGTTCCAACTGCTGCCGTCCGGCTGCAGATACAGGAGCATTAAAACAAAGACAAACAGGCTGAAGAACAGTTTATACCCGGGAACAATAAGGACATTAAATACCCTAGAGTACTATTTTCACCAATTTTGTCATAATCCATGTAACTTATTGGATGGTTCTATAATGACAATAAAGATTGTTATTGTTAAACCCAAACAGCTAGATGTTTTAATCCACAAATAGGGAACATTCCTTTGCTTCCACTAGGATTAAAGACTACTTTCTTATCAAAGAAGCCGGTGTCACTTTGGATGAAAACAATGCTAACCCTCATCAGGGTTTAGATGTGCCATAGACCAGAGGAAGAAAAAAATCAGTAAACGTTAGTTGACACATTTCTACTCGGTTTGTGGTGGCAGATGGCCGTTCATACTGAGCCTGGTTCTGATTGTGCTACAGGCTTTTTCCTGTTGAAGGGGAGTTTTCCACTCCACTGTTGCTGCATGCATGCTCGGTATGAGGGATTACGATAGTCAATGAGTCGATGCAAACTGCTGGGTTACATTAAGGACATTTCTAACTAGTTCGAATAACAATTTTACTGCAGTGTTTGATAACTGGGATCAACGTATGGAATCAACTTGGAATCTGTGTGATTGGATGTAAATGTACAGTGACTTAAGATGATTGGCCGGATATTGGTGCAGTCATTTGGATTGTTGCTTTATAGCAAGAGGTTTCTGGGTTATTTAATTTTTCATTGGGATCAATAAAGTATTTTTGAATTGAATTTGAAATCCCAGCCTGGGGCCTTTCTGCATGCATGCATGGATTCTCCCCAGGTACTAGGTTAGGTAAAGTCATCTCTCTATTTTGTCTTTAGGTGTGTTTGTGTGCATGGATGAATGGATGGACTCCAGATGACCTATGTTGTGCCAATACATGTGTTATAGAAATTAACTTAAATCTGCAGATGTTGCAGATTTGCAACAGCTCAGTGCTACTTAGCTAGTCTTTGCAAGTAATTTGAGCCTGAGAGGGTTAACTGAACTGGACATGATGAAATCAGCTTTACGTACCTAGAGGCTGAAGCGACAGCCTGACTTTTTTATACCAAGAAAAGGAGAGTCTCTTCAGTTCTTCTTTGTGGTGTAGCGGAAACATCTGGATCAGGATTCCTTTGGACAGCAATCTGCGTACTGAGATTTTAAAATAATAATAATAAAAAAAGTGTTTTGATTCCATTTTTTTTGTCCTCAATTTACAGAACTCTGTCTCTGACGTACTATAAATATATCAAGAAGGTCCAGACAATAATTCTAGTAAAGATGAATATGTGCAAATGTTAATAAAGACAAATATTCCTACTTTTCTCTCCCTCATTCTCTCCCTCATGACTACACAAAGATGGAGATTAAACTCAACAGCTCAATTCATTGCCCAAACCACTAATTGCTGTTGTGCTCAAATAATGAGTCATTTATAGAAAATGATGGCATTCTGCTAATGGACTATTTGTCAAACAGGCTGCTTAGTGTCTCCCTCTGAGGTTATTACAGCATATTTGCATATTCATTGTTTTCATCACGCCAAAACAGGACAACTGTTTATCTGCTGTCATGATTGTTTTAGTTAAAAAGGTCTGAATATTGGTCAATTTGAGCTTCAGTTTAGCAAATTAACAAACAGGCCTTTTTAATGACCCTCTTTTCTGCTTCGTTATCACAATTATACTCAAATAGACGTTGAGCATAAATGACAGTTTAAATAGTCAAAGACAGTCGCAAAGTTTTGTTTAAAGTTAGCGACTGTTTCAACAAAATAGGAAGGTTAAATATTCAACTTCAGGTGAAATTAATCCTACTGATAAACTAAGGCTAGTCTAGTTTCTCACATGCAGTGAAACTGACTAATGTTTTAAGACATAAGTCTTAAAAGTCATTTAAAAAGACTGAAAGTAGACATGTCCTACAATTAGATGAGGAAATCCAAGAGAGCAACATGTGAATAGATTAATATGAATGTCTGGTGTTTGAGTGAAACGCAGAAACAGAAACAGAAGCAATGCAGTCAGACGCTCACTGATAGATTTCCCTGGATAAAGCTTAGCATGGCTGTATCCAGGTACGTGAGTCTCATCTTTGGCTCTCAGTGTCTCCAGCTCATGTTTGATGATGTACTGACACTCAGCCATGCTCAGGAAGCCGTCTCCATCCCCTGGAGGCAAAAAAACAAGATCACAGATGGTTTCCTTTGTGTGGGCCAGAGGTTCTGCAGCAGCTTGTAATGGGTTAGTGGGGACACATTTCTCAGTAGAGCCTAAAGAAAAGATTAAACTGGAGAGAAGGGATATTTTCCGCAACTCTAAACACAGAGCCAGAGCTACTACAGATTTTGTTACACTGAAGCATTTGTTACAATGGCCTACTCAAAGTCCAGACCTAAATGCAGTGAGAATCTGTTAGGATAGAAAGCTGCTGTACAGATGCTTTCTATCTAACTTAGCAATTTTTGAGCAGTTTCACAAACACCAGCAGATGGTAGAGACAGACTCCAAAAGTCCTGCAGCCAATTAAAGATCATTTTCTTTCAGTCTTCAGTATAATGCACAATAAAACACATTGAGTGTATGTTTTTGGAGGGCTCTTGTGATCATCTGAATTTGTCCTACTGGAGTAGAGTATCTAATAAACTCTGAGGTGTCTGACATAATGCTGCGGTAACCGTGGCAACAGGAGAGCTGCTTTTTTGAAACATGGCAGCTAGGGTTGAGACTTCAACGCTTTCATCTCAAAGAATTAATTTGACTGACTTTAAGGAGTTAAACATTTTTAACAAAGTTTAATCACATTATTTGATTTCATTTTTTTACATACAAAAGTCCTGAACTGGAACTTTCATACTTGCATGTTTCTGCTATATCTGTACACAAGCGTCATCCACAAACTGGATAAGGAAGCTGCTTCTCTTGGCCCTGGAGGGGTTAACTTCTGCTTCAAAAAACGATCTGATTGGACGCTGGAAAGGTCTGGTGTTGTGTTCAAGTTGTTTTCTAAAAGCCGTTAGCCTATCAGCGAAGCTATTCACAATTAAAATAGCACCTCAATGCTAAATGCAGATAATGTAAGCATTATTGGGGAGCAACTACAAAATCAAAGAAATATCTTTGTTGTTAAGCTCATTCAATAATTCACAAACAAGTTTTTGAATGGAAACGTTGCTCATTTTTTGTATTTTAAAGACCTTGAAAGTCTTTAAAATTGTGCTTGTTGACGCAGGTAAAGCCTCTCATGGAGCCGTCGCTGTACTCCTTGAAAAGGCCCACATCCTCAGCTCCAGACAGCAGCCTCTCCCAGGACGCCCCCACCAGAAACAGGTTGGGGTTGTCCTTCTGCTCAGTGCTGACTCCAGGACTCAGCTGCTCCACCAGTAACCCAGCACCTGAGTGAGAGACAGAATGTTAACGACGATGTGGAATCTAATGGAGAGCAACCACTACCTGACTGTCGCACCTCCAGCCTGCTGTGGGGCCGTGATCCTGCTCAGCAACCAGGCGATGGCCTCCTCCTTGGTGTCAGACATCAACTCCAGCACCACTAGAGGGTTGAAGGAAGGGGCGCCGCTGTCACCTGACTGCTGCATTGTCCCATCGGCTGGAGCTTCTGCAGCAGAAACGGCAATGAGACTTATTATTTCAAAAAGCATTGCACTGAACTGGGATGAATCAACAGTTTGAAATTAAGGATCTTTTCACAGGTGATAGTCCAGTAGTCTCGGTTCAACTGAGGACCAAAACTCCAACTTTTGTTCCATTTTTATCTGCTGTGGTCAAACAAAACAAAACCTTTGAAAAACCAACTTGTTCACCTCCTCAACCATGGGCAGCTGTACGAAGAACCACTGAGGGAAACTACACAAAATTATCTTAATAAGAGAGTAGGAATAACTTTCTAAACAAAAATGGAGTGGCATCAGATATTAGCGGTTGGAAGATTTCTCTTTTGTCTTTGGTAAAAGACCACAAGGGTTGTTTCTGCTAGTGCTAGGCTCACAGGTTAGTTTTGGTTGTATTTATCCAGAATGCCCTGTGCTGTAGTCTGCTTCCTACTTTTGGAGTGGTCTTCGGTTTGCTTGGCGTTCACATATGCATTCAAACCATAGAGTTCACATTTTGGTCCAAGTCAGAGATGGACTACGTATTCATACCTCCATAAATAAACTGGACTTTCTAAGCAACCAAACCAGAGTTCGACTAAAGTGAACTGACAAAGCTTTTGTGAAACAGAACCACAGCAGCTGAAAATGGAACAAATATTACAATTTTGGTCCCCAATCCAGTCTACCAGACCATCAGGTGTGAATGAACCAAAACAATCCTCAATTGGAGCAGACCACGACAGTACAAGTGGGCGCTATAAACAAATGTAAATGTACACAAAAGACTAGATATAACATCTTGAAATATAAAAGAAAGAAAAGATCTTTTGCTTGCCCAGACCAGTTGCCACTGGAAGTTAATCCAGAGAAGGAAAATGTTCAGAAAATCTCTCTGACATTCCTACATAAGGTATGTCAGGTGGACGCTGTTCACTGAGAACATTCAGGAATCAAGTGATCTTTTAATCTATGGAGGAACCTCTATGTGTTATTCCAGCTATGTAGTGCTGAACACGCGTCATTCAGCAGAAATGGAAAGGAAAGAGTCCAGCAGAGCAGAATGACCCTGACAGAAGTAGACAGACAAACAGACATATATATAGACAGTCGGAGGGCGGAGCCTCTTATCAGCAGGATATTAATATCTGTGGCTCTACACGCTGATTCAGTCCTACCTCAGCTTCTTTGTAAACACACGGACTTCACCATGTAGTAGATCTTAGAGCTGGACCCCAGCTGACCTGTGAAAAGCCTGGTCAGGAAGACAAGGAGCTGCGTGTGTGTGTGTGTGTGTGTGTGTGTACGCTGTGTAGATTTCAACTGTTGGGATCTCAGCCCACAACCTGGTGTGGGCTGAGATTAGTTCAGCTGGTGGCTCCTGAGTTAAAAAAAGATGAAATACAGAAGGTTCCAGTCATGATGCTGCCCCCTGCTGGAATAAGATGCCCATGAAAGTGTTTTTGATGTAGCTGTTGAGCAGCTGCTCCATATCCAGTCTACCAATCATCACTGCAGTAGAATGCAGATTATTAACTGACCTGATGCGCGTCCTTCCTGCATCTCCTTCTGCACGCTTCTGTCTGATTACTATTAATGAAACCAACTAATGCCAGAGAATGAAACATTTTTTAGAAATGTTGCTTCACATTCACTCACAGTGAATGTGAAGTATTCATTGATAGTGTCTATTTCTTTCTATTGCGAATAACATTTGATCAAATCCTTGATTTAATATAACAGAATTTAAATAATGCATCAATAATCTCACTTTTTCTATGTTTTCCTCTCTATTTTGGACTGAGGCTGAGTGAAAAACTATTTCAAAAACAAATTAAACTGAAATACATTGGGTACCATAAAACTAACATCAAACTCAATGTTGTGTAATAACAACAATGATCAATATTATAGTAATAATAACCAGCTGTAGTTGTATAATATTTTGTACTATAATTTATTATTCTTATTTTACTCTTATTATCATTTTTTAAATATACATGTATTTTTTTATATTTATACTGTCATCACAAGATTATTTGTTTATTATTATTATTATTATTAGTAGTAGTAGTATCATCATCATCATCATTATCATCATCATCATCATCACTCCTACTATTATTATTATTCACCTAGAAAAATATGGAAGCAGATCTATTGGAGAAAGTTGAGTAAAGTAAGATTACAAAAATGACATAAATGATTTAAAAGTTCATCACGTACACATTTATATTCTGGAAAATTATTTTTCCAAATATTTGGGAAGCAGAGCTCAAATGAAATTGTTGCATAAAATGTTGAGGCAAATAAAGCCAGTGGAGAAGAGCATGATTCTCCACTCATAGAGGGAAATGGATTGATTCCTCCTGAAAGTTCTCACACAATTTACAGCTGACTCTAAGAAAGTCTGTGGTCATGAACCCTAAATATGAAGGTTCAATTCTTTTGACCTCATATTTCTACTTACTCTGTAAAGTCGTGCCAAAAACAAAGTTCCATATTCTGTCTTCCATTCCTAATATTGTTGTATTTGTAAACAAATACATTTTCAAATGGAAAAGGTAATTAATTTATTTATTTACATGATGGTAAAACTATTTCTTCCTCGTCCTTTGATTGCAGTGATTCTGTATTTTACCAGGGTTGATATATGTAAGTGAACTGAGAATATAAGTCGCTAATTTCAAAAGTAAGCATGTGAAGGTAAAAAGAGCAGAAAAAAACACAAACAAACTCCAGCTCTGTAGTAACAATGTTTTACCCGTCTAAATAATACAGTTTTTAAAAGCTGCATTCACTGACAACAGAGGAATCTGCAGCTGGAGGCAAGACGTGGTCGTGGACAGAGACGGGGACAAGTTAATGCTACTGATCACTTCTGAACTGCTCTATTAAATCAGGCATTGAAAGCGTGACTCGTACTCCCAGAACTCCTGATTTAATCAGATGATCCCACTGAAACACTCACCACAGTCCTTATTCCTCCTCGGTAGTTTGCAGGGCTGAAAACATAAATGTCCACTTCCGCAAAACTCAGCTGTCAGTTGAGGATTTGTTCCTTTTTTCTGCCCAGATGAAAACCACCACTGCGGTCTAACTCCAAAGAGAAGAGGAGGCTGTATCGCCGCCCGGCGGAGCTATTCCGACCGACAAATCGAACGGCCACAATTTGACTGAGGTACCGCTGTGTTCGTGAGAGTCACGTGACAACAACTACAGTATGGCGGAGCGGGAGGAGGCGGCCAACAGTGGGTAAGTTTGTGCTGTCAGTGCAGAATGTTCTAATTTGGTTTACATGTTTTTTTTTTTTCGAACCGCTCTGAAAGTTTCCGTGTGGCTCTGTTTTAAAGTTCTGCTTGTTGCGATAAAAAAACGAAACAAGTTAAACCCGAATAGTTCAGATGAAGAGCTCCAGCCGGAGCCCCCAGTCGCCCCCCTTTGGCTGTCATTGACCCGTTTATCATGGACCAGAACTCAGAGTCCACCTCTGAAGGTTTCATTCACAGGTTGTCGGCCGCCGGGTCCGGTCCGGTCCGGTCCGGGCCATGCGATGCATTTGCCTGTTTTTGTTATTGTTATAAATATTACAATAAACCAGTAATTAATAACTTAAAAAGCATCTGATATTTTTTGGTTAAAATGCAAAACATAAAATTGAAAAGACGATTTTTTTTAACGGTGGAAAACAACCACCATCAAACTAAATTTATATTTAGTATTTAAAACAAGGGTTTAAGCTAGAAATTGTGTTCTCGACAGGCATAACATTTTTACTTTAAACTCTTATCAGAGCTAATCAGAATTTTAGCAATGTTAATTTTTCCATATTAGATATGTGGAAAAAAACTAAAATAACCTGAGGTGGTTTGTCTGTTAGTCTGCAGAGCATAGGCTACATGTATGCAGGTGATTCTTATTTTTAGTTTAAACATAAAATAATAATAATAATAACAATCCAAAGGCCACAATTTTACATTTCCACTCATTTCCAAAAACAGTTTGTACTTTGCTTTTATCCTTTTCAAGTTAAAAAAAAGTCATTTTTTTCTATCATTTGTTTCTGGTGAGCAAATCCTGTCACCAAAACATCCACAGAGAACACCATTATCGTTGGCAAATTAAAGAAGTGATAGCTGCTGAATTTTTTGTTTTGTTTTTCATATTAAGATTTCAGGTGATTAACTTAATTACTAATTAAAACCTGTCCTATATAACTTACATAAAAAGTGAGTATTTCTACCACTGCTCTTTGCTGTTTCTGATTTTCGGAATTCTCTCCAACATGCTAGATATGTTCTTGTCGATCCAATCCTGTCAAATAGCCAGAGACCCATTCTTGTCTTCTTTAGTTCTTGGAGTCAGTCCCACATTTTCTGAGCAATGCTCTGATCTTTTAGCTACTTTATCACGCCAGCCTTGTGACACAGAGAGTCATTTTGCTGGAAAGTTCCCAGTATTGACTGTTGTTACTTGCTCTTGTTCAGACGTAATCTGGTGAGTGAGTCTGTCAGTCAGTCCTCTCTCACAGCATAGCAAACAGGGACAGCGCTTGATTTTCTGACTTTTGCAGAAATTCATAAGTTCATAGGATTGTCATGTTAGTCATGTAAGTATTGCTGATCACAAGTCTTCCAAATTTTAAAAAATCTTGGCAGATTTATGGACTAGTTTAATATATCGGTGCAACACTTCTTATCTTTAAGAACTAATTTATAGTAGGAACCTGATCTTAACTCATGTTGTTCCCTCCTGTACCTGCTCAGTGATCTCTCCCCTTCTCCACCTCTTCTTCTCTGCAGGATTGTGCAGAGAGCGTTATCTGTGACTGGACTTCCCAGTCTGGCCAGCGGCATTTGGATCTATGTGGGTAATGCCATAAGGTAATTCCTGATGTCTGCAGCTGCCACAGGCTCCTTTCACAGTCACTGAAATTGGTGCAGGTCTATATTAATCATGCTTTTGTAGTGTAGTGACAGATGCAGACCTGAACCTTCAGAGTCACATGAAGACAGTTACAAAGTCAATCTTCTGTCACCTGAAGAGCATTTCCAGGATGAGAAGACTAATGTCTCACCAAAGTCTCAGCAAGATCTAGAGAAACTCATCCATGTGTTTATCTTTAGCCACATTAAAAGAGTCTTTACAGGTCTGCCTAAAGAAATCAAACCTTCAGCTGTAGCTGATCCAGAATGCTGCTGCTGGCGCTCTGACTAAAACTTTAACAGCTCGTCTACAGCTGGAAAGACTCTAGGTAGATAGATTGCATTTATTGTCATTGAACAGGATTCAACAAAATTTCCATTGCAACTCCCATGCAAAAAGTCAAATATATACAATAAATAAAATAAATACACAATAATAACAATATATACAACTAAAATTAACTAAAAGGCACTTCAACCACACTAAAGAAGAAGCAGCAGGTCCAATTATGGCAAAGGGCAGATGATGTGATAAGTGCAAAGTGCAGAACAATATGGCTGTGGGGGGATGGGGGTGTATGTGTGACTGCGAGGTTAGAACATCTCCCAGTTCTAGAGTCCTTCCCCTGAGAGAGAATAGATTTTAAAATACTGTTGTTAGCTTATAAATCACTGAACGGCTTAATACCACAATATATTAAATGTCTGCTGGTGTTGTATCAACCTTTCATACCTCTCATATCTTCTGGTTCTGGTTCTGCTCTGCATCCTCAAAACCAGAACCAAACATGGAGAAGCAGCATTCAGCTTCTATGCATCACACCTCTGGGACAAACTTTCAGAGACAAGTTCTTTGAGTTCCTTGAAATCAAGACCAGGACCCAATTTCTTTGTAGCTGCCTTTGATTAATAGCGACTGCAACATACTGTAATTCGTTTTAGTCTGGATTCCAACTCTTCATTACTTCTCTTTATTTTGCCAATGCAATGCAATAGATTTTCTGTTTGTTTGTGTTTTTATTGTGCAGAGCACTTTGATTTGACTTGAGCTATACTAATAAACCTGACTTGACTTAACAAGTGAACTGGTGTTACACAGTGGTCTTAAACCTGTTTTCAATCATGCAAAGTACAATAAACTGATGAGGATGTGAAACTGTCTTAAAAAGGAACAGGGCATTACTTTCTTCATTTCCCTTCTCTGTAAGATGTTTTTGCTTCACGTCTTTGGATTTTGTGATTTCTGACGGAAATCTGTTTTGTTCAGTCAGATTGTTGATTCTCCTGCTTCATGAATTCAAGACTGAACAAAGATTTGCATCAGAAAACCCTTTCACCCAGGCACCAGCAGAACAACTTGTCATTTCTCTAAAACTGCTATTGAATCATGAAAAGATGATATTAGGTAATACACGCACAGTAAAGTTTTCCTCTATGTGTTTGCAGGTGGTGCCGGATCCCAGACTGGCTGCCATCATGGTGTCCCACCTCTCAGAGCCAGCTGAAGGCTGCAGAGGACAGGATGCTGAGCTGTAAGGATCAGAGCTGTCCGTATTTTATTAGCCAATCACTGCCCTGGGAACATGAACACATTAAAAGGATAGCACTTTAGTTTTCTTTCACTTCGCTAAACTCCAGCTTTAGATCTGTGTGCCAGATATATATGCAGAGTTGATCCTTATGGACCTAAAGCTGATTAAAGACTGTTCCTGTTAGAATCTGATCATAGAAACAGATGGTGTTTTATACCTTCCTCTGACAAGATCTCTATCTGTAGCATCTGGGCCTGCCATGATGACAAATTTTACTGGGTGATAAATTGTAGCAGAAGTTATTGTGATAATTGAAAACAATGTTGTTTTGAAACCATTTCCAAGTCATAATGCAAGATCACCCTCTCAAAGTCCAATAAATTCTGATTTTGTACAAAACATGCCACATTACAACTGGAAGACATTTTCGATATCCAAAGTGAAACATGACAACCTAAAACAATTAATAAAAAGGAAGAAAATACTCTACAGAACTGAAACATGAATGCATGTAAATTGAAGTACAAGCAAAATGGCCTTGCAAAAGATATAAAATCACAATAGAATTGATTAAGTTCTTTTTAACTTATCATGCAACACATTGATCAACTGCTTATTGCAGCAGGCCAAGGAGCATCAGATCTCCTATTTGCCTGTCGAATTACTCACCCACTCTACCAAGTGGTCTAGTCCATGGTTGTTGGGAGTATTCTATGTTTGATCCTCTAATCATTTTTCCTTCTCTGTCTCATGGCTCCTTTTGTTGTTGTCAGGTATCAAAACTGCATTTACCAAGCAATTTGTCTCCATCTCCTGTGGCAACATGTTGTGGACGCTGACTTTTTGCAATGACGGTGTTAAGGATAAAACCCCCATGGTCCTGCTGCACGGGTTTGGAGGTGGCGTGGGTCTGTGGACTCAAAACGTGGAAACTCTCTCACAGGATCGGCCGGTCTACGCTCTGGACCTGCTGGGCTTTGGCCAAAGCACAAGGCCTGTCTTCTCCACCGACCCTCTGGAAGCAGAAGCTCAGTTTGTGGAGTCTATTGAACAGTGGAGGGCCAAAGTGGGTGTGGAGTCCATGATAATCCTGGGTCACAATCTGGGAGGATTCCTGGCTGTGTCCTATGCTATTAAATATCCAGTCAGGTGAGTTCAGATGAACTCTTTTCTCTTATCCTCCTGAAGATTAGAAGATTTAGATTTAGATTCTTAGCTAACCTTCTGAAAGGTTTCATACTCGTACATGTTCTTTCCTGATTCCATCCCAAACAATTATGTGCTTTACTGTATAAAACTAACAGAGTATTTTCCATTTTTGAACTGGAAGGAAAAACTTACAAATACATCCAACTGAGAATCTGTAGTAAGACTTGAAAGATGATGATGACAGACATTCTCCATCCTATCTGAGTTCAAGATACTTTGGAAAGATGTAAAAACATTTCAGAGTAGATGTTGAAGGGACAGTATGAAGAAAAAAATGACTTATTAAGAGTTTTACATTATGTTATGATGGTATTCAATCTTTAAATACAGACCTGCAGTGTTGCTTTGGTTCTGTTATGCATGTTTGAGAAATCCTCTAATCTCCCATGGCAACCATTCAAAATGCAAAATGCTTGGTTGGACCTAGCCCCACCTTCAAGACTTAGTGCCAATCTTTGCACAGAGCAGCCCTCTTCTTGCCTGCTAGTCCTTCAAACTAGCAGGCAACTATTCAATTAGCAAACACCTGGTGGAACTGCATCTGCCAAGCTCATTATAGGAGCTACTTCTCAGAAACTTTGTTAAAGGGTTAATAGAGGAGCCATGTTGTGATGTCTTCCTGAGGGTGGGGTTTCAGAAAGATCAGGAGTTTTTAAAGAGACAGAGCCCTGATTTCAAGGCATTAAATTACAATGTCAATTTTTTAAAAGTTGTATGATATATATATATATACCATTTTTACATCAGCTGAAGCTAGAGTAGTTACTTGAGTGTGTCATAAAATTATACTATGTGGCTGAAAAATGCATAATACTGTCCCTTTAAAGCTGATGGAGACACACCTCTGAATGCAGTGAACATGTTTGTTGTCAAATATTCACCAAGACTGTTTTCACTCCATGCACAGAATTACATTGGTGGGTTGTTTGTTAGCAAAACATTGAGCATCAATGTGTTAGCAGAATGCCACCTCTTTATTTGTTTGGATGGAGTTGAAGCCCCGAGTCCATGTTAAGCTGAACATTTCCTCCCAATACAGAGTGAAACACCTGGTACTGGTGGAGCCGTGGGGTTTTCCTGATGTTCAGGAGATGGTGGAAGCAGACCGCCCCATTCCAGTGTGGATCAAAGCTCTCGGAGCGATGTTCAGTCCCTTCAACCCGCTGGCCGGCCTGAGGCTGGTCGGACCCCTCGGTAAGAGTCCGATGCACATTAAACTGGGGTTCCAACTCTGGCATTAACTGCAAAGGGAATGAAGAGATGAGGTTACAGCAGTGATGTTGTAGCTGAGGCTGATGGTGTCTCTGCAGGTCCTACTCTGGTTCAGACACTGAGACCCGACTTCAAGAAGAAGTTCTCCTCCTTGTTCTCAGACAACACCGTGTCAGAGTACATCTACCACCTGAATGTCCAATCTCCCAGGTCTGCTTCCTCCTGCTCCTCTCTTCCTTCCCTAACACCACCTACACCACCCAACATCACTTACCAAAACTTTTGTACACTCACAGCGGAGAGACTGCTTTTAAGAACATGACGGGTTTATGCGGCTGGGCTAAGAGGCCCATGCTGCAGAGGTTAGACCAGCTGCATCCTGACATCCCCATCTCCATCATCTATGGCTCCCGCTCCAGCATAGACAGCACCTCAGCCGCCTCCATCAAAGAGATGAGAACAAACTCTCATGTGGAGATTATTGTGAGTTAATGCTCATTGTCCTCCGGTACAGTGGTGGCAGTATCATGGTATGAGGAGTGTTAAAAGTGTACATTGTACCATGACACAGGAGCATTACTGCAGCACAGAACAGGATAAATGTGCAGCATTTCAGCTGTGCAGTATCAATGACAGTTTATCTATTTATACAATTAAATTTAATGTATTTCTTGTATGTAAGTTAGTTTTTTTATATGTTCATTTTATCTTCTAGTTCTTCTATCATATTCACTTCACTCTTCCCAACTGAGCAACTTGGTCACTATATTTAGCATTATTTTATGATCTTCCTTAGCTACTGGAAGATGGACGGTGTGTTGTAAACTTATTACGTTATTAAAATAATTTTTGTCAGCCAAAATCAGAATCTGTGATCAGCCAGAAAACTTCAACAAGTGCCCCCCTGTTACACCAAGTTCTGGAATCTTATTTTTTTTTTTTTTGTGACTGCATGCTGAGTTGCTGTATTTAGCTGCCAGTCTTCCTCAACAAGTTCCTTTGTGAGCACTCTCTATCTGTCTGCTTCCTTCCTGTTCCTGCAGACCATGCGTGGAGCTGGACACTACGTCTTCGCCGACCAGCCCGATGACTTCAATAACAAAGTCTTGCAGGTGTGTGAAAAAGTGGACTGAGAACAGGGACGGTCTGGATGTGAAACTGTGGAGCAAAAGGGGAGCGTGACTCACTAACATCACATTCTGATCTGCTGTGGGACCTCCTTAAGAAAAAAGGAACAAGTGTTTTAGAGAGGAAAAAAGGAGCATGACTTGGATATGAGGATATGGTTATGATCATCAGACCAGTGATTCAGTGGTATTCTTAGAAACCCGAAAAATCCAGCTGATGCCATTCATCTGATCAGTCCTATTTAGCAGCAGTCCCAGTACGACCCAATAATCCCATTAGGCCCGAACCGGGTGGTTCATTTGAATGACGTGTGAGCGCCACATGGAATTGTGTCACTATACAATCCGAGTCAGAGAGCTGGAGGATGTGTTCCAAACATCCATCTGACTGAATCCACATACATCTTCACACTCAAGCTTCTAAAGTCTTATAAGAAAAGGAAAAATTACTCCATTTTCTTTTATTTTTGTTCTAACTCAGCATTTATTCATAAATCCTGCCTGTGCATACACATGGAATGTTGAGTGAAGAAGTTACTTCCACTACAACATTGTTTTCATTCTCAGTTTTAGTTTGTTTCTCAGACCCACGTTTACTCCAGCTCTGACTGATGTTTCTGTGCTGAGCCTTGGCAGTGGCCTCTTCTTCCTCCTCTGATTCAGAATTAAGCTGTGAGGATCCAGGGAAGCTGGAGTTCCTGGAGAAAAGGTTTTCCATAATACAAAGATTCTCAAGTTAAGCTGAAATGTTTCAATCTGTTCAGTATGAACAGAATTACACTGATAAAACATTTAAAAAAGTGGAAAACTGTTGAATAACAATTTTTTTGTTAGTAGAACCACATATATGTGATAAAATTGGTGTTTTCTAAAAACACATCTCATTTACATTTTTCTGAGCGTATTGTAAATAATTGGATTTTTATGTTTGTAATGATCTATTTTAAAAAGTGCAATGTACTTGTGTTCTTCCTGCTGTTTCATTGGAGCCTGATTAACATTATAAAGCAGTTTTCAGAGCGTTTGTCTGAGCTGAACAACCTGGGATCAGCTATCTCTTTCTCTCACAGGGCTAATGTAGGAAGTCACAATTAGGAAATGATCTTGTCATTTTCTTTATTTGGCTTAGTCCATAAATGGTCAGAAATATTGGAACCAACATATTTCAGTGCGTTCTGGCTTCTATCCACACAAAAACAGTTTTATGCAACTAAAAACAATTATGAAAGCACTGACCAAAGTGGAGTTTTGAGAAAACTTAATATTTGTGTTTGAGTGTGTTCATGGTTAACTGTAGGGTTTGCGACAATATGTCTACATATTTGCTTTCACGATTCCCAATCGACAACATCTTGTTTTATTAGCTTTGTATTTTAATATGTTATTTAAAAATAGTTCAACCTCCATTTATGTCCACACAAATGAACTTAATGGCACCATATTTAATTCTTAATAGGAAGTCGTAGTTGATTTGAAGGATTGTGATTGGCTGACACAGTTTTGCGCTTTGTGCTACTCTGCCCCTTATAAACATGGGTTTTGGGTTTTAAACATGCCCATAAGCATGTTTAAAACGATGCTTATGGGCAGATTTGTGCTGGTGCCACATCATTTTTTAAAATGATGTGGCAGAAATATTTGTTTTTATAAAGACCCAACTATATGTATTCTAGACCTTTTGTTTCAAAACTTGGATTTTCCTTTTTTTATAAACACATAAGTTGTTGCACATTTGTGTGTACAACACAAGTGTGTCACTGAAACCAAAATTTAGCACTTTCAGAATATACTTTACTGTCTTTACATTTATAAAATAAGTCTAAACAGACTCCTAGGCATTATTGCAAGGACTCTACTGTTTTATTTATTTTTTTATTCAGTTTATATAAATAAACTGAATGCTTGACTCAGCCTTGTCTCCTTTACTTGTGTCATTCTGTTCATCTCTGGGTGTTTGTCATACAAAAAAAGAACTGAAGAAACATTAGAAAGATACGTTATTATTATTCATTTCTAAATTGTGATAAATCCAATCTGTTAGGTAGATCAGAAGCAAGTCTTGACAACATAAAATATTGGATGACTAAATTTTCATCTTTTAAATAGAAAAACAGATTTTTGGACCACAGTTTTTGAAAAAGAAATTGCTTAGTCAGAATCATAACCTGGATGGCATTAAATTAGTCTCCTGTAATACTGTAAATAACTTATAATTTTTTACCATGGCGTGTCATTTAATTCCCAAACTAAGCAGGTTTCTATTATTTACTTTCTTTACCTCTGGAATATTGCTAAAATTTGAAATATTCCGTCCAAGAGTGAGACTGCAAAACTAGTCCATGCATTTAAGGCTGGACTAGTGTAAATCTTTATTATCCGGTTGTAGAATATTTTAGCTTTCCTTCATTGGCCTCCTGCAAAATCCAGAGTAGAATATAAAATTCTCATTCGCACGTTTAAAGCCTGTAATAATCAACTCCATCATGCATCAGAGACCTGATTGGTCCAGATGTTCCTAACAGAATCCTGAGCTCTCAAACCACAGGTTTACTGCTGGCTCTTCCATCTGTAAACATCCTTTCAGTTTGAAGCATTTTTTCATGTAACATCAGGCTTTCTGCATTGAGCTTGTCCTCCATTTTTGTTTTGAAAAGAACAAAGAGACTCAACTATCTGCATTTAATAGATAACATGATGAGTTGTTTTTATTACATACTTACTGTATGGGAAACAGACAGACTCTTCATTCTCTCATGGCTGTCTAGTTAAGGTTCAACACTTAGGTTTTGTTTTAACAGAGTAGCAGATGATTAGGAGAATTTTGAAGAATTTTGAATTGATATGAGTTACAACAACATTCATTTTCTCTTTGGTATCCATAATGTATTTTTGAAATGTAATAACAATTTATCCCAACTTTTCTTTACATTTTTTTTATTTTCTCATACTGCACCAGATAAATATTCATGGGTTGGTTCAGCCCAGGATGTTTTTAATTCTCCACATGTCCACTAGAGGATGCTCAGATATTGAGGTAATACTTGTATAATTGTCCAGTCATCCGCCTGTTCTTTTGTTTCATTAGCAGAGAAACAGTCTAACACTACAAACATCTGGCAGGCTCCATTATTTGGATCCAAATATCCAGGTTAATACAAACATTGATGCTTAGATCTTCCTCTTTCATTCCTGCTTGTAGGTTAATGGATACAGCAAACATTTCTCATCTTGCCCCACTCAAAGAATGACAACTATTGGTTGTAAAAAGCTTTTTTGTATACTGCAGCGGTTTCTGATTAGCCTTAGAGACCTTTAGTGATTTTTTTCTGATACTGGAATCCTCAGCTGACAGTTTAGACATGAACATGTTCCACTCCCACTGAGGCTTTGCTGGATGGCTGTTCTGTGGCATTAACTGGGTTGGCTATTATTCTTGAGCACACCTCAGGACACACACATACACAGTAAGAAGACAGTGATGCCATCCTTCCTCTGACATGACACCATTAAGAACTACATGGTAGGTTTGGGACACTCCAGACCTGTGAGTCATTCATCTGACTTCAGCACCCACTAATGAATCACAGGGCTGATTACTGGACCTGGAGTTTGTCAGATCGGGTCATCCGCTCAATCAGATTGTGGCGGTGCATCTTTAGGTGTAAATATGGATCTAAAATGAAATCTGTTGATCCAATAAAGCAGCAGGTGGAGAGGTGCATTTTAGAAATCATTCATTTTTCTTCACCGTATGCTGAGCACGCTAATAACTATTCACTAGGAAGGTATCAGGCCAGATCTAGTTTTTATCGAGAAAACAACTGAGAAAACATAAAGTTAACAGTTGAAATGTCCTCCAGCAGCATAACCACAGAGGTCGCCCAGGATAAGCTTATCCCATATAGTGATGTTCAGTAGAAGGAGAAGACTCATCATTTTTTATCACAAAACCTAAACTTAATGACAAGCAGTTCATGGGTAAGAATGGGCCGATGTAAGTTTGGACATAAGAGGACTGGCTGATCCAAACACATACATTTTATGGCATCAACTGAACAAAGCAGAAGAACGTGTGTCTGAGAATTCTGCTCTGTGAAATTAACTGGGACAATGTTCAATGTTTGATATGAGTGAGTTGGACTGAGGAAGAGGAAGAGAGGCTTTGGAGAAGGACTTTTTCACTGAAGCACAAACCAGCCCAGGCTCGTCTTGTTTATGTTGCTAGGAAACCGCCATGGTTTGAAGCCTGAACCAAATGTATTAAATTCATCCTCTTGCTTTTTCTATATCTGTTGTTCTCTTCCTGTGTCTGTCATGCTCACTCGCTTTTGGGCTTCTGTCATGCTTTCTCTATCTGCTGTTATCTTTTCCACCTTCTGATGGAGCTTATCTCCATCTTCTCCTCTCTCTGTTCTCTCTTCACTCTCGCTCTCTGTTTCTGACCCGTCTATGTGTGTGTAGCAGTATCTGCTGGTCGGTCTGTCCTTTCCTCCATCTTAGACCTCAGACAGCCTCTGAGACAGTGCCACCCCCGTATCTTTCACACTATGCTGCCTTCAGGAAGACCATTCCCAACCTTCTGTGACTTAGTTAGCACACAAACACATACCACATTATTAGATGTTGTCTACCTGAAAACTTGAAACGATATTTATAAATGCTGAACCCCATGCACGTTAGTGCTGCACAATCTGTGTAAATAACTGTTCTATTATTTAGTTTTGATTTTTAAAACTAAGTGTTTAACGGGAAGCAGATTTTTTCTTGTGACTTGCGCTCAATGCCATTCAGCACTGCAATCCACAAAGCTGTCTACAGTACAGCACTTAATACTGTCTGTGTACTTTGTTATGGTTTGTTTGAATCTTTCAAACTATTATTTTTGCTGAGTTACAGTCTGATTGGATCCAATCCATTTTTTGTTTGTACTGCATACTGAAATATGCAGTACAGCTGCTTTCAGCCAGATAAGTGTTTGGTTCCAGACGATAGCTGCAGCTGATACACTGTTCATGTAGGTGTATGAAAAAAATGTGTCCTGCATGCGTCTCAACTTGAGGACATGAAGCAGATTTTGTCACACATTTGAAGGATTTCCATCCGTATTGATTCACTCCCAGTTTGAACACTGTGTGTGAGTGTGTGTGTAGGTGTGTAGGCATGGGGGTGTGCGTGTGTGTGTATGTGTTTCAAGATCTACATTGTCAAATTCAGATCTTCATGACCATGTGCATTATTTTCCCTATCATTTTGTGATTTTGTTTTGTTGTTATATTGAGAAATGAATCCGTCCTCTAGCAAATGTACAATTTTGCAATTTGACATTTCAGAAACAAATTTGCTTACAGGCAAACACTCCAATTTTGAAAAAAACTCTTCTCTGGTAAACTACTTTTCTGGTAGGACGAAAATAGTTTTGGTCATATCAAAATTGGTTTGTTTTGCAAAACTGTAATGGAGAAAAGAAAAACTCCTCACTTGGGTCACATGGTCAACATGTTACCACTGGCACAAACCACAAAGAAGAAGATGACAGGAAGTGGGAGGAGGTCCATTTTGTGGTATGTTTTTATTGACTTATCTTGTAAACAAACTTATTCTCTTGTAATTTAAATTGCTTTGTGTTTTTATTATATTAGCAGAATATTGACAAAGTTGTGTGCATATTTATAATGGAAACAGAGTTTATGTCCAGGACAAACTTGGAATTGTGTTGGGTGTGCAGAAATCCCACCAGTATCTTTCTTGACACAAAGTTTATTCTTCAGAAGGATCATTCTTTGTCTTCTCGCCACAGTCATCCATTAGAGGCATTCCTCCATTTGCCACAAACCGAATGCAAAGACGGGTGTTGCTGTTGTCAGCACACACCCATGAAATAAAGTACAAGAAACCTGAGTTTTATGAGAATGGCGATGGCCTTTCAAGGTTATGTCTGGAAACAGTGAAGGAAGAACTACCACAAGCAGAGATCTCCGACTTTTAGGTAGTAGAGGAAGATTCCAGAATTTCTTTGAAAGTGAAACAAAAAAAAAAACTTTTAACAAAACTATTGGTCGTCTTCAAGTTCCATGGGGAACATGAAGTCTTTCACCTCTGCCTCTCAAAAGGAAATGAGCATAGAGCTCACACTGGAAAAAGTGTGGCCTTGCTTAAAGTAAAAAGTTTGATGTCCATTTGTTGCATCTAAAACGGCGGTTTTCAAAGTGTGAGGCGCGCCTCCCCTGGGGGGCGCCAGAGCACATTAGGGGAGGCGCGGTGCGAGGGAAAAAATAAACCGAAGAAGAAGCTATCCGCTTGCTGTCTACTGATGTGAGAGAAAAATTGACAAATTTTTAGTAAACGTGCTCAACCCCTTCACTTCAACCTATCTCTGCGAATGTGGGTTTTCCGCACTCGCAATGATTAGAAATAAATCCCGGTCAAGGCTGCTGGTTGAAAATGATCTGCCGTTATACCGCTTCCACAGTGCAACCCCGCATTAACCGGATTTGCGCATCAAAAGCACAAGCACATTGTCCCCACTAAAACTAAGGTGAGCTGAACAGTAATGTTGCCAATTTAGTTAAAATCATACATAAAATTAGTTACACATGATTCAGGACTGTGATAGAAAAGAAAGGGTGCGCATGTTTTTTTTTTCCTTTGTATGCCTCCGCTCTTTCATACAGCATGCTCTTTTAGCTCGAGATAAATTGTTTGTTTAAATTGTTTAGATGAGCCACAAAAAGAGCTCCACAATTGTGTAACTGTTTAGGTTTTTAATTTTAAGGAAATGTGCAACATTTACAGATGTGTTCCAAAGATCTGATCAAAATGTTTTTGTTAAGATGTGAAAACACTGTTGGTATCTCAAACATTAAACTCAGAATCTCAGATGTAACGTTTGTTTGAGAAAACGGTTGAAAATGAGTGGGGTTGTTCTTATCATTAGAAAAATGAAAAAAGGGCGTAACTGCCATCCAAAGGCCCTGATAAAATAATTGAAATGGGAGAAAATGTTTAAAATGTTCATGTGTTAAATTTCATTCAGATAAAGTGTCATTTTAAAAGATGAGATGGTTCTAAGCTATTAGGTGTTTTGTAGTGGCATTTGTTTGTGTGTGGGTTGATTATTGGGGGGGGCAGAAGGCATTGTGCTCCTTGAAGGGGGGCTCACTATTTCATACTTTGAAAACCCCTGATCTAAAGTATTTGACTTCACAGAATGTAAATAAAGTTGTTTGGTACAACATGGCTATTTAATTTTGATTCAAACCATATCATTGTACTTGAGCCAATATTAATTCTTCACCTTTATCCAAGTTAAATTATTTACATTTCAGTTTTGGAACCAAAGTAAAATATTTACATTGAACCAATCAAATATATACATTGCACCAAAGCAATATTCAGGCATTAGCACCAGTTAATTCATTTTCACCATGAAAGTCTTTTTTTTTTTTCAGAAATTTGGTTTAAAAAACTATTTGCATCACTCACATCAATCACACTTAATACACTCCAGCAACATTTTTTCAAAGTCATTTATTCCTCACAAGTAAAAAAGGAGAAAAAAAGTGGCATGTTCAGACAAACAAATGTAAACATGTCATTGTTGCTCAGAGCAATGAAATAAAGACAATATGGCTTACCAAGCTAAATTAAATGGTTGGAAAGCATCCACTGTTGTACTGTTCAAACACATGAAGGAATGTTGCATCTCTAAACATCATCAAAGAAGTAAAATGCCAACAAAGCAGTCCATGAAAGTGACACTGTGAGCCTGTATAACAAAGTGCTGCTGAGGTGGTCTACCTCTTAAATAGAAGCCAGTGGCAACTACATGCACACATTAAGCACACACAAATATACACCACTGTGCAGTTTTGAGTTCACCACTGAGTTTGCGAATCTTGGAAGTCATCTTGTTGGAACCAAGCTCCATCAGGATCTTCTGAAGGCCTCAAAGGTGAACCTGAAACCCTGTGGATACTCCATGATAAGGGCATAGCAAAGTCCAAAGAGCATTACAACTCCGGCTGCAACAAAGGCAACTCATTGAGGACTTCCACCCATCAATGACAATCCCAACGTCTTGGGCTGCTGTAGAAGGCTTGAATTCTCTCTGAAGACGAAGTCTGCCATGATGGTCCTCTCCAGCTCCTGCTTGGCTTGATCTTTCTGGAGACCTGAGACAAAATATAGGAAATATGCAACTGAACAACTGCAGTCTGGCACACCTCATTAATCACTATATATTGTATTATGGCATAGGTGGTCTCCTGTGATGAATAAAGTTGAATCATCATTGTGACAGAAAATATCTGGACATACCATGTATTCCTTTATAAGGTCCTCAACACGTTCTCCCAGGTAGATGATGAGAGCTTTGAGGATACACTCCCTTCTGAAATCTGCATCAGCACCCTTTAGGGACAATCAAAATGGTTATTATGCAATGTGTAGACTAATCTAGCAACTCAATTCCTAGCTCTACCATAAACAGTGCTTTTACAGTGCGCGCCTCGTCAATATTGAATCCATGGCAGACTAATTCAAAGCAGTGAAAATGTAAAGCCATTCTAGTACATCTGCCAGAGGCCACTGGTAGTCCCTCTTTAAATATGAAGACAGACTGGATGGCTCCTGTTTTGGTTCCTACAGTCTCAAAGTATCTTTGGTGCAGTGACAGGTGCACAAATGATTTCCTATGAGCTACTACACATTAATGTACTCATAGGTGGCACATGTTTTTCTTTTTTTAAATGGTTGGTATAAACACACTAGACGAACTAATTGCTAACATGGCTTAATATGCTGAGCTAGTCAAGTTCACGGTGTAGCCGAGCGAACCGTGGTGGAAGCAATTGATTGGTAACGAATTATGCCTACCTTAATTAATTTCAGCTACAACCGAACAATGTACACATAGTGATATTTCTCGTGAAATACGTGTAAGTTCAGAAATGACACCACATTTAACCCGGCGAAAAAAGAAGCGTTTACTGGGATACCCATATTTAGGCGGGACCTTCAGCTTGCTAACCAGGTGACATTAACTCAGTCTTTTGCATTAATACAATTGTAGGCTTGTTAAGACATCAGCTTAGGTTAGTACTTACCGCAGGTTTATTCTTCGATTAAATGCTAGGACGTTAATCATTCTTTCTTCCCCATGCCGAAACGGACGATGCTCTCCAAGCACTTCTCCACAACTTCTTCTCACGTGACTCAGATTCAAATCATTACATCATTTCCTGTCAGTATGTTTTGAGAGAAATCAAAATATTTGCTTTCTTTCCTTCAGAAGTGTGATTAATTCAGTCTGAATCAAAATTGACACCTCAGAATGCAAAAAAATTGACTTTCACCATCAAGTCAATTATTTTACAATGTATTCAATGGTAGTTATTAGCTTGAATGAACAGCTCCGTGCATCACTTTTTCCAGTATGGCTGTGATACGTATTTGAGCTTGTCTTGCGTAAAATTGTTGCTCCTGTGCACAAAACACAAAAACAGAAATAATGTGAGTCATAAAAATGTAATACTGAAAATTTGAAAACTAGTTTATGATTTTATTTGTAATGGCTCACCTTGAGACTCCAAAGCAAAGTTGGGCCACAGATCTACTTGTGGTAGAAGGTAGTCTAGCTTTGTCTCCATCAATTGCAGCCTGGAGAGATATCCCTCATCCTTCAACAACACAACCTCATCTTGAGATGCTTTATGGTTCTGATATGTTTCTGATGTTATCTTAGACCCCATCTGACCTTAAGTTCCTCACATTCTGGTACCTTGATGGAACCACAGTTAGCAGTCACAGGAGGGCCTTGGAGTACATTGAATTCTTTGACATTTATATCAGTGAGGAAGATAACTGACTGTTTATAGAGAGAAACTTCCTGCAAAATCGGACTTGGGATAACTTTGTCTCCTTGAAATACCTGATTCCTTTGGTAGTCCTTCATTGAAAACCTTGAATCGCTCTTAGTCTGATCCCTCCCCAATGGCAGCCTGCCTGGGAAGCCTCACTACTGGGTGAAGCCCAAGCCAAAACCTCCATCTGGGTCATGGGGATACTCAAACCCCTCCACCACGTTAAGGTGGCGATTCTGCGGAGGGGTCACCAGCAGATCGCGATGGATGTTTAATCCAAGGGATCTCCCATCCTGAGCAAGCGCAAGGCAACGGTGGAGAGGAAAACTCCCTTTAAAAGGAAGACACCTCCAGCAGAACCAGGCTCAGGATGAGCAGCCTTCTGCCGAGGCTGGCTGGCTTCAAGAGGGCAAAAATAATGTAAAAAAGAAAAACAAAAAACTCTCAGCAAACCTCTGAAAGAAGAAAGACAGATTTAGTTACAATATTAGTTTACATTACACATATTAAAAAAGAGAGATGTAGGAAAGTAGTTCTCAGTCTATTAGTCTACAGAAAATAATGCCCAGACTGTTGCAGTTTATTGCCTGTAGCAGTAAATTACCTCTCACAGGAGTCAGTCCTGAAAGAATAACATTCACTGTTATCTACAAAGTGATGTTGCTGTGTTCCCATATCCTGGTCAAAATGTCTTACATTTTGATCAAGAAATAAACATACTGTTTTCAGAGTTTATGTTTGTGTTTGAATATGTTAATCTTTTCAGACAGTTTATGTTAAATGTAACAGCAGTTTATGTAAAAGCTGTCATTACATAAACTGTAATAACAGTTTATGTTATGTTGTCAGTACTTTCATTTTAAATGGTGCAAAAAATAGGACTTAAATTCACAACATGGAATTGTCCAGGTTGCCAATCCATCCCAGTGCAACACACAGGAATATCAACCATGCAGCGCCAATTAACCTAACAGTCATGTTCTGACTGTGGGAGGACGCCGGAGTACCGGAGAGAACCCGCACATGGCACTTTTATTATGTCTGAACCTCTTTTCTGCAAGGCAACAATGCTACCAAGTGTACCATTGTGCAACCCTCATTCCCAATGCATTAGAACAAAGTCTACACTATTACAGTATAAATGGATGATGAGAATATACATCACCCCTGTAAAACTGAATAGTTTAACCCCATCATTCTAGATTTGTGTATGCATGGTGGAGAAAGGGGCACTATTACATCGCTTGTGGCAATGCAACAAAACCACGGATTTTTGGGAGGAGGTTAAGAACATGAGAATTATTTAAAAAGATGTGTTAATGGATCCTACTCTATTTAGAGATAGACATGACAATCAATCATGCAACACATACTCACACGTAAGTAGGCTTTGGATAGACCAATTAACCTAACAGTCATGTTCTTACTGTGGGAGGAAACCGGAGTACCCGGAGAAAACCCACACATGCTACTTTTATTATGTCTGTGGGAGGAAACTGGTGTAGCCGGAAAGAGACCCACGCATACTACTTTTATCATGTCTGAACCTCGTTTTTGCAAGGCAGCAGTGCTGCCAACTGTGCCATTGTGCAGCCCTCATTTCAGTCCGTCAGAATAAAATCTATACTATTACAGTATAAAGGGACCATAATAATGTATGTCACTCCTGTAAAACATAATAGTAATTGGTTCCTGTTGTACCTGTGGGCCTTTGTGTATATGTGTATGGAAAAGAAAAAAATACATTCCCTTTGATATCTTTTATCCATTTTCTCCTTGTCCTCATCATTTGGCAAGTTCACCGTGAACTCTAAAGTTGTAAAGGCAGGTGTAATCCGGATGACCCCAGTTACTGTTCACATTTAGAGTCACGTAGTGGAATGTGTCAACTTTATCGGCCTGTAAACCAAGACAGATACAAATTAGGTTAGACTGATAATCCGTAGTTACAAATAGACAGACAATAGACACAAAGGAGGTCTGTCTTATGGAAGCCGAGTTCAACTGGCCTTGCTGCAAATATATTTTGCATAGTTTATCTCAAGATAGCAAGGTAATTACACTGAGGTTTTACTAACCAGAAAGCAAAATGTTATGTAGTAACACTGGGATTTAATTGTTTGTTATACAGAGACAAGAAAAATGATTGTTTTGTGAAGTGTTGTGACTTTTTTACACTTATATGTTGTTAAGTATAATTTGCCTTATAAGTGACTTATTTGCAATTGTACGTCAAGCATAATTCACGTGATTATTATTAACTGAATTTAAAATGATTGTAAATAATTACAAAAGCTGAAGAGAAACATATTTAAATGTGAGGCATGATTTATTTGGGTAGAGGAAGTCTTTTATTTTGAAGAATGCTTAACAGAATCTGGTTCTGTATTTTGTCACGTCTTGCTTCTGTTGACTTTGGTTGCTAGGTAACAAACTGTTGCTGTTATGAGCTGTTGCTGTTTTCTCCCCATTAAAACTGAACAAAAATGTTCAATAAAAGAAATCCGAGTCTCTGTCTTGATGGAAGAAGATTCCACACCGCAGCAATAAGACGTTGACTTTTTGTTTGTTGTTGTCAAGATAAATAAAAGTCTTATTAACGAGATTTATGCCAAGAGAAAAAATATTTTCCTCCCTAAGTGATGGCCAAAAAAAATCAACAGTTTTTTCTATCTGTTCACTTTGTATGTGTGTTTTGGAATAGTTATGGTTAAATAACAAAACTTTATGCAGGTGGGGAATGGTGGTTTATTTAGGCACTATTTCTAGCCAACATAATTCAATTCAATGCTATCTATCTGTTACAGTCTCTCTCAACAGCTCTGGAAGTGCAGAATTAACATAATTTTTATGGTTTAAATAGAAATTTTCATTGGAGCATTTTGAATGGAGCAATAGTACGGTACTTTATTTCAAGTACTTTGTATTTTAATTCAATGCTAGTAATACCCAGTATAGAACCTTATGGTTGTATGTTCGGAAATATGATCAGCATTTATAACAGGGTCAGTCGATCTGGGCTTCTGTGAAAACAGTATTTGGTTTATAAAGCATTCATTTGACATATTTACAGGAAGTTTGAAGGTCTGTATTTGGTCGCCATCTTCATCATACAAGAAAGTTCCCAAATGAGTTTCCTCATCTTGCAAGTTCTCCTTTCCCTGAGACAAAATCAGACAGAAATGCAATTCATTATCTTGTTCTTTCTCGATATGTGGGAAGTTATTTGGTGTATCTAAAAACATATCACATCCCGAGGTAAGCAGAAAATTAATTAGTGCAGAATGAAAGTTTACAGAGTTTAGAATGAGATCAAGTGATGTCATACTGAATCAATACATTTTAAATGTATACAATTTAAATGTACACTAAACATATACTATAGGTGGATGTTTTATAGTTTTGACACTCATTTACGTGACTTACATAGACAGAAAATTCTCGAGGAGCACTAGAGACTGAGGAAGTCGGGGAAACGAACTTGGGAATATGACTCATTGACACATGAGTGACGGTGGTTTTGTGGGACAGTGCTATGGATAAACGTCCCGGTAAATCTGCAAAGGCCCAGCAGTGTCCTGGACTGAGATGAGATCTTCCCTGAAAACAGAGAACAAAACAAAGTTTAGGCGGGTTACCAAGACTTAGAGAAAAGAAAACTAAAGCCTAATATTATATCAACAAGAAACACCACTTTTCCTAATATTTATTTAATGATTTGAGTATCATTCAGACCTTAATAACGATTTCTGGGCCTATAGCAGGTAGCTTGATAGATACCCCAAACAATTCAAATTCTTTATAGGTGTGATACGTATCTGAGCTTGTCTTCCGTAAAATTGTTGCTCCTGTGCACAAAACACAAAAAGAAATAATGTGAGTCATAAAAATGTAATACTGAAAATTTGAAAACTAGTTTATGATTTTATTTGTAATGGCTCACCTTGGGACTCCAAAGCAAAGTTGGGCCACAGATCTACTTGTGGCAGAAGGTAGTCTACCTTTGTCTCCATCAATTGCAGCATGGAGAGATATCCCTCATCCATACGTGCAGAGACACTAACCTGTGCACAACATAGAAGTTAACAGCTTGTTCTTATGTTTGTTCATGATAATTAAATCAGCGTTAAGATTAGGAAGAGAAAGCCTACCATGTCAATTTCAGGTGGTGTCATCGATAACTTTGAGGGTCGTGAGTGGAGGAAATATTCCACCAAATACAACCTGATGAACATGAGCAGAAGATGACAGTGAGACAACATTCAAAATGCAGTCTTTCTATAACACTTCAAATAGTCTACAAATTTGTAGAAGGAGAATATTTACCAAAAGCAAAGATGAGAAAGCCAAAGACAAAGGTGTGAAAGCAACTTTGAATCAGTGTCTATTGTCTGGGTTGCTTGGTCTTCACCACAATGAATCCTCACTCTTAATATCATCTCCCTATTTGAAGGGTGGTTCACAGGGAAATATGCTGTGCGCCTCCGTCTGGGCCTAGATGGAAAATATGCAAGTGAGTTAAGATATACACGACTGCATAAAACATAATAGTTAAAAAAATTGCTGATTTAATATACCTGACTGGCGTCTCCCTGTATGAGATAACAGGTTGGCCATACATGTCATAGTACCCATTGTTTTGCAAACGTTCACTTCGTCTTTGCATGACTACAGAAAACAAAGACAGGGAAAGGTTATCCGTGTCTGGCACAAAGCATGTCCAAAATGTACAACACAACTCTACAGTAAGTCATTTTCAAAGTAAACATTGTAAATTAAATGATGTAATATATCAAAAACTTCATTTAATGTTTATCAATCATCATGATAAACACAAACATATTATATGAACTGAAATGAGGATTAAATCGATCATTTCATGTGTGAAAATCATAAACTATCTATCAAACTTGAAGGAAAAACAATGTTTTCCACATAGAACTCCTTAATATTTTTTCTGCTGTTTCAATATTCAATGAAGTTTGCAAATATGAAAAAAAAAACATGCTGAAACACAAATGAGACATTTGATATTTACATCAAGAAGTTGCTAAAATGGTTTGATTAGAGCTAAAAACTGATTACTAACAACTTGTCGTCCTTAACCTATTTGCAGCATTGCTGCACACGTCCTTCAAAAAACTAGCACAAAATGACAATTTTTTTTCTTTGCCTCACTCACTTCTAAATAAATACTTACTTGAAAAACCGAAGCTCAGTTCAACTTAATGAATTTCTTGAAGTAATATGTCTGACTCTTCTGACTCTAACTCTTCAAATGGATGAATTCCTGTAGGAACTCCTCTCTTATTGACAAAAGTTCCAAAAGCGCCTGATGACAAGTCATTCCATATGATATCACAATGTTCTGAACAGAACCTGCCCACAATTCATTTCTAGCTATTTTAAATTCATTTTCAAACAATTAAAAAAATAATGTCCATTCTGCTGTTGAATTGGTCAATCAAATCACTGCTCTCAACGAAATCAAGAAATGTTTACTCTCCTGCTGGCATTTACATACAGTTATTGCACAGTGTTTTAGATGTGTAGTTTTTAGCCACAGGTACAAAACACTGGAATGAAATGGCTTAATTACCTCCTCCTTGTTCTCCAGAGCCTTGCTAATGACCAAATTATTCTATTCAGGAGTGGTGCAGCAGAGGCACATCTAAAAGTTGCAGGACACTGGGCCTCGAGGACTGGAGTTAGACACATACGGCCTATTGCCTATAGCCTATAGCCTATTGTCTATAATCTATAGCCTATTGCCTATAGCCTATTGTCTATAGCCTATAGTCTATAGCCCATTGCCTATAGCCTATAGCATACTGCCTATAACCTATAGCATATAGCCTATTGCCTATAGCCTATTGCCTAAAGACTATAGCATATAGCCTATAACCTATTGCCTTTAGCCTATTGCCTATAGCCTATAGGCTAGAGCCTATTGTCTATAACCTATAGCCTATTGCCTATAGCCTATCAGGGTGCGGTATGTGACAGGAAGTGCGTTCCAAGTTTTGATAATCAGCTGGTCTTCGGGCTGAAGTTTTTTCATTTCTGCCCACATGTGCTTGCTCGCCAACTCTGCTTTCTGTCGTGCAATTCTTTCCAAATCTTCATTCAGTGACTTGAACTTATTCACCCACATGTCTGAGGCCTTCAAGTCAGCCACTTCTGTTTCAAAATCTCTGACGGAGACACCAGGAATGTAACTCAGGTCGGCTGTGTTCAGTGAACACTCGTTTGGATGGGTGATGAACTTGAAAAGACGAGTGTGCTCATGAAATTCTCCAAAGCGTGCTTTGAACGACTGTAGGAGACTGGATGTGAAGCCAGCTACCTGGCGGAGAGCAAAGTTTTGAGTGGGCTCACTTGCTGTGCATGCATCTTTAAATTGTCTCAATTTTTCAAAATGTAGTAAACGACCTGTTTCAAGATCCATGATAAAGAGCTCCAGCTTGTTTTCAAAAGCAAACACGGCTTGTTGAAGGGATAAGACTGTATTTCCAGTGCCTTGCATTTTCACATTGAGCTGGTTCAGATGTTCAGTCATATCCACGAGATAGTAAAACTTGAGGAGCCACTCAGTTTCGGCAAGCTCAGGATGCTCGATGCCTTTCATTGCAAGGAAAGTCCGGATTTCGTCCAAGCAAGCTGCAAAACGGCAAAGCACCTTCCCTCTTGACAACCAACGTACATTGCTGTGCAAAAGCAGACCGTGGTAGTTATGTCCAACTTCATCCAGCAGTGTTTTAAACTGGCGATCATTTAAGGCTCGGGCAGCAATAAAGTTGATCACACGAATGACCAGCGACATCACTTCGCCAAGCTGCTCGTCACACATCTGACCACAAAGTGCCTCCTGGTGTAGAATGCAATGGAAACTTAGGATGGGTCTATTTTCATGCTCACGGAGAAGTGCCACAAATCCTTTGTTTTTTCCCACCATACACGGAGCACCATCAGTACACACTGAGAGAAGTTTATCCATAGGTAGATTTTTTTCTTGAACGAACTCCATGAAAGACTTGAATAAATCCTCACCTTTTGTGGACCCTTTTATTGGCAGAACAGCAAGACTTTCTTCGCGCAGCATGTCACCAGCAGGATATCTTGCAATCACACTGAACTGTGACAAATGGCTTGTGTCTGTTGACTCATCCAAAGCCAGGGAAAAGAACGGTGCTGCATTTATGTCCTTCACCCGCGTTTCCTCCACTTGGTTTGACATCATGATGGTGCGATCATGAACAGTTCTTGCCGACAGAGGCATGTCTTTTATCCATTTGATTATTTTGTCTTTGTTCGGAAGATCATCAAAAAGTTCATTGGCTACATCCAGCATGAACGTTTTAGTATACTCGCCATCTGTGAATGGTTTTCCGTTACTCACTATTGCTAAAGATCCAGCAAAGCTAGCGGAATTGTAGTCACCTTGTCGGGTCCATAGGCGGAGTTGCTACTGGCTGGATTGCACGCTGCTCAGTAGCTCTTGGCACGCTTTCTTTCTGCTGTCTCCCGCCGGGTATTTTGACGCAAAGGTAGCATGGCGTGTGTCGAAGTGCCGCTTTACATTCGACCGTTTCATCGACGCAATTTTGTCATTGCAAATTAAACATACCGCAGAACCTGCTCTCTCCACAAAGGCAAATTCGTCGGTCCATTCGTCCTGAAATGTACGATAATCCTCGTCTTTTTTTCTTTTCGCCATCCTTTTTGTCGAAGGGTTAGCTTTGAGCTAATGCCCGAGCAGACTGATTCAAAAGGGGGCATTTACCTGTTTACCCAGCAACAGCCAAAGTAGGCTATTATCATCCAATTAAAATAACGGACTTCTCCTGCAGCCAATAGCAACCCTGAACAGGACATGAGCAGTGGAAAATCGATGGATTAAAACAATCCAAATGTAATATTTTATGTTTTTTTCTGCGAGCCAGATGCAATCATCAAAAGCCACACCTGGCTCGCGAGCCTGCTATAGCCTATTGCCTATACCCTATTGCCTATAGCCTAAAGCCTATAGCCTATTGCCTATAGCCTATTGTCTATAACCTATAGTCTATTGCCTATAGCCTGTAGCCTATTGCCTATAGCCTATTGTCTGTAGCCTATTGCCTATACCCTATAGTCTATTGCTTATAGTCTGCTGCCTATAGCATATAGCCTATAGCGTATAACCTATACCCTATTGCCTATAGCCTAAAGCCTATTGCCTATAGCCTATTGTCTATAGCCTATTGCCTATAGCCTATAGCCTATTGTCTATAGCCTATTGCCTATAGCCTATAGCCTAGAGCAGGGGTCACCAACCTGGTGCCCGCGGACACCTGGTCGCCCGCAAGGACCATTTGAGTTGCCCATGGACCAGTTCTAAAAATAGCACAACTCACTACTGAGCGGCCCTCAGTCTAAAATTTAATTTTATTCAGTTATTATTTTTATGTTATTTGTGTTTATATACATTATATATACACATCTATAAAAAATATATATATCTATATATATATATATATATATATATATATATATATATATATATATATATAATTATTATTATTATTATTTAAGCTTTGGTGAACTCTGACCTAATCTAGTTCAAAGAGCAGTATTGTGCGAGCCAATCAGCGGTCGTGAAAAGTATGCTAGGAGTTCCGCGAAGGTAATCGGTGAATGAACTTTCCTACCCCCCAAAAATGGCAGAAAAAAGAAGGAAAACTTATACTTTTAAAAACGAATGGGAGGAAGAGTTATTTTTTACAACTGTGAAGGGAACCTGTGTGTGTCTTATTTGCGGGCGACTGTGGCGACGGCGAAGCGGCAAAATATGGAGCGACACTTCACTACGTGTCATAAAAGCTACAATACTAACTATTTAGCACATTGCGGACAGAAAAATCCCGTGAGCTCAAGGCAGCTTTGGGGAGGCAACAGTCTTTTTTTTTTTTCAAAAGAGCCAACAAAAAAGTCCCAAAAAACAACGGAAGCCTCGTTTAGAGCTACACATTTTCTAATAAAGAAGAAGAAGGCATTTTCAGACGGAGAAGTTGTCAAAGAAGCAATGATTATTATTGCTAACACTGTTCTCAAGGATGAGAAAAATGGAGCCGATCTGATCTCCACTCTCTCTGACGTACAACTGGGGGCCTCTACGATGGCTAGACGAGTGTCACTTATGTCTGGTAACTTGGCTGATCAGCTGGATCAGGATCTGGCGAGGTGCAGGTGGTTTAGCATCCAGTGCGACGAGTCCGTGGACAGCAGCAGTACAGCGCAGCTATTGATTTTCGTCCGGATGGTCTTTGAAGATTTTTCCACCAGAGAGGAACTCCTGACGTTACTCCCCTTAAAGACAACCACAAGGGGAGCTGACATTTTTAAAACTGTGAAGGAGTTTTTCATACTCAGAAAGGTGCCGATGGAAAAGCTGGTAGGGTTGACTACAGACGGGGCACCTGCTATGATCGGCCGACATACAGGTTTCATCGCTCACTGTCAAGGTGACCCAGACTTTCCCAAATTTCTGCATTATCACTGTGTCATTCACCAGCAGGTGTTATGTGCAAAAGTGATCGGCTTTGACCATGTGATGAGTCCCATTGTAAAAATTATAAATAGCATCCGATCCAAAGCAAAACAGCATCGAATTTTCAAGTTGCTATTGGAGGAGATGTCAGCTGAATATGGTGACTTGCTGCTACACACCGAAATCAGATGGCTCAGCAGGGGGCGAGTTTTACTTCGTTTTTTGACACTTTTGGATGAAATCAAAGAGTTCATGCAGTCCCGAGGTGAAGATGTCTCATTGCTGGAGGACACAGCGTGGAGACTTGACCTGGCATTTTTGACGGACATTACTGGGAAACTGAATCACTTGAACTACGAGCTGCAAGGCAAAGACAAGACTGTCATTGATATGATAAGTGCTTTAAATTCATTTAAAGCCCAGATGAACATTTTCACATGTCATTTACAGAGAAAAAACGTGGTGCACTTTCCCTCTGTGCAGTCTGTGCTGAAAGACAACACTTCTGCATCTAAGACATTTGAAATAGTTGCAGAAAAGTACTGTGAAGTCATAAACAGACTTGGGCAGGATTTTGAGAATAGGTTTTGTAGTCTTGATCAGCTTGAGACGTGTGTCATTTATTTCCAATCCTTTCATGAATGTGAACACAACTTGCTTTGCTGAGCAACTTAGTGCAATGTTCAACTTGGATGCTGGACAGGTGGAGATTGAAATCATAACATTGCAAAATGACCTCCTCCTCAAAGCCCACAGGTCTGCACCAAACTTTTGGTGCCTTGTTGACACAGAGAAGTACAGCGGTGTTCGCACAGCAGCTTTGAAGGTTGCCAGCCTGTTTGGTTCAACTTATCTCTGTGAATCAGCATTTTCTGATATGAACTTCATTAAGAACAAACACAGAACACGCCTCACTGATGCACATCTGAAAGACTCACTCACAGTTGCAGTGTCAAGTTACACACCAAAATACAGTACACTGGTGAACAGCATGCAATGTCAGCCTTCTCACTAACAGTGGCGACAGTCAGTTGCAGTGCCATGGCAAATATAAATTAAAATATTTAACAATTTTGTTCAATTTAAACGTGTTCATGATATATAAGTTCATGTATATAATTTTGTTAAAAATCCAGCAGATTCAGTAATTGGTTCAAAATGTGACAAGATTTATTTAAGAGTATGTGATTTTTCTAAATATTTGCTTGTCCTTTAACATGACATGATTTGTTGAAGGACAACTTTTTTGAAACAGTGCAGCATGGTGCATGGTTTGTTAAAAGGATTTGTTTTTGGCTTATGAAAATGGGACATTTTTCTATAAAATATAGTGAAGTAAGTGATCATCTGAAAATGTATCGATTACTGTGATTAATAAAGTTTTGAATATTATTTGTTTCCCACCTTGTCATTGCCGATGATTGTGAGAAGTCATTGACGTGATGCATCTTCATAGATGATTATCATGATTCATTAATAATGTATAATTAAGAGGCAAACTTGAGCAAATTTGTTATTTCAGAAGACTTTATTGAACTGGTTGCCCTTTGCATGACTCCGTATCCATGAAGTTGCTCTCAGCTTCAAAAAGGTTGGTGACCCCTGGCCTAGAGCCTATTGTCTATAACCTATAGCCTATTGCCTATAGCCTATAGCCTATTGCCTATAGCCTATTGTCTATAGCCTATTGCCTATAGCCTAGAGCCTATTGTCTATAACCTATAGCCTATTGCCTATAGCCTATATTGTATAACCTATAGCATATAGCCTATTGCCTATAGCCTATTGCTTATAGCCTATAGCCTAGAGCCTATTGTCTATAACCTATAGCCTATTGCCTATAGCCTATTGCAAATAGCCTATTGCCTATAGCCTATTGCCTATAGCCTGTAGCATATAGTCTATAGCCTATTGCCTATAGCCTATTGTTTATAACCTATAGCCTATTTTGTCTCATCTCTCCCAGAACATTGGTGGTAAATTCCAGCCTCACTTTTTTATGATTTGCTTTCCTTCAAATGAAATCCACCTAGACTTTCTAGTTCACCTTTGCTTAGTGGACTTGGTTGTTTTGGACTCTTAGTAACCATATCATAATTGTCTTGAATTTGTCCATTTTCTTCCTGCGACCACAGCTAGAGTCCCATGGACCTTAAGTTTCAGAATAATCTGTACAATTGTAGTCATCTTGGTCTATCATTTTCTTATTTTGCTGAACCTCAGTTCAAGATAATGTCAGATTTTTATTGGTTAATTTTCAGTGAATTTTCATTTCTTACTTTTGTCAGTTTCAGGTTGTTTCAGTGACCACTGTGGGTTTTTTAGTCATTAACAGAAGGTACTAACAACTTTGTCCACCTGTAAATGTTGTGCCTGAATGGACATGTGTCCAGAAATACATAAAGTTTGTGTGCAGCTGATATGTAAGGACGTTATGTGTGTTTGTGTTGTGTGAACTCTGATCAGGAAGTCCACCAACATGAGCTCATCTCTGGATCTGCAAACCCTCCTGGGTCTGAAGAGCCATCAGCTAGGCAGAGAGGTCTGCATAGAATAAGAGCACCAAAGATCTAGTTTAGTCCCTTAATTGCCGATATCAAAATCACCAAAAGTGGCTGAAAAGGTATACCCACATTAAACCAGCTGCTGTTCTTGAACAACTTGGAGTACATGAAAATGCTCGGTCTCTTTATGAAGAACACAAGCTAAATTTTGTATTTATGCAGTCCAAAATACTTTAACTGTAAGTAGTTTGTAGTTATTATGTTAGTACATTCTGTCCTTATATATCAGAACACCTGATATACAAACTTCAAATGACTGAAGCATGTGGATTGTTTGATGCCCCAAACAATCCACATGCTTTATGCAGGATCATCCCACCTGCACAGCTGAAAATGGTGTACAACTCTAGGCTAAAATCCATAATACATGATTTCAAAGACACAGCATATGCATAGAGCAGTGGAGTCACCCATTTTTATGTCTGCCAAGCAAGGCACCCAAGGTGACACGCCCACGTATAGACAGGATCTCCATGGTGATTTCTCCCTGGCTGTAATTATGATGTTAATCGTTGGACTGGAAATGCTCAGGTGAGTATGGTCACTATGACAACCAGGGGAGTCCCGTCTCACTCCACAGGATGTTTGACACAAACAGCAATATAGAAAGATATAAGTCAACATAATAAAATCCTTCCACCGCCTCTTGTTCCATAAATAACATGCTCATGGCCGTATGTGTGTTGTCCTGGTTCTCATGGCAGAAACAATGGCAAGTTTGATTTTGTGATATGTAGAAAAACTATGAAACAACTGTACAGTTTATAGCTAACATGGTGAGGTAGGCAGAAAGGATGCAGTCATTTCAAGAGACATCTTTGATTCTTTCATTCTTAAATTCTTCATTGTTTCTGGTTTAAGGAGCTGTCATTTAGATTTGGTGTCATTTTAGTCTGTTGTCCTAATGAAAGCGCTTTATTAGTCCACATGGATATGGTTTTATATTTGCATGCACTTTCATTCACAGGCAGTGTACTGTGTTTTAGGGTTCAAATGGTCTTTTAAGACTCATTATGAAATAAAACTAGTTGTAACTCTGTGTTATGGTTGGTCAGTTAGTTGGATTGTTGTTGTTGAATGTAATCCAACTATCTCACAGTAATAATGTGTTCATTTTCAAAAGTTATACATTGCAGATTGTCCTGCTAAGCTGTTCCAGCTCTGTCAGGTACAATGGGAATCAGCTCGGAAGAGCACTTTCCAAGTCAAATTGTCTATTAGTTAGAGGTCTTTGCTTTGACTGGGCCACTCCAGAAAATCTACCTTTGGCTTCAAACTGTTTCTGTGTTCTTTCAGCTGGATGCTTTGGTTTGTTGTCTTTCTGGAAAACAAATGCTCCATGAAGAAGTAGTTTTCCAACAGCTGGAAACTTATTATGAGGGAATGACAGGTGCCACCACATGAGATGGACGTGGAACATACATGACTTAGTGTTTGTACTCTAATTTCAGATCAAAGAGGAGTTTAAACAAATAACCACATTCTATCTCGAACAAACCTTTTAGTGCAGATTAGACGGGCACAAAACCACACTCCTGGAGATATTTCAGAGGAAGTGCAGATGGCAGAGACCAAAATAAAACCAATAAAATTTCAAATAATTTTAATACTATAATATAATGATGAGGTCATGTAGCTGAAAAGACATCATTTGACCGCATGGCGCCATGTGGACCTCGAAGAAGCGTCAAATATGAATTATGCTTTAGCTGCTGTAATTTGTTAATGTCAGTTTTATGGTTTTTGTTTGCCATAGTTTTGTATATGGGCAGCACTCTAAAAGCTGTCTAATAATCGTTGGTGTAAAGCAATAGAGCTGGTGTTTGTTATCAGTCTGTTTCATTATTAGCAAACACCATCAGCAGAAAAGAGAAGGAACAACTGGTCAAACTGCCTCAGTCGCTGAGAGCAATTCATCACGGTAAGTAGCAGCTCTCTGCATTAATTAACTGATCAGCGTTCATGATGTGAAGAATCCTTTACAACTAGCAAACATTTTATGCAGTTTTCAGAATATCTGTGTATCCATGCAGAAAACCCCCCCAAATAATTCTGACTATTCTGAAACAGAACTGCTGTGATGGATGGCATCTTGGCCTCCTCCCTGCTGGGGGGCTGGTCCCTGCAGATGCAGGTCTTGTTGTCTTGCTGAGCTTTGGCTTTGCTGCCCTGGCTGGACTTTGGTAGGCTACATAAATAGAGATACACACACACACACACACACTTCACAAGAGCATGCATGAACAGATGAGGCTGAACTCTAACACAGAACCAGCTTCCAACCTGCTGCATCTTCATATAATGATAATTCATCAGTATGCATGCATTACAGAGAGAGAAAAAAAGTGTGTGTATGTGAATGTGTGTTCCTGCCAGGCCTGCACTAATAGTCTTAATGCTTCCTGAGGAGTTGCCCAGAGCTGCATTAGCCTCTGGATGGGCCATTGATTTGACACAAAGAGCACCAGACAAAACGCACACGCAGAAACACACACTCTCCACCCATCCCGCCTCTTAAAGTTCTATATGGCCAAGGCTTCCTGTCTCACGCCCACAGGGTTATCTCCCAATGCAATTAAGGTGCTTTAAAAGTGCATTTTCAGGAAGAAGAAGCATGAGGGTAATGAGGGAGAGTGCTAGCTGGACAGCTTCTCTGTTGAGTGGAATGGGAACCTCCACCCCCACTCTTCAAGAGCCCTGCTAGACAATAAGATGGAAGGACACACCCCAAATAATAGAACAGCACTTGGATGAGAGGAAATAGATGCATTACTAGAAGGGGAAATGTGTGCGCACATGTAATATTAGAAGGGTTCAGGGGCTTATAGTGTAATAATACTTATTGGAAAATAGGTTTTACTACCATCTTTTTGCTGCTAGAGTAAAAGCACCTACCATCACTGTCAATGTGCCAATCAATATGCAATTCAAAGCTGATTATATCATGCAGCTAATAGAATTTATTGGGTGTAATAGCTCCATCAGATGTAGTACAGCACTTATGCCAGGCCAAAGATCATCTGTCTGGTCTCTGTGGCTTCACTTTAGCTTTATCTTAAAGCTGTCCTCAGAAGAGGCTGGAAGAGTCTGGATTGAAACCTGGCCACAGCCCTTCCTCTGTGGAGCTGGTGATGTCTCTCTGAGCATGTGTGGGTTTTCTCTGGGTACTCCAACTTCTTCCTTCGGTCCAAGAACAGAAACAGCTGCATTTCCATTGGAGACGCGTTCAAACCTTTTCAGTATTCTGTGACAAAACGATTCTCTTTGCTGTGAGAACGCTGGTGGAACCAGCTTAGCTTAGCCATGTTACTGCTATGTACAAACCAGTGTGTCTTGTGTGATGCAAGGAGAAAGTGTTTCCAACACATTTTTACAAAATACACCAATTTTGATATGGCTGAAAAACCACATACGGCAAAAACTTTTCATTGCAAAATGACTATGTTTCCATTTGGTTAAATTATTTTCATAATTCCAGTTACATCATCCCACGATGTTCTGAGGGAAGGTTTGCAAGAACGCTGCATGGATCGGGTTGCTGAAACTTTGGGTCTTGGGCTCACATCTGAAAACACAGCAGAGAGCTACGAGTACACAGACAGAACGAAATAAGAGAAAATCTTCGAATGCACTGTGAAGAGAATATGAAGTTGCATTTCTAAGCATGGTCATTAAAGGACTATCTTCCTGGGTTTTTCTGGGAGCAATTTCCTATTTAAGAAGGAAAGACACATCAGGGTTAACAGGCTAATTACTGCAGCTGCTGCAGCTCTGTTACTGCATGTTATGCAATATGTGGGAGGATTCAGACAATTAGGTTTCAGCATCTGACACTGATGGAGCGTGGCTGCCTGTCTGCCTCCCTGCTGGTCTAAGCAGTCACCCAGTCCAGTGCTGAAACGCTCCAGGTTGGGAACGGGTTGGATGTCATTCTGAGCAACGGAATCAGCCGTTTGTCTCTGCATGCAATTTTAGCCTCAATAAATCTTTCGGGCAAAAAAAGCTATTAAAACTTGATAGCTCGCTGTATTGACAGATATTTAGAGCTTCAAACAACAAAAAGAGGGGACATGTGGAAAATGAAGTGAGACAATGCAGACCAGTCAGTCTTTACACTGAAAAAACAGCTGTTGTCATCCAAAGACGTAAGCTTAATCTTTTATTTAATTAAATGTTTTTAAATTATAAGTCAATTTGTATTTGGTCAAATTTTTAAAATAAATTTTAGAGAAAATTCATTAAAAATGTGGCTTTACAGAAAATGATTTTGCAACAAAATCTTGTGACTCAACTAGCAGCAGCACTTCCTAGTAAATCAGTGAAAACAGCCCTGAGTGTTCCCTTCAAGAACCACCGGGAACGTCAAAGACAAAATGGACAGAGACAACACTATAGACCTGACAAGACCCTGACTTTTATGCACTTTTATTCTGAGGACAGACAGCAATTATACCGCACTTCAGAGAATGACAGTTACTGTCCCATACAACCTGGGGCAGCAGGTTGTATGGATTGTAAAGCGTTTTATACTAGCTTACCATTAGATTCATTGGTGCGCATTTGAGCTCATTTTCATGCAAAAAACAGTGAAAGCATCAATGCTTCAAGTATTTCACCCTGTGTGATGAGAAATGAAATGAAAATATTAGATATTTTTCTTATTTTCAAATATTTCGACCTGTGCCGTTACAAACTAAACTTTGGGAAAACACTTGCAAAATAATCAATGTGCAAAAAATTTGATAAGAACTGTTAATAAAAAAAAATATTTACTGAAACAAATGAAGGGGTTAGTTAGTATTTGTATTGCTGAAAACAAAATGCTCCCACATGTTCAAAATGAGGTCAAAGGAAATTATGTCATAAAATGTAAAAAAAAAAAAGAAAAAAATCTGGAAAATTTTAAAAAGAGACGAGTTCAGTTTCATGCTGCTTATTTGGTGTATTTCTGTGCTAATAAAGTAAAAACTTGTGAATATATAAAACGTAATAATTTCTACAGGTGTGAGTTGAACATTTATAGGCATTGATGGTTCCTGTCATTAACTGAACAACCCTAATAATCATGCTTCTCATTACAGGCGCCTTTGCTGAGTTTTGTTCTGTTTAAATGCAAATGTAATCAAAGACAGAAAGAAGGCAGACATTACTCAAGTCCCCAAGCAAGTAAAACCACAAAAGAGAAATGACATGGAAGGAGGACATATGCTCCAGCAGATGAGGAGGAGGTGGTGCAGGTTACACACTATTAGCTAATAAAGTAGGAGTACTCTGCTCTTCCACCCAGCATCTGGTCCTGCTCTGCTGCTCTCAGTGAAACAGCAACTGCAATCAATAGCCTCATAATTTTACCCAAATAGCTGCCCTAGCTGCTGTGAAATGGCGACAAATCATGAGCGCAGCCGTGGCAACATAACTGCCTGGGCTTGCTCCGCCCCTCCACTTTGACAGGAAGCCAAATGTTACATTTATTTCCCTCCAAATTGCTTTATGCAAACTGAATAGGATTAGTGAGAAACGGCAAAGATTTGTGTGGAAGCTCAGGAGAAAAAAAGCGGGGAATGTGGCTCTTTTTTTTACAGTGGTTATACACACAGTGGAGGTGATGAGGTGGTTTTTTACCAGTTGGCTTAGAAGCAAACCCAACGCTGCTTTGTTTCAGGTCCAAGCAGATGTCTTCTGGGCAGAAGCAGCAACATGGGAGCATTTCTTCCAGTCACACTGGAGTCTCAGAGCTCTTCAAGTGAAGCTGAGCACTTTGTGCATTAAAATGAAAGTAGAGTAAGAAAGGAGCGTATCAGTTTGCTCAAACCCAGCCGTCCAGAGCAGCTATCCTGCGACATGTATCCTTGTTACCACAAACTAATGTACATTCCTTCATCAGCAGTTATTCAAGCTGTGACAAACATTATACTTGGCCACCATCAAAATCATTGATACACATCATATTCTGATCAGTGTCCCATTTATTATGGTTCAACAGCAGCGCTAACCAGGTGGGCTTAAGCCTCCATTCAAGTGAACTCAGTGTTTCGGCTGTTTTGCAGTTTTCTGGAAGTTTCTTCCAGATTTGTGGTGCATAGAAGCTGAATGCTGCTTCTCCATGTTTGTTTCTGGTTGTGATGCAGAGCAGAACCAGAACCAGAACTCCTGAGAGGTCCGGAAGGTTGTTACAACAACAGCAGATCTATGATGTGTTGTGGTGCTAAATCGTTCAGTGGTTTATAAACTAACAACAATATTTTAAAATCTCCTCTCTGAGCTCCAGGGAGTCACTGTGTTCACTTCAGAAAAAAAAAAAAAAGGAAATTTGGTGTTCAGTTACTCTTCCAGGTCTGTAGAGGCTTGCTAATGAGTCATTCATTAAGTTCAGGTGTTTTAGAAAAGAGATGCATCTAAAAGCAACAGGACAGGGGCTGGTTTTAGACATCTGGTTGTGAGCCTTGAAGTACCAAGTTTTGGCTGCTCTCCTAGGAATGATTAGCCCGTCTTAAGAGCACTGAGATTACATTAGGAGCTGTTACAGAGACCATAACATGGAACAGCAGCAGTCCAATATGTTGGCAGTACCTCTGCTGCTTTATGGAGGGCAGGAAGTGATGCTTTGAGGCTCATTAGTTAACACGAACCTGATATACTGACATGTCGTGGCATTAGAGAATGGATGGAACACACACCAGTGGAGACTTAGGAATATTGGCACTCAACAAGAATTCTAAGATGCAGCCTGATTTCAAAGAGAGTTTTGTGGTTTGCATCAGTTTGCCTTTACTCTTCCAAGCCTTTACCAGATATGATTATAATCACTGTGGTCTCTCATATCAAGTTCATAGAACTAATTTTTTCAGAAAAGTTCAAGAAATGAATTCTTATTCATGGTTCACCACCTAAACATTCTGGACCAGGTTCCATGCTCCAACTATGAGATAGATTTGCTTCATTTATCACATTTTATCTCAAATAGAATTTTAAAATAATCTAATGCATATCATGACATCGCTCACCGTTTAGCGTATGGATTATGTCATTGGCTAACATCCATTTCATTCTCTCATGTTTTAATAAACTGGATTTCATAACGGATGACTTCCCACAACAGCCGCTCTCATTCATGCATTCAAATGATTTTGTCAATAAAGAGAAACATTTGCAAATGTTTAATGGAAAAATGATCCAAATAGATCCAGTTCGTTGCTGTGGTTACTTAAGTCTGGGATATGACTGGGTCTTTTTTTGTTTGTTTAATTTTACATACATGCCTGACAGTATCATACCTGACAGATAATCTGTGGAAAAAATTTAACTCCTCTGCTGTCACCCAGTTCAAACTACAGAAATAATCAATCACAGCCAGGAGAAGATCTTAGTGTCGTCAATCACTCTGGTGTACTCTCTGCACCTGCCCCTTGCTCTCTGCAACCTGGCATAGTCTTCCTGTCAGAAGAGCCTCTTGTGAAAGCTAATGCTAATTAGCTTAGCCAACGATGGCAATGGATAAACAATTTTTCTGTAATGGTAAGGTATTTCTCCAATGTTAGCACATTGAGCAGCTTGTACACAAAGTTGATTTTCATTCATCATTTTTGCCAAGATCCTTGATATCATTTTGACCTGAGCAACTGAGATCAATGCAGAAGAGGTTGATTTTGATATGTAGTGAATTCAAATGATTTACTTGTCTTTCTTACATATATTTGATTAAGGTGTCTCATTGAAGAGTCTCAAAAAAACATTTGCAGGGTTATTCTGTCCAGTGTGCCTTTGGGTAATCAAGTCTATTGACTGCTGCAGATGGGAACTTCCATCACTCCTCTTATGACCTAGAAAAGACACGGATGGAGAAAATATCTTTATTTCTAATCTAAACATTATTTTCAATCATCCACAGCTTTATTTTCAACTTAGCCTTAATGTTGGCCACTTTAGCACATCTTTGAGATTGAATAACACAACCCTGCCGTGTTAAATTCACCCAGACGTGGGTCGGTTCAGGTGTCGTTTCCTGCTTCACAGAGCCGAAAAGTCAGATTCAAACTCATCCAACATTTATAATGAGTCTGAATCCTTACAGCTACAGAGAGATGAAACCCAACACCAAGGGAAATACCTCCATAAATCTATATTCATTGCTGTTTTAATATGATATCTAGAACAGAACAAAACAAGAGAAAGTAATTCTCAGCTGAATACAGTAGCTGTGCATTGTGCTTTCCAAACAGTACATGAGCAAAATTGTAATTTCAGGATATTGGTGGTTTGAAATACAGCATTTATATTAAATATAAATAACAGGAGTCAATCTTTCAGTGCTACCTGACTGATTTTCTTACATTTTTTACTTTCTCCTTGTGAATTTCCAGATTTTTCATTCAGTGCACAGAGACCTTAACAGTGGGGTAATTTGCAACCCTGCACGATGCCAGCCTTGATTGATTGTTTCCATGGAGTTTCTCGATGCCCATTCAAGCAGAAAACAGCAGAATGCTAAATACTTAGAATTTCTGCTGCAACCATTATATCGCTGGTGTTGAAGAGGTCTCACTCTGTCATGATAGCACATGGCTGACATTAAGACTTCAGAGTTCAGGAGTTCAAATGGAAATTATGAGATAACACCAAGAAACTTTTCATTACCAATCAGATATTTGATAGTAAAAAACTATCTTCTCCACATGAAAGTTACATACAGTTAAATGACGTCTGGAAAACTGGACAATCATCCTCTAAAATTTCTACAATTTGAAAACATTTCATGAAATCCCTAATTACTGCAGTGTTATATAGAATTATCCACCAATAATCTCCATATTAAAGTGAAACCAAAATGATGGCTTAAAAATGCATAAATAGGTATGATTAATAATGTCAAATATAAAGTCATAAAAATTCCACAGGCAAACAAAAATACATTTGAAAAATTAAATTTAACTTTGCACTTCGAATATTCAGTCGGAAAAATTCTAATTATCAGTATTTAAACCACAAGGAGGAAGAAAAAAATGTTTAATCAAATTAATAAAGGTGAAATTCCACAGTTCTGCAGGCAATTGCTCCACATTGTGACAGTTTGTCAAATTTATTAAAATGCAATGTGCAGTAAGTTGCATTGACTTACACTGCTTCATAGTACACATGATCACAAAATTAGTTTACTTGGAGACAAAGAGAGAGAGAGAGAGAGACAGAAAGAGAGAGGGAGAAACAGAGAGAGAGAGAGAAAACGGAAAGATCTAAACCAAGAGAGGAGGATGACTCACCAGCAGGTAAGGAGAGAAACCAGATGGGAAGAGAACAGCAGGAGGCTGGAGTCTGTCATGGTAATGCCAAAGTTCTACTGGCAATCTGAGCAGAGAAGTTTGCAAACTCACTGCTGCATTCAAGTCATGTCACTTTTATATCAATGAGCAGTGTGATGTTAGGACAAAACTGGAGATTCTGCCCAAGGTATTTTGTGATAAGCACTGCAAAATGTTCACTTTAAATGAACTTAGTTGATTTTTTACTCTCTGCTTTGTGACACTGGTCACAGATGACAGTCCAGAACTGAAGAGGTTAGGTGATTCTGAGTTATCTTTGTGGTTCTGTTGTTATAGTCGAACGATGGTGCAGCACAAACTGACCACTTATCTGCACTATTTTCTTCTCCTGCTCTCAAATTTGCATTATTTGCTGTTGTGTCAGTAGTTAATTTTATGGGAGGGCGGGTTTATCAGTGTCAAAAACTGAAGACATTTTTCATAATGACATGCTGCTGCTTTTATTCTGTTTAATGAATTGCGTCATTAACCTGTTTTGTTTTTATGAGCTGCAGGGTTGACAAATGGCTAAAAAAAAGCTCTCTAAAATGTGAAGAGCTCCCTAAATAGTGAGCGGCTGTGTATTATGTCAGATATGTGAATGTGCACACTGCTGCCTATGCACATCAGTGTATGCTTCCTGCCTTTGTTTCTCAGAAGGTGAGCTACTCCATGATCCTTTCCACATAGCAGCCTCTGGACAGCCTGCTGTGGACTTGACATGTTTTATTCTGCATGATGCATGGCCATATGTTCATGTATCCATCCAGGTGCGAATGCTCTGCACAACAGAGTGACATGAATGTGAGAGCAAGAACATCCTCTGCCAGTTTCCACATTTAATAGAGGATGTTTGTCTGGTTTCTTAAATAACATCGCTGCCAGATTTGCACACACACGCACACAAAAACAGTAAAATTAGAAGTTTTTGTAAAATGTGCATTTCATTGTACTTTTTTTTTTTTTACATCTAAATGCATAAAGAGACTGCATATAATTATACATTATTGCTTCCCTTTTGATATTACAGTCTGCTCCAATAGTGGGGCTTCACATTAACTGTCACAATGTCTTTTTATTTGCACTAACAACTCTCAGACACATCTTAATTTCTGCAGCACTGCAGCAGAAAACAGGATGTCGAAGAAATGTATAAAACCCTGAGTTTGTCAGTTTCAATTATTTATAGTTCGTACATTAAAAATTAATGAATACTGAACAAATTGATTCATGATAAAAAAAAAATAAAAATAAATGTGAGAACTAAAAATGCAAAAAAAAAAAAAGAATAAAAAAGAGTAAAATGAACTAGTTCATGTTAAGAAAATTATTTTATATTGTGCATTTATCTGGATCCAGAAGTCTTAAACTGTCTCCTAATTTGTCACTTCAACTTTCCAAAACTAGATCACAACAGCCAATGAAAACAGTGTTTAGGATGTTTTTTTTTTTTGTGCACAGCATTATCTAGTACATGTACCCATATTTGCTATCATTATTGTCACACAGATTTGCATGGATGAGGCCATTAGTGGATTCCATCTCTGTTACGAATACATAAGCAAGTCACACTTGCATCTCTCCAACAAGGCTAATGGGACAGAAAGCAGACCAAGAATAAACAGAAACTCAGTGATGGTTTCTGACTGATGAGCTGTTTGTCAGTGTAGCTTTTTCAAGTCAAGCAGGTGTGTTAGAACATTGCTTACCTGGACTTTATTGTATTTACCAGTGTGCAGTTTAAAAGGTTCATTGTAATGAAATGGGCCAAAATTGAAAAAAAAAAAAAAAACAAAATAAAAAAAATAATCACTGATATTTGTGGGCATTAGTGGCCTTTATTCAACAGTAATCTGTGAGAAAACAGTCTGGAGAGAGAAGGGGTCAACATGTAACAAATCAGCTGAAACTGGGAATTGAATCCAGGACAACTGTGTTGAGGACTGCAGCATCTACCCACTGATCCATCCATACCCCAGCTTTTCAGTGATATATCAAGCAGATCAGGTAACATAGTTCACCCATCTACAGTCATATAAATCACAATTTATTTCCAATAAATTAGAATGTACATCCAAAATAGTCATGTTTATCAGAATAAAAGTACCTTTTGAAAATAACGTTTAAGCATTTATTATGCATACTTTTCATCAAGTCCATCTGTATAATTTTCTGTCTTCACAAGATCTTAATATTGATTTCTAATTATGTTTCATCCATTTCTATAGCTCAACCTTATTTTTAACCTTAAACCTAAGCGTTATTAGTACATGTGTAACCCTAAACCTGACCTAAACTCAACTCACACCTTAGTCCTAAACCTAGCCCAAACCCAAAAATACCACTGGCACAGTCAGTCCTCACTTTTTAGGTATTTGTTGGAAAATGGGTCTTAGGTGAGAAATGTTAAAACACACTTATAAACACACACACACATACACACTTCCCATGTCTCCTCCTTTCATGCTTTGAGTATTCATTCAATCTCACTATTGTCACTTTTTCAAAAAGACATGCAAACCTTTGCACATTAGAAAATCTCACTGCAGCAACATATTGGAGCAGCCTGCTGCAGCCATATGCTGCAGGTAAAGTTCAGTTTATGAACCAGAGCAGAATGGTCTGGCATGCATTAAAATCACAGCTTTGTGTAAGTACTGGAAAGAATTAACAGCTACCATATGTCCCTTTTAGAGAAGTATAAAAAGAAAGATGGAGGATAGTTCGAAAAGTGGATAATGATTTATACATTATATTCACATAAAGACAGAGATGCTTAAGAAAGCAGGCCAGGTCCTAGGAAATACCAATGACTCCATGACATTGAAACTCCATCTAATGGTTTGAATGGGTAATGTAACACATCATTAGGCTCACATTTTGTATTCAAATATAATGATTATATTCAATTAAAGTGACCTCAGAGAGACACGATGAGTTGAATTATAATATTGTCTAAGAGAGCATCTTGGACTCAGGCTTGTATGTCTTTTAGTGTTTTTATTCTTCTTTTCTGAATTGAAAATGTATTTCAATTGTATATATATTCAGCATTTTTCCTAGATTGTACGGTCATTACTTACATTTCCATCCAATTGCAAAACTGATTTTCAGCAAACTTCTAAAATGTTGGGAAAAATTAATTGTGTTTCCATCTACTGGTTTGGAGCGAATGAATCAGGCCATGCAAAGCGTTATTTTGTCAGATGTTGATGTTATGTATAACTGTCAGAAACAGGAAGTAGAGATTGCTAAATACAGACCACACATTTCAGACAAGTGAAGAGAAGTTTTCAGGAATGTGTTGTAGCTTTTCTATTATGTTAACTAATACTGTCGATGTTACATGCTGTCCTGAGATGTTGAGAAAGAAATGCAGCACTGACAGACACTGATAATAGGCACAGCTCAACAGTTGTGAGGTAAATGTTCACTATGTCAGTACTTATTCAGTAAATATGTTTCCAACTCCCCTTCAGCGCATTAACTCTTTTTCGGAAATATCAAAAACCAATTGAAAATTGCAGAATTGAAAAAAAATCTTGTCATTTTCAAAGATCTGCATAGAAAAATATAGATGGAATCATGGTTATTACCATAAAACTAGCCAAGTCACTTCTACCCCACCACCTCTGGAGTATGCTTCATAAGTGTACTTGGTACCAGATCCTATTGAGCCAAAAATCACCAATCAGTTTTGTAATTACTACATCAGACCTGCTGTGTTACGTCAAAGGCACAAACGTAAACAGAGAGGCAAACCTAAACCTATTTGTTCACCTTTAAACTGTTTTATGGAAATTTCAAAAGCCATCTCAAAATTTGCAAAATAGATAAAGTTATTTTAAATTTTGTCATTTCCATCAATACTTCAAGGTAAGGAATTGAATCCACTGCCAAGGGAGGCTTCAGGACATGGATAATAATAAGATCATCATTTCTGTCTTGCTATGTCTGACGGGAGGCTTATAAAGCCATATTCCATGGATCTCAATGAAAATGAAGGGAATTTTGTGGGAACATTTAGAGAGAGCATCATAACTTGAACAGTCCTCAACTTTAGAGATTCTTTGAATCGAATGTCTGCTGATGGTTTTCTGGGTTTGGAGGCGACTGAGGATATCTGCTGAGATGACAGGCAGCCGCCCCGTCGCCCTGGGAACCAACCTCTCAAAGCTTCCTGCCCGTTTTAAACCTGCTCTTCCATGCAGTCGGCTATCGGGTACAAATAGTCCTTCTGTTCTGTTCCTGTTTGTCAAACATTTTATACCTTTTGATGAAATATTTCAGGAGCTCAGATTCTTCATTGATTCCATCCTACACCCTCCCAGACATCCCATCCACTGTTCATCCCTTACCTCTTCCTTTTCATTCCTCATCTTATTCCCACACTTCCTCCTTCTTCCATTCCGCCTCTATCCATCCTTGTTTCTTTCTTCCCTCCCTCCCTCCCTCCCCCCGACCTAAATGAGAGGATATAGAGAGGCGAGACCTCTTGTCGGCGGTGGGAAAAATGGGAGAGACCATCAAGGCGCAGACAGAGGGATGAAGCGAAAGTATAGGTTAGTAGGTAGCAGTATAGGCCTGTTCAACCCTCCCTCCCCCTCTCCTCATGCTTTGCTTCCCCCCTACCCCCGTTCACTGTGCCAGGGTGGTATGAACTGCTGGATTACAAAACAGCCCTCCCATGTGTCTGCCTGTTCTCTGTGCCAGCCGAGAGACAAGCGATACCATGCTCCCGGAGCGCTGCTGAGGCTGAGGGGTGGGAGGGAGGGAAGAAAGATGGAGAAAGTGAAGCAAAGAGTGAGAGGTGAGAGAAGCAGCATGAAGAAAGTGGGAGGACAGAGAAATCAGATGAGCTGGGATGTAGGGACAAGAAGACATGGGATGGGTAGACAAAAGATGTCGAGAAAGGATGAGAGAGAAAGAGACAGAGAGAGAGAGAGGGGAGGGAAAGAAGAAGGGAGGTTGGAGCGATGGCAGATGAAAGCTTTGGGAGGAGCGGAGTACTGAGCAGCATCAGCCAGCGCTGTGAGAGCATGTTGAGCCTGCAGGGACAGCCGGGGGGTAAGTCACACACCACTCAGCAAAACATGCAACATTCTCAGCTGCCTGTCGTTCTCTGCATCTCCGCCCCATCCTGGGAGGCCAGAAGGAAAACTTTCACACGCAGTTTGAAATTAGAGACAGGTCTTAAAGCTGCAAGTCAAAAACTCAGAATCACCCGTCTACCTGGGCGACTACATTATTTTCTTTTCCTGTCGCTTCCACCCAGGACAGCAGTATTCTGAAAAGGTAATGTGAGCAAAAGAGACAGCTCAGGAGCAGAGTCATCAGGGGATGCAGATGATGGCATGGAGAATGGAGAAGGAAGCCCTGTTTCCTGGAATCAATTTGAAATGGTTGACAGGCTGTCAGGAAATCATTATGCAACCTGCAGGCACAAAGACAAGCTTTAAGAAATGGCATGCATGTGTGACGAGCCGCTGCTTCTGCACACGCAATCCTACAACGCACAATCAGCCCTTCTCTTCGCTGCACACACTCCACTCAGCTCTGAAACAGGCGAAACCACTGGGCCTTAACTGGGTTAATGCTGCAATCCAAACTATTTTTCTACCCTGAGTTTTTCCCTTCAGCCTGCAGCAGGACAGAATCTCCATTCGGTGGGTGGGTGCGTGGAGCCAATCGGTTCTTGTTTCTGGAGGTGAGGGGTCACTTGTGGAGGGTGAAGTGGGCTTTATTGTGAAAAGGAGAATCGCTTCCTGTGATTCCTCTGCATTAGCCCCCAGCAGTGACGGGGTGTGAGGAGGTAAAGGGGGTTCAGCCGGCCTGGCTCCGCTGCAGCCGAGTTAGCTACATTCCAGGCCTCCGGAGGACGGCTGGGTGCCAGAGGTCGTCATGGTGAAGGGGGTGGCGGTGGTTTGTCATGGTAAGTGGTTGTCAAGGAGACGGTGGATGTGTGTGGGGACCCCTATAGAAGGGGCTCACCTGGTGGAGTCCAGATGCTGGTGGTGTCAGAGTGAATAAGGCGGGGTCGGGTTGATCTATGGGAATCAGCGTTCTGCTTCTGTCTGACCCCAGTGTTCACAGCTTACACTAACTCCGGGTTAACCCTTCAACACTGACACTAGAAAAACAGAAATTAGTCAAAAATTCCACACATTAAAGGCTAAACTCTTTTTTTTTGGAGGGGGGGGAAATTTCTGCACATCAGTATTATTGTTCTGTTTTATGAAAATTATTTCTTCACCTTCCTAAAATAATGGTCCAAGTCATTTTTTGTCAAAAGTGATTTAGGCAACAATGACAACAGCAAATTTTTGACAACAAAAACAACGGAACGTATCTGGATAAAACTGGCACTGCCCAACTGTAATACGTAGGTCCTCCAGCAGGGTGCACAAGGCCAGTGTATGATGTGATGCAGGAGATTTTGGAGGAAAAGAGCGACTTTGTTAAAGAGGAAGCAACGTCAGATGAACATGTATCGAAGCAGTTTCATTAACTTTAGCGGAAGCTTCTTCTTCTAGGGGCGGGAGTGCGTGTGTTTGGGTGCGGGTGTGTGTGTGCGGGTGTGTGTGTGTGTGTGTGGGGGGGGGGGGGCGCAGGCACATTGTGCAAATCCTGAAACTTCACCTTTTATTTAAGTAGTTTCCTTTTCCCAAACTTCATATTTGCCTTGAATTTGCCTGGACAGTCTGGCACTGCGCTGCATAACTAATGAGAAAGCCAAACCCTCCAAATGCATCACTTTACACACATGAATTTCTTCCTCTATCGTTCAGGCTTTATCACTGTCAGATCACCGTAGGTCCCCTGCTCCCCCTCTCCTCCAACAGCATCTTTTATCTGAGCTAATAATGGCCCCCGGCTCTGATAGCAACCCTGTATGTATGCTTTTGCGGCATGAAGCTTCTGCGTTCTCACATGTGCTGGCAAGTAGAAGATCGTTTGAAAAGCAGAAAGCCGTAACAGTACGCTGCTGAGTAATGCACCCCCGACACTCTTTCTGCAGTTTGGCCATTAAAAGCGGTTTGGTGGCTCACCTGGACTCTGGGAACATGAGAGGCTGTCAGCAGCAAGAAAACCCCAGAATGATTTGAGGATGAGGCGTGATTGAAATGGAGGACAAGGATCGCCTCCGATTGAATTAGTTCTGTATGATCAGCAGTAATTCAATGTTGCTGGTCTGAACACTTGCTCATCCGTCTCCTGTTTCCATGAGGCGGAGAGACGCCACCCACATCAGGCCGCCTGCACCGGGAATCTGCAGAGAGAACGCTGCAACTCCAGCAGGCTGAGAGCTGCAGCGTGTATCATACCACGATGCTCACTGCTCGTCTATTTGCCTTTAAAACAGAGTCAGACAGAGAGCACCCGCAGCGCTGGGGCCTGTAAAGGCCTCTGGGTGTGGCTTTAGACTGAGGAAACAGTTTTGCCAAATCAGGTGCGTTTCAACTGAAATTGCAACAGAGAAAATGTATTTAATTTTAGTCATGTTGGTATTCTGAAGCTTTGACTTTACACTTACATTCCACCACAATTTCTGATAATAGCTGCATGAATATATTGCTTTGCATGTTTTTGTATTTGATTCAAACATATCTGCTAATATTTTTCTTTTTGTTAAAGGTGTAGTATGTAACTTCCATCCGTCCGTCCGTCCATTTTCTAACACCCTTGTCCCTAGTGGGGTCAGGAGGTGTGCTGGTGCCTATCTTCAGATGTAATTTTCATTCCACTTTTTTTTCTAGTATGTCTCTTTTCTAAAAAAAAAAAGAAACCATATATGTATTTCACATATTTGTTTCAGCTTTCACTATGTTGTAACTGTCTGATATGAGAAAGATAATCTTTGAGCAAACCAAGCTCCTCTGCCTTTTCCCAGTATGAACTAGAAACAATTGACAGGAAATGATCATCAGGGCATAGCACTGTCAATCATGGTCATGTGTACACCACTCACATCCTCCCACCCCAGCTAATGTGCTAATGGTGGAGAAGCAACTTACCTTTACAGGAAAACTGCTTCTCCCCTGTCATCGGTGGCCATACTTATCAGCTTGATCATTCAGGGTGGGAGGTTGTAAGCAATGGACACACGGCCATGATGGACAATGCTGAGCCCCACCTCCTGGCTCTAATTGGTTGTTTTTGGCCAGGAGCGACGCGTTTCTTCAGGGAGGAGGTGGAAGAAAGATCTTTTCACCGGTTATCTGTCTCCTAACAAACTGCTATGACTTAGTGAAAAAGTATGAACAAATATGTAAAAAAAAAAAAATTTTTTATACCAGTTACATACTGCAGGTTTAACATGAACATTTTGATTTCAGGAGAAAAGGTTTTGTGTAGGTTTTAATTTGAATCTTTTAGAATTATAAATACATTCTACTTGACTACATATATATATTTAAGATCTTGTCCAGTCACATTTCTTACATCAGATTCTGCTCAGACATCCTTCTGGGAAAACCTCGTCTCTTGTTTTACCCTTCCTTCATATTTTCTTTATATTTAAAGGACATTTAGAATGCACAACATAATGTATTTGAATATTTATTCAAAATACTATGTAATATAGCATTGCGATAATAAAAACATTTTCAGGTGGAACGGTCCTGCAGTGTTTAACATGTGCAGGGCCGGTCACACCACAGAGCTGATGGCTGCTCCTATTCAGCAGAAATCTGAGTCCCACATGGGAACATGTTCACTCTATCAAACACGTGTTTCTAAACTTCCACTGATCCCAGAGAGGACACTGCAATATGTTATCCTTCTAAGAAACAATAAAGACATTTAGATAACTTTTAATCCCATAGACTATGCAACTTTTTTCTTATACACTATATTGCCAGAAGTATTGGCTCACCTGCCTTGTCTCACATCTGACCTTAAGTGTCATCCCATTTCTAATCCATAGGATTTAATTTGACGTTGGTCCATAATAATTTGGATCGCAGTGTAGTGTATCAGGTATGGAGACTTCGGTTTTACGCCAGGGTTTTACTTATGAGAGTTACTTTCTTTGTGTTTGTCTTTAATCAAATTAAGACTTGTTCAAATATCAAGAAGAGTAAATGAAGAACATCAGGGCTACGTTGACTTTTCAAACGTTTAACTGTAAAAGGTGAGTTCAACTGCAGGAGGAATCCAGAGATAGATGCTTCTATTGAAGGAAGTCCAAAACTATGTATGTGAATTCCAACAATCCTGCTGCCCAGAGTGCAGCTAATAGATACTTTTTTCTTTCCAAAACTAATCTCTTGATCTGTAAGAAGAAGCAGCAGCAGCTCATTGTTAGGTATGTTAAGATTATGTGAAGATTAAGAGCACGTCTACAGACACTGCAGAAAACTGTACAGTTATTCTGAGGGACTTTGACTATTTTTCTCCATCATGCTTAAGAATATTTTTCCATTACATTATGAAATGTTTTAAGCTTAATAGCAAGTCTAAAGGAAAAACTTGGCAAACATATGGAGACAAATAAGATATAAAAAAATGCAAAGGAGAAGCTATAGAGAGTAAAATATATTTAATAATAATGTTGAGAAAAATACAGCATTTTAAGTCATTTTTTTGATTAAATTTAAAATAAGTTCCAGAGTGAAGAAAAAAATAACTATAATTATAGCTGTAAATATTAGTGTCATCATTTTGAGTTTTTTTTTTCTTTTAAGATTTATTTTTGCCATGACAAGGTTTTATAAAATAATTGAAATTGCTGCACATATTTGCTGCACATAATTGCTGCACAGCTGATTTGCAGTTTTTGGTCCAATTTGCAGTTTGGAAAAGTTCCGATGATACGTCTTTTAAAATTTGTGAAAGATAAGTCAAATTATTCAATATTTCTGTGTTTTCAGCAGCTCTGGTTTGACATAAAGCGATGCATCCAATCTCCATGCATGCTTCGCTCTAATTGGCTGATGAAGAGCGACAGCAGAGCAGCACTGCCGCTCTCTCTCTCTCTCTCTCTCGCTCTCTCTTTCTCTCTCTTACACACACACACACACACACACATTGGACATCACGCGCTTCACATGATCCCTCTCTGTCAGTGTGACTGTGCTCTCAGAGAAGAGTGTGGATGTGATGGAATTCCTGGAGAAAAGGGAGGATAGGTGTGTGTGTGTGTGTGTGTGTTGTGTGTGTGTGTGTCTGTGTGTGAGGAGTACTACTCCTACATATTCCCATCCAGACCGAGCTATGTTTCCATGTGGGAGGAGTTACGAGAACAATGATGAGTCCTCGTCTCTCCCTCCTCATGCTTGATGTGTGTGTAAGACATCACGTGTGTGTGTGTGTATCCATGTAAGTGTGTGTTTAAAGAGCGGCAGACTGTCACATGCAGCAGAGGAAGTGAAAGGTAAGCCCCTTTTATTCTTGTCTTTGTCTCCAGATTCCTTTACTCAGATGATTTATGGAACAGATTTCAGTTTTGATCAGCTGGATGTTTGAACGTTGGGGTCTGCGCTCGTTCTTCTTTGTCCGCTAATCTTTCGTCCACTTTGAGCACTTTTGCTGTCAGGACGGCTGATCGGGATCAGTACATTTAAATGATGAAGGGTCGGTCATAACTCCATCATCCACACCTACTGTTCATGTGTCGCTGTGATGAGTGTGTGCACCGGCTGTGGGCTGCAACAGGCCCCTCTGAGATGATGTATCCTCGGTCCCTATTTGTCAAACTGCTCCCCGAGGATACACCTTCCATTTTTCATTGTCTTCCCACGCTTGTCTTTCTCTCTCTCTCTCTCTCTCTCTCTCTCTCTATCTCTCTCTCTCTCTCTCTCTCTCTCTCTCTCTCTCTCTCTCTCTCTCTCTCTCACATGCACACATGCACACGTACAAGAGCAATACTGGGAGGTAAACTTTCTATTAGAATGTGTTGCCGGCTAACATCTGGTCCTGGGTGCGTGCTGGGGCTGTCAGATGGACTGAAATGGAAAGATGCTTGAGGGGAGGGGGACTGTCAGGGACAGACTCAGGGAGAAGATGTGAACATGCCTGAAAAAGAGCAGAAACTAACAGAAAAGAACAGAGTGTCAGGAGGAGGAGAGACAGTCGGTGTGGAATATTTTAACACGGCTGGATGCCCCCCCCCCGTCCCACCCCCACCCAGGCTGTGTGGACAGGCAGGCTTAGCGGCCCTTTGTTTGACACATAGCTGCACACAAAGGCATCCACACTTTACTAGGGCAAACACACATACACACGCTGCCTCTCATCAGGACCACTTGTGATTGGCTGTAGCTACACTTCATGCCTGTGCTACAGAGCAGTGGTGGAGTAAAACAAAGCCTTTTGGTTAAATTCCATCATTCCCTGCATGTGTGCCCAGAGGAGGGAAAGTCTTTGGTCCTGCATGTTAGGAGCAGATAAGATGAAGCAGCGTTCAGCAGCAGCTGTGGGAGACCTTTGTTCCTGCTCAGACAAAAGGGAACATGTTGACTCTAGAAAGCACATCGGCTCACTTTGAGATTGCTCATCCTGAGGCATTGTGACTCGACTGTCGCTGGAATATTTTCCCAGACGCGACGTGATTCATTAGGCTGAGCACGCACACACATGTATCAGCAGAGATTTTTATTTTGTTCCGATGTTGTGCTCTGAAATCCGACCTGAAGGGAACGCCGTGGGTGGGAAAAGAAATGTTTGCCGCATATGAATTCTTGAATTTTTGAACCTATGCAGAGCTCTGTTTAGTGCAGGAGCAGATTACAAGCAAGACTGAATGTTTCTGATGTGATCAGTCAGAGCTTAAATATAGGGTACAGTGTGAGTATGGATCAGTGACAGCTGGATCTTATACTGAAATAACGAAATGATCAACTTTAAATATTTGTGCTCCTCACAGAACGGAGCACGTCTCCAATTCCAGGAAACATGAATCTCTTTGTTTCTTCAGTTTTCTCTTTGCTAGAATCCAGGAGCTGTTTCCTGTTTTACATTCATTGGGCTGGAGTTGCCACTAAAACAATCTTGTATTAACTTGTATCATATTCTTTTTAGTGGCTTTGTAGTTACTCATATATGTATGCATAATTGTTATTTGTTTCTGTGGTTTGTCTATTTTTTTAAAAGTTTTTTTCCTCTTTCTGCCGATTTAGAGGCAGACGTTTATGCAGACTTGTATTCTTGCTATCCTTCTTTCTTTCCACTATTCTTATTCCAGTCTTTCCCTTTAAAGGTCTTTTTCTCCACCTCGCTCCCTTTCAAAGCCATTTTCACCAAAATTTTAGATGTATTTCAAGTGGAGCATCACATCGAATGCCATAATGCTCCACTTGTGAAAATAAATTTGTTGAGCTTCACTTGCAGTTTTGCACTCAGACACACTCGCCACATTGGTTGCATTCCCATTGTGAATGTCTGCAAAACCTTTTAAATATTCTGCTAATGTCAGAGGAAACGTTGGCATCTTATCCACGGGTTGGAGCGACAAGGCCTGCCTGCTCAGGCGCTCCTATATACGCAACGTTTTGAGGAAATAGTTCCCGATTTTACAGAAGAGTTATGGATTCAACACATTCGAATGACAAACTTGACATTTACTGAGCCCACAAAGAAGCGTGTTGCTGCTGTGTTCAAACTGGCATGATACAAAAAACATAGTGATTCCACTGCAGTTTCACAAACTCCACCTGTTCCTATACTGTTGAAAATGTTTTGTTGAAAAAGTTGTTTTTTTAAATTTCATTGTTCCAATGAAGCAAATTTATTTCTGTATTTCCAAATTTAATGGAAACGCAGCTACTGCGTTTCCATTAAATGTTTAAAATAGAAGGGATTTTAGGAGGTGCTTTCAATAGCTACGTCTTAACTTTTTTTTAATCCAAAGGAAAAATACAGTTTACATCACAATATTATGTAGTTCTGGTGTTTTACACCGTCAACACAAAACACAGTCAGAAAGTTGACCACAGCTTCACCCTTTCTCTCTTCTTTATTGCTGTTGTGATAACAGCTGATGAATCTTTCCATCACGATGGAGGAGTTTTGACTTACTGTGCTTCACGGATTTGGATCATTGCCCTGTTCCAGAACCTAAGCGAGGTTGAGCTTAGGCTCCCAAACCAATAGTGGAAAATTCTCTTTCAGATTTTTCTGCTAGAGAATGAGTGAGGTGGCCCCAGGCCATCACACTACCACCACCATGTTTCGCTGTTTTATGTTTAAGCTAAGAGTAGCCGAACTGAAACGTTTAGCTTTGAGCACAAAAAGCAAGGATGAAAGAAATCAGTTAACAATTTCTCACAGTACTGTATTTCAGTTGGATTTTATTACTTTTTAAATTCTGGTTACAAAGTTTCTGTGGGAATCTGTGGTTGACAGATTTCACACTTTAAGTCGCATAACAAGAAATTTAGGGCACTGGCTGACATGACTGACTCTGAAATGTCATCATTTTCCAATCTGCCACAGAAAGCAGGACCACGGCTCTCTGACACGAACAATGTTTAAAACAGTTTCTGGCACTGAGCTGACAAAATACTGCACAGATGTAGGGCTCCCAGGATTGGTGGTTATGCAAATAAATCTAATAGGGACAGACAACGCTTCATTCCTGAGCAATAGAGAGCATGTTACTGGCACATAAGGAAGCCTCAGTCTTGCAATTTTCACTATGCAAGTTATTACCACAGAGCCTAATCCAGCACACTGTGCAGAGCTACTTAGAGATAGGAGGACGTGCGAGTCTGGAGGCGAGGGAGAGGGAGAGGTGAGGCTTTAATTCCAGCTGAGGATGGCAGGTGTGTTAAAACCTGATAAAATGCAACATTAGCTGAGTGACAGACTTTGCTAGTGGTTTTTATCAGAGAATGTGTGTGTCTATGTGGTTGCGGGGTTGTAATAAAAAAGTGTGTGTGCGTGTATAGGCAGTGTGTGTGTGTATGTAGGTGTACGTGCAGGTGTGTGTATGGGTGTGTGTGTGCATTTGGTCTTGGCAGGTCGTCTACCACTCCATTGTTTTCTGTCTTTCTCTGCTGGCCTTGTTTGCTGGAGCTGAGAGGAGAGCAGAAGTGAACCAGGTGCAGCTTCCACTGAGAACATCAGCAGAACCTGCCCTGTAAATGGGGTGAAGAAAAAAAAAAAATCACAAATTCATTTCCTTACCCTCCTTTTGCGCTGACTACAACATTTAGAAGCTCGCTTAACCATTACCATCAGTATTTTTTTTGCAACAGTAAGACTTTTTCATGGAGGTCGGTTGGTGCTGTGTACTTTGGTCATATATGACCCATTTCAGCTGGTTTATGGGCTCTCTGTGCCTCACTCTGCGTCATTTTCTTGATGCGTTCTGTCGTTTTCCCTCTTTCATTCTACTTCATTATTATTTCATTTATGAAACACTTTCTTATGATTATTTTGTAATTTTACTGTGCATGTCAATGGTTTCACCACCACTTAACACAACAGATCTGTGCAAACATAGTCAAGAGAAAAAAAATTTACTGAACGAATATTTTACCAAAAATTTTATGTATTTCAGTCATTTTTTATTATTTAAAATGCTATTTTATTTATTTTATGAGTTAAAACTAGTTGAGGTTTTTTCATATTTGTATACAGTGGACCCTCTGTGGAATGTAACTCCAAATTATTTGTGGAAAACTTGCCTATTTGCAGATTTTTTTTCATTGAGCATTTCTAAAATGTTTGAAAGAAAATATAACGTCAGAAGCTGGAAGACCTCGGTGCAATGCCAATTTACACACTGTTGATCAGTGATTGGAAAGCAGCCAATCAATGATCCACAATCTTGTGAACATCAGGGTCCACTGCATTTTGATATAGTTTTTTTCAGTTGTCATATTTTTCAGAGTCTTGAATTACATTCAAATTCTTATTTTATTCGAGTAGGATTACTTGTTTTTAAGTTCATGTCATATTTTTGAAATAATACTTAAGTTTTTAAAATGTTATTTTGAAAGGGTTTTTTGGGGCTCTAGTGGCCTTTATTTGACGGTGGTCAGACATGAAGGTGGTTGTGAGACTCTGTTGTGACGTCACATCCAGCTCCACCTTCCAAAGTCAATGGAGCTGATCACATGACAATGTTGGTTGATTGTTCAACAGTGCTGCTTACAGTTGATTAGTGCCACCATAATCATTAACTGAAATACTCATGGCTGCTGTATCAATCATCTTATTGGTCAATTAATCAAACTTTATTTGTGTGTTCAGTCGGCCAAAGAAATAAAATCTTCATTGGTGCAGACAGAGACTTTGCATACTGTTCTATTGGGTTGTGTTGCAGCAATGGCACATAAGTTGCTATGTTTATTCAATGGAGTTTAGACCAAACACTGAGTGAGGACCTGGATCTGTAGATCAGATGACATGCTGGAGCAACCTGAGGTTCTGTCGGCTCCTGAAACGGTTTGATACATAAACATCATAACTAGGCTGGTTGAACCAGTTTAATGGGTTTTAATGGAGGGATGCATAGAACAGTCTGATAGTAATGATATAAAGGTTGTTCTTTTGCTTAGGCTGCAGGCTACTGTTGATTATTTTCTATCTATTATTCAAGACCATTTTTACATTCTCTCTATCGTTTTTTTTTCTGATTGTTTTAAACTAATAATAACTATAGCTGACATTTTAAGTGGCAGGGATTTAAAATACATGTCCTTTTTTTTTATTTATTTTGTCTCTACATATAATCTGTTTAGTATGTTTAGGAGCAGAAATGGCTCTTTAGATTGTAATAGCTCCCAATGTCTGTGCTACATTGTTAACTAGGTTAAGAAGCATTGCTGTAACATTTTCTTACTGCTGAGTGTCTTCTTTCACCGGAGAAAGAAAAGGCAGAGATGAGGCTAGAGTTTGAAATAAGCCACGTACATAAATAGAAGTCTTCCCGTCTTTCAAATAAGGACAGAAACATGTATCAGTTGTATCAGTGTGGCTCGATCCGCCTCAGTCAGGTAGCTTCAGCAGAGCGGTGAGGACATGCTTCCTTCACTGCTGAGGGATTTGTGAGCGGACCCCAGGAGCCTCCATTCTTATTTGGGCCTGCCCTCATTTTTTATCCTCGTTTCTCCTGAAGGAGATGAGAGTGTTGTAATGCAAAGCGCAGCGTTCACCATGAAGCCAGCAAAACACATCCATGTGAGCATAACACACCTCTACCTGATGTGTATCCGGCCTCATTTCACACCACACTACTGATGGACGGCACTTTAAATGCTTTTGCTCTGACAACATAGAGCAATAGGAATATTGTACCATTTTTAAAACTGTGACACACGAGCATGAATTTATTTTCAGCTTTAGCTTGATGCAATATTTTCAAGAAAACCATGTCAATTACATAAAAACATTATTAGCTGCATTTGTTTGCATTGGCCTGATTAAAAAAAATATATTTATTGACTGTCACATTGTTACTGGAATATTTTCAATATTACAAACATCGTGTTTTTCTGATTGTGCACTAATATTAACACACAAATCAGCCTAAGCCCATAAAGTATGAGTGAACTGTTCTCATTGTGCCATGAGGAGCTGCTCCATCCTGCTAATGTGTGACAGGCCACATGATCGCTGTGTGACTTCCATCCATCACTGGGAACAAACAGACACAACTCAACTGAAAATGATCTCTTAAAAACTCACAACAGAAAAAGTGAAGAGTTTAAATTATGATCAGACTTTTCCATGAACCTTTATGAGGATTTGGTTTTATGACAATATCTGTAACAAGGTTAATTAATTTCAATGGAAACAAAATTAAATTCAGTCCAGGATATAACTGACAATAGTCTAGCTGTGTGTAACACTTAAGCAGCTTATTCAGCAGCATGCAAGAGAAGAGGCAACTGGGCAAAGAGTGGGAAAAATATGTTGCCTTTTTATTTTTAGCAGAACTAGAGGCAGAGAGGGAGACGATCTGCTCCAAAAGGCTGAAGAATGGTCGGGTTACTGATGGTCAGCATGAAGGAAAGTCTCAGCTTTCTATCAGTCTTTCTGTGAGATGCTCAATTTAAAATGTGGTTTCAGTTCTGACTTCATTGCCATCATTCCTGCATCTTTGAACAGCAACAACATGTGAGTTTTTCCTGTACAGACGCATGTCCTCCTGACGCTCCCACTGATAACCATCTCCTCTCCCAAGAAAAACAGGCTGATTTCATCTGGCCCCCTCCAGCATTCAGCTGCTGAACCCTCCCTGTCTTTGCTATCTCTGATTCAGAGCAGCGGCTGCTTCGTCCCCGAGCTAATCAATGCTGATCATCATAGAGGCATGATTAATGAGCTTATTATCAACGCAGCGCGGACCTCATCAGCGCCTCAGAGAGACAGAGGCAGCGCAGACAGACAGCACTCACACATATTAAGCATATATGTCAAACATTATTGCAAAATATAAATCTGTCATATTTCTCCAAAACTTTAGCCATATAAATGGGAGTCCAGTATTTGAGAGGCAGATTATTTTTCTTACATGGAAGGGATGACATATAGATCCTATATACTTCAAAAATATGCCGTTGAATTCTACGCACATTTCAATGCAACAAATGTAATTCAGCAGAGTAAGTGATGTATACTCATATTTGGTGTATTATGCAAGTTTTTCCCTTCGAACAACTCAACAAATTTTTTGTCTTTGTCAATATGTGTTACTTTTTTTAACTTCAGTTGTTTAAATAAATAAAAAATGAAATAAAATCATTTTTTCAAAGACTCTGACATCTGCTCTGACCCCCCAGGTCAACTGTAAGCCAGAAGGTTACCAGACTGAAGTCAGTTGCGTGGTAAGAAAACTGCTCTTATTGAAACTCACCATCCTACCGTGGTTTAATTCCTTTGCTGCCATACATGAACTGGTATGATTGTCCGTTTCCCACTCAGAAGTTAAAAATAGCAGGTTTTAGGTTAAATAAAAGCTAACTGCAGCACTTTGTGAATTCTGACTTGGAAAGTTGGATGTTTCTGTAACAACCCCAGTTGTTGAGGAAGACACTAGAACATCCTCCTCGCCTGCTGGTGGTCAGTGGGCCCAGTAGTGAGTTGGCCCGGTGGCAGCCTCACCTCTGTCTGAGGCTGTGGTTACTGTCCAGTAGCTTACCACTATCTGTGTGTGTAAGGATGAATGACTGAATGTAGCTTGAAGCACTTTGGGGTCCTCTGGTGCAGATGAAGTGCGATACAAGTACACCACTTCGTACAGCAGATGTACCATTTATCTGTAGTGCAGGCAGAGGGTCAGAGGGAAGAGGGCAGTTCTTTTGTGGATCTTAGGTGTGGGTGAAGAGTTGTGAGGTGTGAACGGATGTTTTCCAACCTGGTACAGTCAAGCCTCTTGTTCTACGCTTTGCTTCGTCTGGAAGGTCTGGACCCTTGGATGTTGAGAAATGATGGCTGGCTGGAGACGTGGACTGTGTTGAAGTTAGAACAACTGGATCTAGTTCTCCAATTCAGTCTGTAGACTCTAGCTGTGGTTCACGGCTCTTTCTGGATCACTGCCGGGGACTGCCTGGTGCCTGGGAGTTGCTCTTTTGTAAAACTAACATGAGAATAGCAACAAAGTATATTTGAAATGTAGAAAAAAACTATGTATGAGTAAACGTAATGGTATTCACAGTTTTCAGATTAACACAAGCTGTTGAGCCTGTTTATCAGTTTTAAACCTTCCTTCTTCAAGTCATTGAATAGATTATAATCCTTTAATATAGCTGAAGCTGATGAGCAAAGAACTGTAAAAACTAAATGATGTACTTCCTTTGATCTGAGGATTCATAACCTCCCCCAACTTTGGAACAAAGCAGGATGAAGGTAGTTACTTTTTACAGGACGAAATAAATGAACAGGGATTGAAGTAGGTCAGTAGATTGACTTCTTTCAGAAGACTGGACTGGAGGAGATGATGACAAGACTTGCTCTGGTTGGTCTATTTGTTCTTGTTCAGAAATGTGTCTTTAAAGCAAAAATAATATAATAAAAGAATAAAGTACTTTTGGTCAATTTGTGAGAACAGTAAAGCCTAACCTTTCAAAGATGCTGTGGTTTTATTACCAAGTTACAATATGAAGAATCCTCTGACTGTTTCTTAAGGTTTTCATAGTTATTACATTGTGAAAAAATATTGATGTAGCAAACTTTCAGGATTCTGCCTACCATCCACAAGATGGGGCCAGACAGTCAGTTATATAGGAACTGTTTTAGTTGATCCAGTGTGGTAGTAGTCGAAATAATTAATAAGCAATTAAACAAATAAATAACAAAAATACAGAACTGACACAACTGTAAGTTTAAACCACAACCTTTCAAAGACAACTGAATATTTCTTCTATCTTGGATATTTTGGCTATAGAAACTCAGACTTACTAGATTTAAGGAATCCAACCATATTTTAGAGTAACTTTGCAAATCGTCCTCTGTCATTTGATTCAAAAACTGCATGTCTCTAAAACAAAGTTATTTCCTCCTGTAAGGACCCACCTTGGGAGTTACATCTGGAAGCAACCAAATGTCAATCTGTAATCCAAAATAACAAGGCGTTTCTAGATAAAAACAACTATTGAATATGAAAAAAAAACAATTTTGCTAGTGTGACTTAGTAAATGTCTGAGGCAGTGTGGACAGAGCCTAAGTTAAATACATTTAGACTGTCCCAAGTACAGTTGTCCAAATAATCAATATTTAGCTATAAATGGTTTTTAAGATTTTTTTTTTTACATAGAAAAACAGAATCATCAACTGAGACCTTTTAATTTACCCAAGTTGGTACACAATGTCACACATCAGGGCTGCATTTCTTGTTTAAGATGCTTTTGCTGTTTTCTGTGAAAGGACTGAGTTAGCTGGGGGGCTAAAGTCTAACAACGGGAAGCTGCTGTCCAAAAATATTCAAAGGTTTTATAAAGGCCAAAATAGGATGCATTAACTACAACTGTGTTGTAGTTATTGTTTTTACTTCAAGCTGTTAGTCACACTGTACAGCTCTCTGAAGCAACCTCCATTTTCCTGCAAGCAGTCCTACATTTCTGAGACTCGCTGGCTTCAGTTTGCATTTAATCTGAAATGTTTTGCTGTGTAAATGCCTTCACCTAATTTTAGTTATGGCAAAATAACTCATATAGATCCTTGTCCTCTTAAAAGGGCAGTATTATATGTTTTCCAGGCACATTCTGTCATTTTATAACATAGTCAAGTTACTATGTTAACTCCAGTTTTTATAAACATGCTTTATATGTCAAATAACTTAAAATAAATTTAATTTGATATTTTACCGCCTTTAAAGTGGCTTCCTGCTTTTTCTGAAACTACACCTTTGGGATTCATCACAACATGGCTCCTCTGTCAACAATGTTTTTACCAGCTTTTTGCTGAGAAGTAGCTCCTATAATGAGCTCATTTTGGGAGCTCCACCTGAAGTTCCCCCTGGTGTTTGCCAAATGCTGCTGGCTAGTCAGAAGGAGTTAAGTGAAGGAGCTGCTCTGTGAGGCTGAAGCTTAGAAGCTTCAGCCTCACTGTGTCTCAAAGGCAGGGCTAGGTCCACCCAGGAGTTTAGCATAGCTCAATCGGTGCCATGGATATTATTTCTCAAACAAGCATTAAATAATGAAGGCAACAGTTCAAGTATGTTTTTGATGAGGGAATAACATTATAACCTGATGCAAAGTTCCAAAGCAATGATTCTACATAATATGGCTTCTTTAATAATGAAGTGATCACAATCAGATTTCATTTTTCTATCAGCGCTAAAGTAGGATTCATATGGAGAACTTTCTCTGTGCTTTCTTTATTACAGAAGTTTTGGTTGAGGTAGTCAACAGACCTAATGAGAGTTTATGGCAGTGAAACATGTTGTGTGTTTCCTCCGGAAGTAATTAGGTGAAGCAACAACCTAACGGGAGCTGGTCATTTGGCAGCTCTGGCTCTGTGGATGACAGCTCAATGTGCTGCTGGTGCAAACAGAGGAAGATGGTGGGAGAGGAAGCAAGGATGATGGAACCCTATAGAGCATGACATGACATGTTTGTGTATTTGTGTGCACCAGACATCTGTGTCTTCCTTTTTTTTATTCTTTGCTTCATTCTTCCTCCACCTCTTCAATTCTCTCTCCTCCATCTTGCTCCCTGCATACCCGCCTGCCTCCCTGCGTGGCTCCCTCCATCGTCTCGGCTGTCGGAGGGGACAGCAGCTGCTTCGGAGCAGCTGTGGCACAGCAGGCTTGTCAAACTTCCATTGTACAGTCCTTATATTTTTGCTGCCTCTCTCTGCAGCTGCAAAATAGCATCCAGCATCATAGAACGAGCCTCGCCCTGCGGCTGTCTGACAGGCCATGGTGCCTGGGAGGTCCAGGCAGCGCCAGCCGGAACGCTGCAGCGCTCTGTCAGGGCTTTGCTCCCTGACAAATCCTGAGAGGAAAAAAGAACAAGAGAAAGACTGTGAATGACAGCAGCTAAATAAGCGGCAGAATTAAACACTGGCCGGAGACTCCAATGAGCAAAGGTTAAAAAAAATTCAGTTCAGTTCAATTCACTACTCGTCGTCTCTCAAAGCAAGACTAATTCAGCTATTTATTCCTGATGGGAAAATTAATCAAAAATTTTCCCAATGACAAAATTTTGTCATTGAGTTGAACTCTGCAAATCAAACGGTTCCTTACCAGATCGTTGCCGAACTTGACGGCACGCTAAAGATGTGGTGCAGTAGTTTGATTGGAGCAGAAATGCAGCAAGGCTACGATCAGGTCTTAATGCTTACTTCCCAGTTTTTGCTGAAATCCGATTTTTGCTTTGTTTTGTTTTGCGTGACTAATATCACACTGCTGTGTGGACGGTTGTGATCCTAAAGTGATGTCACACATTGTTTACAGAAGTTATATAAAATGAGTCTACGTATCAGGTTTAAAGTTTATTCAGCAATCAGCGTTGACAGAACTGTTTAATTCATAACAAGATGATGGAAGTGATGAAAAGAAAAGACGACCACTAGTGATGGCCTTCAGTGGATCGTTGGCTGCATGCAGCTTCTGTTTGGGTCAGTAGTCAGAGCCAAAAGTGGCCGATTGTGATGGGATGGTGTCCACTGACCCACACTTCTTTCATAATTTCATTATTATAACTTTCAGCCATTGTTTACATCCAGATTTACTACGTCTGAATTCTTGTGGTGCAAAATCATCCGAGTGACATGAAAGTCAGATGAAAAGTGATGTGATCATTTAGACAACAGGTGCTTTGAAAACAATCAAATATGTATCTGATTTAGTTCCACATACAGAAGTGGCAAAATCAGATTTTTTGCGGGGTGAAAAGGTTGGAACTTTAAGACTGAGATAGAAAATTTGGATATGCCCGCTGTGTGTCCTGGTGTCAGGAGGGCTGAAGGTGGTGACCCCTCTCCCATAGTGTGCAATTTTTTTCTTCCATTTACTTTCTTGTCCAGATCTAGTCCAGGATGTTTCGTTCATGTTCATACAATATTTCTCTATGATTTCCATCTCTATGATGGCAGTTAATTAACTAACTCAATCCTGCTGAGTGAGTTAAAACATGTTGGCCTTGCATTGGCCTGTGATGGACCATGGATGGACAGGCGACCGGTTCAGAGTGTACACCATCTCTGCACCACCATAGATAGGAGGCGGCATTAACAGTTTCATGGCAGTCCTTCAGTGCAGCAAGCTTCAGACAGATAACTGTGAGGGACATCAGGCTGTGACAAACGAAAGCATTTGCTCAATCCACTCCTTGCTGTCACAGATTTTCTGGGGTTGTTGGATCTTTTCTCGAGTGTGGGTGTGTGTGTGTTCTACTCATGTTGCTGCAGTTTTCACATGTGTCCCTCTGTGCCGCAGAGACTCGGCTAGCAGCCCATGCAGAGCTGCAGATCTAGCCCAGTGCCTTCTCCTAATGAGCAGGCTGTTGTTGGCCTGCCATGGGGACCCCGCTTCAGGGCTGGCACGCCCTGCAACACTTTACAAACTAATTAAACTCCAAAGTCTCCTCTTGCGCTAAAGTCAAGGCAGCTCTGATCTCAAAGAAAATCCAGGAGGAAAAACTTAATAGCTTTTTTTTCCTTCTTCTTCAAACTCTATTTGACTTTAGTCGCACAACCTTCAGCAATAGAAGCGATACTTATTGCTTTCTGCAGATCCCTATAAAAGTACTCACAGCCAGTGAACTTTTTTATATTATTTTCACTTTGCAACCCAAAGTATCAGTGTATTCTACTATTTTACACAATAGACAAACATGATCATAACTGTGAAGTGCAAGGAAGATTCATGTTTTTTAGAATTTTTCACTGTCTGTCGCAGGGCAACACAGAGACAAACAGGAGAAACGACCACGTACACACACACTCACACCTAGGCAGAATTTAAAGAGACCAATTAACCTGACAGTCATGTTTTTGGACTGTAGGAGGAAGCCGGAGTACCCGGAGAGAACCCACGCATGCACAGGGAGAACATGCTAACTCCATGCAGAAAGAACTCAAGGAAACAGTGCTACCAACTGCGCAACTGTGCAGCCATACACAGCTTTAGATCCTTTAAAACAAAGGTACAGCTTTTGTCACACATTTAAATCTCAGAATAACTCCCATTTGTTACCCGATCTACTGCATAAAGAATATACAATGTATTTGTAATATTTTTGTACACCAACATGTTCACATTAAGACACAATAAAGCTAAACAGATTTGACTCATGTAACAATTTAAACAACATAACAATATTATTTTCCAACGACTTCCAGAACCGTTTTATTTCAGAGCTAATAGAGCTGTTATTACGTACAGATATGAAGCAATCTGTACATATTAACAGATTGCAACACCTCCTGTACAGTAGCTTTATATCTCAGCTTTTTCCTCCCTGCGCCCTTTAGTTCAATTGCTATGACAACGATAAACAAAACTACAAAAGGACTTTATCTCCTCCATGGTTTTATGGCAGAATAAAGATCATATCCACAAATTCTCCCAAATGAGGTGTGAAACTCTGGAGCCTTTCAAAAATTGTAATGTACTGCATTTAGGGGTAGCAGAGTAAAAAATGCTGAAGACAAATCTATGCTAAGCCTTTGGTTAAAAAGAAAAAGACAGAAAAGCATATTTGACTTTTCTTCTGCTTGATAATTGAACAATACTTTATGTTGGACAATCGACACATTGAAGGAAAGCAAGAAACCGTAAAAGTGTTCAGAGGGCATGGACACATTGGTAAGGTTCTGTAACATAAAATCAAGAAAATGATGGACAACCCGTACCATCCTCTTCATGAGTCCGTCATAGAAAAAAAGTGTCTTCAGTCGGAGGCTTTTGCAAATTCGCTGTATTACAGACTGCTACAGGACATTGTTCCTGCCCACAACAATCCACAGGAACGCTTCAAAGACTTGAACTAATTTGATTTACAGCAACATAAGTATTTTTGTGGTTAAATTTGATTTTAAATAATTAATTGAGGTTTATAAAAAGGGATTGATTCATATTGTTCCTGACAGCTTTGTATTTGAAATTTGTTATGTCTGGCTTATTTATTGTAAAATAAAAACAGAACCTGTCTTGAAGGAATGAGAGTTGGGGTCTGTCTACATGCTGGAACTCTTTGGTCTCAGCAGTGATGGAGGGGGAAACATGCTGGATTCCACCCTAGAAGTCGAAACATTATTTACATTTTTTTGGCTCTAGTGGCCTTTATTTGAATGTGCTCAGAAAGAAAAGTCAGGCAATGAGAAAGAGGGAAGACATATGAGAAAGGTGACCAGGCCAGAAATAGAGGACTAAGGTCTCCATATGTGGGTTATTCTGAACTCCTGAGCCACCACAGCATCCTGAGAAATTCATTATTAAGTTTATTGAAAACTTATGATAAAAGGATAATTTGCGATTTTTACCTTCAGCATCTTGACTGTTTGCACGAAGACATAAATGGGTTTAAATCATCCGATCAGAGTCTGTTGCTACAAAAGTAGCCATGCCACATCAGTTGGGCTTTCTTGAATATTTCCATATGAAAATGCAGCGTTTCCTCTGTTGTGCTGCCTCCAAGTTTCGCTCGCTATTGAAATCCAGACAGGCATCAGATTGGCAGGCAGCCCGCTGTGTAGCATCATCTCTCGCCAGCCAGCTGCACTTCCTGTGATAAGGCTGCCATTCATTCTGGGCCCGAAAGTGCTGGATTCAATCTGGCCATCTGCCGATTGCTCAGCGTTTCTGTCTGTCTCCGCATAAACTGCAGCACATATTTCTGTCAGTCAGGACCTCCACAGTGTTTACCGCCTTCGTTTCATTTCATTGGCTTGCGCAGAATAATCAGTTGAAAAAACTCATAAAACCCCTCAAACCAGAGACTTTTGAACAAGTTAAATATGATGAACAAAACTTGATTTAGCAGGCAGTGATTACACAGAGCAAATATTCTGAAAAGTTGATGAGTGACTGAATGCAGTGACAGCCTCTTTCCTTGTCACCCTCAGCTTGTGAGAAGAATGATAAGTCTTTGAAGCTGGTGTCTGATCTGAATAAAACGACCAGGACCTCCATTAGAAAATGCTCAGCTGGCTTTGGGCTCTCATCTTTTTCTGTCTCTCTGCAGAGCGGAGAAACGGCGGGGCTTTGGAAGAAGCTTAAAAGACAGACGCCTTCAACAGAGATGTGAAGAGAGTGTGTAACTTTCTAACGACACAAAGAGGAGGAGGTATGAGGTTTCAAATGGTTTTAAATGGTTTACTGTTTCAGAATAAAGGTGCACCATATTGAAAATATCAGAACCATGTCTATGTTCCTGATGGAGCCTCAGCTCTAACTGTGCAGATCATCACAACCTGTAGAGACTTAGTAGGGAAAGGCTTGCCAAAATAATTCATATTACTATATATTATATACAAAGAATAAAACAAAAACATACCTTCTGATACACATATGAAATTGTTCATTGTCCCATCATTTTACAGAACTTTTCATGGATCATATCTGATATGTTTAAAATAAAATGCAGGTTTTAACAATGAAACACCCAGACGCGATGCCACTGACATGCTATTAACATGTCAGCAGCATGTCAGCAGCATTCACTTTCCTTGCTGCTGATTGGTTGTGCTTCCAAAAGCAAAATTCGGGAAGACAGTAGATATTACCTTCTCTTGAAGTAAGGCATAAACCTGTTTCTGATTCATGGCTATAGCAGGTTAGCAAACAGAAGGAGTGCTTTCCTTCGAATTACCATCTGCTTCATTAGTAAATATGCACGTTATCGCAGTAACACTTCAGACATTAACAGATGTATTGCATTCGATGACTGTATGAAGCTTTTATAAATGCAAATGTTGAAGTGCTGTTAACACTTAGTTTACGCGCATGAAATTTTGACACCCAAACATCACACATAAACATCACCTAAAATAATGGAAAGTTATTTTGGGGGGAAAAAACATCATCACCTCTTTTCTTGCCAAATGATGATAGAGGAAAAAATAAACATTTTTTGACAATGAATGACTTAGGCCGTTATATTACAATGGGAGCGATAGTTTACGCATGGTTTTCTTGTTGCACAAAAATCACATGAATTCTTCTTGCATGTTTGTCCCAGAAGACTTTCCATAGAGGTGCCTGTTAAATAAGATGACCCTCTGCACAGAATTAAACAGTGAACTTAAATGAATCCATACATGTACAGCTTTAGAATTCAAACAAAAAACATTGATGAAACATAAATGAATAACTGAACTCAAATTATAGACAAAACAATGAAAAAGGTTTATGGCAACAAAACTATTTATTTACTGTGTCCTAGATTTTTCATGTAGGAGATAATCGTAATCCTCTTAGTGAGAACACGTTTTTCTCATCATGCCTGAGGTGTCTGCTAAGCAAAATATTATCGGAGGGTGTGAGGGCCGGGGCTGGGGGTCTAATCAGGAAAAAAGAATCAGACAGACAGCAGCTGGCTTTGCTGCAGCACTTTGTTCACAGTGGAACAGACTGGGATCGTAAAAATCTCTTGACAACTAAATGTTATTGCTTGAGGTATTGTGAGGCAGCCACATATGAGAAATATATATGTGTTTATGTAATCAAAGTCAGGCGCAAAGATATTAAACTGGAGAGCTCCTAAATGAAGATGCATGCACTGCAGTAACCCTCTGTGGTCTGTTTGTCTGCTTTTATTTCCAGTTAGATGCCTGAAGGTCCAGTCAGTTAGGCTGAACTCATCACAGTGTGAATCTGGATTTTATATCAGCCAGTTTAAATTTTTAATTGAAAAATACTGACAAGACTTTTAAGGCAGTGCCAGTAATTTACAGATGATAAGCATGATCAGGTTTAAACTGTTTACTTTGCAAAACATCAGCTAAGGGAAAATAAAATAAATCTCTAACGTCAGCTTGTCTGGGTGATTGTTGTCTGGGTTATTGAAAATATTTAATTGTGTAAAGCTGAGCAGTGACTCTTAGATCATTTGCAAATAACTTTTGTGCTGAATCCAGATGCAACAGAATGTCCAGTGATAACTGAAACGCCGTGTGCTTGCTGCTTAGAAAGGATGTAAAGCCTCTACATCCTCTGGAGCTATTAATAGTCCCTCATCCTACAGAGAAAGATTATTCCCATGTGGAAAGCATCTAGACGGCTGTTAATCTTTGAAGGAACCCTCCTCTCAGCAAAAGGGCTGCAAGGTCAGACTGAGAATTTTAAAAAATTGCAAAAAAAAAAAGAAAAAGAAAAATGAAACAAGAAACCAAAGAGCTTTTTCTGAGAGTTCTCAACACATCAGGTTCATAGCAGAACAGTGAGGAGAAAAGCATGCAGTATTACTTGGCTTAAAGTTTTGAAGGAGAAAGCTTTGGATCTGAGTAAAACATCAGACAGCAAAAAATAAAAGGCCATGGTTTTCAAAATGAGTGAAGCACGATGGTGGAGGGGAGGTTATTTGGACTTGCTCCACAGCTACTGGTCTGTGTTAGAGTTATTAAGTTGACTTCTGTTCACCAAAACCATCCTGTTGTCTAATATGAAGCCAAACTGCTTGACAGATGAGGTTTTGGGATCATCATCGAGTCAATGATCCCCAACACAGCAGCTAATCTACATCAGCATGACCAAAAAAGATAATTAACAACATGATGCAAAAGTCTAGGACTTATCATTGAGATGTTCTGATGACAAGAATAATGAACAACCACAAACCTCACACTGAAATTATGTTGAGTTCCATTTAAATCCTGGGGTGTGTTGAGCTTTTTACCCTGACTGGAATCAGTAGTCATTTGTCCAGCAGCTGCATTTCCATTAACCATAGAACAGGAACAGCTGAAACAATTTTGCTGAATAAAAACACCAATTCTGTAAAAATTCACATCTTTTGAGAAAAAGTAGTTGTGCTGGGATGAGGTGGTTTTTCAGCTGCACCAAAACAGATGAATTTTGCAAAGCTGCAATGAAAACATTTTTTTTTCCATCTTACGAGTCACATGATCAACAGCTGGATGTTACTACTGAAACCCTGAAGAAGACAGGAAGTAGTAGAAGGATGATGGTTTGTTTCTGTTTCTTTTATGTGAAGGTGGTTCCACCAGAACTCTCACTGCATCACACAACTGATTAAAAGTTGCATCATTTCTACATGTTAAATCTATAGCTCTTCTGTAAAATCACCAAATACAATTTTTTTCCAAAACCCCCAAATAGAGTGAAATAGAGCCACTCCCACATTTAAAGTAACGGCTTGTTGTTCCAAAGCCTGAACAAGCTATCTCATATAGCTATTTACATCTGTGTCTGACATAGTCACATGAACAAGCCTATCCATGTGCAATTTTAATTTAATTTCTCATTCAATGGAAACACTTCAAAATAGTAAAATAGAGTTTTTTTTTTTTTTTTTTCAATATCTGTAGAATGTAGACTTGTGCACATTTGCAATGGAAATGCAGCTTCTGTGCTGAAATGAAAGCCACCAAAGGAAGATCTGGGCAGCGATAGCTACAGAACTAGTGAAGGACAGATTAACAGTCAAGACAGACTGTGGCAGCTGCAACAGTAGCTGAAAATAATAAAACAAAAACTTTGTCATGTTTAGATGAGAAGGTTAAAGGAAGCTTCAAACATCATTTAAATAAACCATTGTTTAGAAGATTCAGACCACTTCCACCTTTTCAACTGGCACACCTTTTTGCCTCTAACTGAGCCTGTCTGCATCCCCGCTGCCCCAACATGCACACGCTCCCTCTTCCTCCTCCAGCTGATAATCCCTCAGGCTACTCTTGATTGTTACTTCAAATCTTTCAGCTCTCTAAAAGTGCTTGTGAAATCAGCTAAACTGTGAGCAGAGTGGCTGGGTGGGTTATTTCCCCCCCACCACTTTCCGCACCTCTTCCACTTCTCCTTCACTCAAGTGTTTCCATTCATTATGTGCATGACATTCTTTGTCTGAAGGACATTGGCGGTCAGCCAGGAGTCTCCGCTGAGCCAGTCCAGGCGTTTAATTGAAACCATAAAAGAACTTTCTGTTGGCACAAAAGCCCTCATGAGGGCTTTGTTGCAATTAGATAGACCAGAAAGGCCAGTGAACCTGATGAAAAGGGATTAGCAGGAATGTGTTGCCTGGATATTATGTGAAGTGTGCCGCGGCAGCTTTCAGAAGAATTAGTAAAGGCTTGACCTGTCCACCACCGGTCAGAGAAAAGGACAAACTGATGACTAATGTAGTGAGAAAAGGCAAAGCTTAAAACCCAGCTTCACTTCCAGGCCTGCAGAACATTGGGCACGCTGCTGCTAATCAGTTGCTCCCACCTACAGCCCAGCAAAGCACTCTGACACAGTTACTGGCAACTTCATTATAGGATCTGGCCCAGTGTGAAGGTTTAACTAACACAGCTGCAGAGGGCTCACAGTGCTGGAGGTGTGCCTCTAGTCCACTTAGAACCATAAAGGTACATATGGTGATTCTTCATGCCTTATTAAACTGTATCTGAAGCTGGAGATCACACTGTTTTTGATGCCTGGCCATGTTTCTTTCCATTTTTCATAACTTTGGCGGTTTTGATGCAAATTAATGAAATTTGGCCAGGTTGTGAATTATGCAGGTAAAATTAGACAAATTTAAAAGTTAAAACAAGATGATAATGATAATTATTATGACACATTATACGCCAATTAAAAGAGCATTTGGGTGTGTGTGTGTGGGGGTGAAGGGGAGGGGGGGCGTGTGTGTGCGTGTGCGTGTGGCTGTGTGTGTGTGTGTGTGTGTGTGAGAAAGAGGCCTCTTTTTTTCAATTGAGGCAAAGAAAGAGGCCTGGGAAAATGTCCTTGTTTCAACCAGTGTCCTGCTTTGTTAGTAATAGTTATTATAATGCTGTGTATACATATTATTGCCAAAAGTATTTGCTCACCTTGATTTATATATGAGCCTAAATGGCATACCATTCCTATTGCCGGATGGAGACGATCTGAAAGCCACATGAAGTTTGAAGGCCTGTAGTGACTGACTCTGTAGAACCTGGCGACTTCTTCACACAATGTGCTTCAGCATCCGCTGATCCCACTCCATCAGTTTACATGACCCACCACTTCATGGCTGAGTTGCTGCCGTTCCCAAACATTTCTGTTTTCTTATAATACAGCTGACAGTTGACTGGAATATTTAGGATTTAGATTTGTTGCACAGGTTCATCCTACCACGGTTCTGTGGGCTGTGGTAGGATGAACATCCTTGGGGGATGTTTATTATTAATGATTTGAAATAAATAAAATTATTGTTATTATTCCCATACGAGAAAAATAAACACATGAATTACTATCACTCCTATGAATAACTAATAAAACCAAACTATGTTTGTCAGTTCCATTCATTAAACCTGCAGTTTACCTTGAACATCAGTAATTGTGATACCAATTAAAATCATGTTTTCCTGCTGAGTGTATAATCAGAGGGATCATCCCAGATTCTGACTGTTAGAAACCAGATCTTAGGCCTCCCAGGGATGCAGGGTTACAGTTTTACTAAATCTCCTCTTGCTGCAAACCTAGTTTTTCTGACATGATTGGAGTGTTCCCACTCAGCGGGGCTGCTTCAAGGTGGATTAGGGCTTGCTGCTGTGAGACCAAAGTTATTCTCAGCTTCATCATAACCCTGTCCTCAATTCCAAAGCACTTTATAAATAGATGAACAAATAGAGCGCTGCTACTTTTATGGGCTGGGCCTTTTGTTTCACAGAGCAACTCTGCAAGATTTTTTTTAATTGGGAATTTTGTAAAAGATGACTGCTGCAGTGCTGAGGTCAAGATTCTAAATGACATATTTCCAACATTTAATTGCTGATTAAATTGATTTGACTTTTTTGTCTTTTCTTTAGGTTAAATCGAGGTGTGTGCGTGCGTGTGTGTGTGTGTGTGTGTGTGTGTGTGTGTGTGTGTGTGTGTGTGTTGCGTGTGTGTGTGTCTGACCTGTTTCCCGTCAGATCAGCAGCCAGTAAAATGTGAAAGCAGAACTGGTGTGAAAACTGCCCCCCAGTGGAGAGATTGTGAACGGCGTGGAAACTGGTCCCAATATTTGTTGAGGCTCCAACATCTGTACTGCTACAGTTATGTGTATGAAGGTGATCCAGGACAGAACTGTACTGCAGAGGGGAGATGGCTTCAAATGTTGCAGAACCTTTAGCTGTTCAGCAGGTGTTGTGTGTGTGTGTTATGTTTCTGTCCGTTGAGAGAAGTTCTCGTCACACTGCCTCTGCACCATCTCAGAGGGCCGTGGTGGAGGCTTGTGTGGGTGGGGAGGGTCAGCTGGTGTTGTGAATCAGGCCGCTGAGGTGTCAGGGACGGCTTCTTCACAACACCAGGGTTCCTCCCAGCCATTTCCTGCTGGAATACATCAGTGATCTGCAAGAGAGCTGGCCTGAAATTTCCACAATTGGAACAAAATGCATTTTTCAGTCTGATATAAATGGACACAACGGCCTTGAGTTTGCTTTGGATTTTGCTGGAATGATGATATTATTGAAAACTATTTAACCAATATTTCTTATAAACTGAACTTGACTTCATTAGCTGCATTTCCACTGACCATATAATTGCAAAAATTGTAATTACAAAAATAAATTAGCTTAATGGAGACTTGCCAATAAAAAATAAATAAAAATTTTAATAAAAAAAAATGTAGTGCTTGATGTGCTTAAATTAGTGTATTTTACAAAACTGCAATGGAAACACTTTTTGCATCATGGGAGTGATATGATCAGCAGCTGGATGTTACTACTGGCAAAAAAGAAGACGACTACAGGAAGTGGTAGGAGGATGACGATTTTGCATGGTTTTTAAATCTCACATGAACCGACTTATGCATGTGTGATTTTAGTTGTGTTTTGTATTTAATAGAAATTCTGCAATAGCCGAATTGTATTTTTTTTACATTAGCAGAATACTGATAAAGTTTTGCGCACATTTGTAATGGAAATACGTCTACTGTTTGATGACGATGATAAATGTGGAGTGGATGTAATTGACTCTGAATTTGTCTTTATGATTGAATGAAATTGATGTTTTTTGTAAAGCGTCTTGAGAGGGTCAAATATTCAATAAATTCTAAAGAAAACAATTGGGTATTGATCAACTTTCTGACCAAGGTCCTCAGTCAGGCTTCACCAGCCTGACTCCAGTCAAGTTGCAGAAATGTCTAAAGGATGATCAGATGAACCTGATCTCAGTTCAGAGTTTCAGAAAGAGTGTGACTACTTATGCATGTATTGTGTTTGGATGTTTGCATTTTTTAAAATTATTTTTGTAAATATCTGATAAGAAAAATAAACCTTCAACTTCTATTTTAATAAATGCCTCAATGTTGTTTATGACTCCTTATTACCACTTATTATACAACATGACAATTTTTTTTACAATTAAAATGTATACACAGTTTTGTATTTGTTTTATTTTTATTAAATGAAACAAATTTCAGTGTACTACAGTACTGTATGATCTAGAACATAACTAATTAATTATACAGGAGGAGGAATAAAAATAACCAGAAGAAACATGGATGGATGGATGGATGGATGGATGGATGGATGGATGGATGGATGGATGGATGGATGGATGGATGGATGGATGGATGATGGATGGATAGATAGATAGATAGATAGATAGATAGATAGATAGATAGATAGATAGATAGATAGATAGATAGATAGATAGATAGATAGATAGATAGATAGATAGATAGATAGATAAATAGATAGATAGATTGATAGATAGATAGATAGATAGATAGATAGATAGATAGATAGATAGATAGATAGATAGATAGATAGATAGATAGATAGATAGATCTTCCTTTAATGATCAAACACTGGTCTTGTTAATCTGGGCGACTTCATTCAGGTAGGCGATGAATAACTTGGTTCCTTCGATGTAGTTGTACCTGCAAAATAAAAGTTTACTTTGTGCATTTATTAAAATTTTTCAACTCAGTTGCACGTTCCTTTGATTCAGACTATGCCATTTTTAGTAACTGCACAGTATTTTATTTATTAATTTTGCCTTTACTGCACACTGTTACTCCTAAATTAATTTTATATATTGCATTATATGCTGCCTTTCCAGCCTCATCTTTATGTGACTCTCCATGCGTGAATACCTGTTACTTCCCTAATGTCACACCAGATGTCCCCCACTGTGGGACAGTAAAGCATATTTCTATTTAATTGTTCATTCAGAAACCTCAGTGAGTTCCCACGTGCATCAACATAAGAATGACTTCAAAGAAGGAAAACTAAACTTTTAGAACCGACTAACCAAGTGGATGAAATTAATCTGAAATAAAATCTGTGGAGTCACATGAGGATAAAGAGCTTCCAACAGTGCAGTTGGGCAAAAGAAACCAAACTGTAAATAATTAAGCTTATCCTGTGAAAAAAAGAAAAGTAGAGTAGTTGTTAGGCATGAAGTGTGTAAAACCTGCTCATTTTCTCATTCTGGGAGTGCATTCCATCGTCAAAACCTCCAATGGGCATCATGATGATGCTTTTCCCCGTCACATCCTGGAAGGTTCTGGCAATGGGAATGGTCCCACCTTCACGGATTAGATCAGGATCCACATTGAAAACTGAAAGAGAGCCAATATGTATCATGTAAGTATAACTCAAATGCAAAAACTCTTTGTCTATTATATGTTCTTCAGTGTTGGAAAAAAACAAAAAAAAGCAATTTCAAAAGCCCTAAATACGTTTACAATTTCACAAATAAGCACAAAATCTCTTGTTAGGTTAACAAGCTTCTGTAAAGACAAACAGTTCAGGTAGACGAGAATGGAAATAAAACTGTGTGCAGCAGAGATCTTTTTTTTACTGTCTATAATGGCTCTAAAAGGCTGTTGTAGGATCCAGTCCATGGAAAGCTGAAGTAACTTTCTTACCCCTCTTGATCGCTGCCTTTCCAGCCTCATACAGAGGGTGCTTAGTGTCAGCCAGCCAGGGCTTGGCCCCAATTACCATGGTAACTTTCAGCTTGTTAGGACTCTTTCTCTTAGCAAACACAGAGTGAAGGTAGTCTGTCACCTAAAGCACAAAAAAGACACTTTAGTAAAACCAAGCACTACATAAATCAACACTATAAAGCTCTCATATATGCTACCTGTTTCTTGACCGCTGCTGGGTCCATGTCAGGGACTTGTCTTATTGAGAACTTAGCAGTAACCTTAGCAGGGATGACTGTCTTTGTGCCGGAGTCAGAGAAAGCCCCCTCTATACCATGGATGGAAACGGTGGGATAGCGCCACCTGTGGGCCAACACGTCCACCTTTGGAAGAGCAATACAGAGGCCATCCTTTGTAGAGTTGAGTGAAAACTCTTGTTTTTTTTTCCAACTTGACTTTTTACTACCTTGTTGTTGTACATGAGGTGGCTGACGCCAGTCTTGTTCTTGTAATTGTCCACATCAAACTCAATATCCTGATACATTTTCCATTCTTCATCCGACAGAGGAGCCACTGCTTCCCGGATCCCTGGAATCAGAATCTTTCCACTGGGGCCGATGAGTGTGTCTGAGAGAAAAGTGACCATAAAGCAACTCAGGATGTTTTTAGAAACAGCGAGTTTTTTTTTTAACATATCAGTTAATTCCTGATTTTATACAAAAAGGGTTGCAATGACTTTATTATAGGGTGAGTTTGGTTTTGATAGATTTTTTCCCTTGATGAATGAAATCATTGTCTGAAAACAGTTTTTCATATTTGCTCATGTCATCTTTGAGAGTAACATTATTTGACCGTCACAAACATTATCGTTTGAAAAAATTTGGAAACCAATGGCAGCTAAATACACGAGATAATTTATTACAACAACGTATAGGTTTGAACATTTTTTTCAAAATGATTATTTCTTAGGAGATTTGTCAGGAGGCTTTTGATTTTATTTTTAGATCTGACAAAAATGTTTTTTTGTTTTTTTTCAAAATGTACAAAGCACAAACTACTGCAAAACATATAGGCACTACATTATAAACCAATTCAGTTATAACTTCTCTATCTTAACTGGTCATTTCTAAACATGCAAGTATTTTAAGGGTTGTTTTCCTTAGAGATCAAAGGGTACTGCTCCTTCAGCCCTTCAGCTAGTTCACTGGGGACCGTTTCGATGAGAAATCTTCATTCTCAAAGGCAAACAACTGTGTAAACTATCAAAGGGAACAAAATAGCAAACCAACAGGGCAAAGTGTGAAGATCAAAGGGAGACTCCCTTTAGACCCACCAAGGATGCCAATGAGGTCAGTCATTGGTTCGATCACAGTCCCTCCATAGACACCAGAATGTAAGTCTTGTTTAGGGCCTTCAATCTACAAACACACAACACAGTAAGAATCAAATACAGAGAGAAGTGTTTCAAGAAAGATTTCTACAACCTCAGCAAAGAAGTAGCAGTTCCCTCTGGTGCCATAGGTTAAGGCTGGCCGTCTGCTCAGCCAGCCACAGTCAGAAATGACGATGTAGTCCACATCGGAGAAGAAGGTGTCTCTCTGTGCCAGGATCATTGCATCCAGTCCGTTAGAGCCTGTCTCCTCCATACCCTCAATGAGAAACTTCACATTCACTGGCAGGTCCTGGTGGATGCCAGCAGTAGAGTTTAAGAACAAATGCAGTAATTGTTTCAGAAATATAGCAATTTGAAGTTAAAACTATGTTTACATAATGCATAATGTTGTCTCTTCGGGGTTCGGTGTGTTTTCTCTCACCATACTGAGAGCTTGGTAAGCTTGTACAGCATGGATCCAGGCCAGAACTGGAGCCTTGTTGTCTGACGTTCCTCTTCCATAAAGATTACCTGAAGGTACAGTGCCATAAAACTTATTTATTTATGACAGTATAACTAGAAATTTCCATAGGTCAGAAAAATTTAAATGCCGATCACAAATGATGTAATTTTTGAGCTGTTTCAAACAGACATAATAGGTATCTTTGGACTGATGTGTGAAAAATAATTCCACAGGAAGAAATCATCATTTAATCAGTTAAAAATTTAAGCTGTATTAAGAACATAACTACCGTTGATGTCTGTCAGGTTGTAGGGGTTGGTAGTCCAGCCGTCCTCCAGCTTCGCAGGCTGAACGTCCACATGACCATAGACACACACTGTGTGTTTGCTGGGGTCACTCCCAAACTGAGCTGTCACTACTTTTGGCAGTGCTACTGTCTGTCCACTTGGAAGCTGCATTTACAAAGGGATGGTTAGTATTCCCACATTTCTACAAAATGATACATAAGCCCCCTGATTCGGAAATAATATGGCACAATGTGGACCAGTGCCAGGGGGTGCTGATGTATGTCTACGCATTTGGCAGAAGCTTCAATCCAAAGTAACTTGCAAATGAGGACATAACAATGCAGTTAAAACAATAGCTAATTGTCCAATTGTTTATTAAGCTGCTGTTAACTCTTAGCTCCTGGCCTTCAGAAAGTTTGTGCTTGGCTGTTCTGGTAAATCAAGCTGCAGTTTTGTCATCTCAAGTATATTAATGAAGCAACCCCAGCAGAATTTTTACTAGCCTATTGAAGTAAAGACGACAAACTCCAAATTCTCAAAGAGATGTTACAAAAGGGAATAGCTTTAGCAGAGACCTGGCGGTTTTGTCACTGACCTCTTGCTGTCCGATATCGACCAGTTGTACCATCCCTCCCATCAGTCTCAGCTTCTCAGCTACCAGCTCCATCATGCGGTGCAGATCTGGTCTTCTCAGAATGTTGCTTGAGTCACTTTCAATTGCAACCCACTCCCTCAGAGCCTGGCACACAAATCAAAGTCTCATTGTGAATGAACTACAACTTTTAATCAACCCAAAGAAAGTTTATGTTGATATAACATAAAGTTATTCTGTTGAAGAAGTGAGGTGAGTCCTCCTGAAAGCAACCAATACCGACGTCTTCAACAAATCATAATTTTCTTCCTTCTAACTTTTATGTCAGACCTGTCCTCACATACTTGTGGACATGAACTGTGGAGAGCTTTCGTGAAACAGAACTCAGACAAATGAAATCTCTAATGCCGACCTGCTGTCATTGTGCACTGTGGTGGAGACACAACCATAGCCTAACCACGTTAGGCTGAGGGTGAGCGGAAGATCCTGCAACAGAAAACCTGCTCCCACTTTTATTTGAGCTTATTGTTAATAGGTGCAAACTGCTTCCATTCGCTGGACCCAGTGAGTGTTGTTGATCAACATGTAATCAGAGCAATCAGCTTTGGGGAGAGATGAGGCAAGTAGTATGTCAAAACCATGAGCAGTGAGATGGAGAAACAGCACCATCAGTGTTTCAAGTTTGTCACCTCAACATGTTCTTCCTGATGGTCATCAACGTACTGCGCCAGCTCGGTGTACTGGAAAGCCTGGCCACAGGAAATGACCAGCAGGATGAAGGGAACGGTTTGAAGATTCATCTAGTGGAAAAATGAAAAATCAAATGATTTTTGAATAGGAGTAGCTTTTTGGAAAAAGAAGTTATCACAAATCCTCATAAATAAATGATTATTACATCATATTTTAATTGGATATTGAAGAATTTAAAAATCAAGCAAATAGATACTATCTGCAAATGAGGATATGACAATGCAGTTAAAACAGCAGCTAATTGTCTAATTAGCTATTGTTAATAGCTCAAAGCCACTCAAAGGTATGTACACCTTGCATTAGACTCCATATCATTCCAGATTTGATGGAATGATGCAACGAGAGTCCAGAACTGAATATGGCAGGAAGTCTGGGTGGTAAACAGTGGATAAAGGAATTTGTTTCCAGCTTAAATAGCTGCAGAACATTTAAAAAGCAGAATGGGAATTCTCTGATTAAGATGTGACATCCTGACTGAATCATAAAATGGATGTTTCAACAAATCACGTTTGCATCCAGGTATTTTTTTAAAATCTATTTAATGTATTTGTTTTCAGCTGAATTGTGCAGATCATATGTCAATTTAAAGGTGAGCATTTATAAATTATTTGAAACCTTTAACGTCTACAATAACATTTTTAACATGGATATGGAAACATTTTAGACCCTCTACAACCAACCACTTTTACAACTTCTGCCTGATCCGTCTACCATTAAAAACTTTTCAGCTTTATCTCGCTACAGAGTAAATCTTATTTCTATTTTGATGAACATATAATCTCTTCACAATATGAGTATATTTCCTTACCTTCTCTTAGATGCAGTGGAAACAGTCTTATCAGCCCCAGCAGCTGTGGCCCCATGTTGCTGGTGGGACATTTATACACATTCCCTCATGCTGCACTCTTACCGAGCCCCAGGGTCACACTGTCAAATGTTTCCTGACATCTTGCCAAGACAGCAGACAAATTACTTTTTTTTTGCTGAGAAAGACAAAACTCCACTCAGATCTATTGATCTTGCTCCAAGAATGTGCTCAAAGGATTGACAGTGGGGGGTTTGTGTGTGTGTGTGTGTTTGGGGGGGGGGGGGGGGGGGGGGGGGGGGGGGGGGGGGGGGGGGGGGGGGGGGGGGGGGGGGGGGGGGGGGGGGGGGGGGGGGGGGGGGGGGGGGGGGGGGGGGGGGGGGGGGGGGGGGGGGGGGGGGGGGGGGGGGGGGGGGGGGGGGGGGGGGGGGGGGGGGGGGGGGGGGGGGGGGGGGGGGGGGGGTGAAGGGTGCTCAAAAGGACAAAACATCATGTGAAACTCCTAATTATTGTGCTTCCCCACACATAACAAGTTGCACAACAGAGGGCCCCCTGAACTAAACCTCAAAGGAACAGCGTTTCTCATAGGGGAATGTGAATTCATGGGAAATTATAAATGGACTGAACTTTTCCAAACATACTGAGCACTTATATTAGAGTCACATTCACCCATTCGCACTCTCAAATGCATACACATTCATACACCAGTACACAATTGTGGTTTTCTGTCTCAGGAATTACAGGACAGAAGAGAGGAGGTGCTGTGTTGACTTGGTTTCAGAACGGACTCCTTATTATCCTGGAAATCTGCAAAACTGAGCATACAATTACACGTAACAAGAAGATAATGGAAACCTCTCACTTTCTTGATAATTTATTGCTGTCTGATGAGGTGATAGAGCTTGCAAATAGAACAGTTGAAAAACCATATCAAAGTCAGTGTTAATGAATTTATTGTTACATTTTATCTATAAAGCCTCTCATATATATATATATATATATATATATGCAGTATATTAAATATTTTTGGTGGAGTTAACAGTTAATGAAATATTCTAAAATTATGTACAAAAAGTATCTTGCAAAGCACACAAGCACTCATACTTTTTTATTAGTATTTTATCTATACATTTGCATATCATTGTGTACATGCAATCATACAAATACATAAGTGATTAATTATTAAAATTATAAACATTTTATATAATGATTCCATTATTTATAATCTCATCTATATAAATACACACATAAATAATCAGTTATCTGTGTTGACACAACCATACTAACATATGTATAGAGTTGTTCATAAAAGTTTAACATGAGCTAAACCCCCAGAAACAGGACTATTTGCAGAAGTTTTTTCTTGTACTGCCTTTCTGTAAATCAACAGAAGTGACTTTGACAATGTGGAGCATCTTTACCTTAAAACACAAAGACAACAAGTCAGAAAGAATGATGATTATCAGTGTCCAGGTTTCCCCCTACAGGCCCGGTGACCTTTAATATTACTGGCGGTATTAAAGATGCATTAATACATCTTTGTATTAAAAGATGTTGAGCTGACAATTTATATGGTTTCAGTAGCTCTTTCATTTCGCGGCTATTAAGATTTTTAATAAGCGCCACAAAGAATGTTTTGGTTGGCCTATCTTTATGGGACAGATTTTTCTGCTCTTAATTCAAGCTGACTGTAGATAAACCATTTCATCATGTGCAGTTTGGTGTGTCACTGCAAACAAATAAAATAAAAATAAACCTGTGTGCTGCGTGACGATAACGCGAGCACGAAAGCTCCTCTACGGACAGAAGCACTGGCTCCCTAACGCACCGGCTAACCAGGAATTCAGACTTTATCAGTGCAGACACAGAGTCAGCATGTTCAGACTAAACGCACAGGAGTAAAGCCTTCCGGCCCGCCAGGCTTACATTACACTGGGGGAAACCCTGAGTGTCAACTTATGTCTAATCTTCTCCAGTGTCTTTGTGAAACATGTGTAGAATGGTTGACACCTTTGGAGGTTGCTGTGTTGAAGCTCCAGTATCTCAGCTCTCAGCAGCTTCACTGTGGTTTGTGATGGAATCACAAGGGCAACCATAGTTGTTCAGGGTTAGGAGGTGGTATTTTTCATCAAATGATGATGACAGCATTTCTGACCAGCTCACACGACACAGCAGTTTTTGCGCAATCTGCTACAAATCCTGCTATATAGACCAGAGAATTTTCCACCAGATCACCAAACTTAGTTGGAAGATAGCCATGGTCACACACGACAGCTGAAATGGAGATTGTTACTCTTCAGCCATTCAAGCAGAGGACATCTAAACGTGACAGGGACACGTTATCATGTTGAGCAGCCACATTGCCTGTCCCACTAGGTGAGCCACCGCATCAAACCATCAGGTGTTCTGGAACTGGCATGCAGATGGCTTGTTACTCCAGCCACCTAGATTACAAAACAGGCACATTATACAGGAATTACTTATAAGACATACAAAAACATTCACTGAGTATATTTTCAAAGTTTATTGTAACTAAAACAATAAATAAAATGGTCACTGTAAAGGCTACCTTTGTAATGTATGTGGATGTGGGAGGGGCAATTTTCCAGTGTCCCGGAGGTACTTGTATGCCTTTGGACTGTGCAGATGGAGTGTGAGGGCAAACTCTCTGTGCTCCTTTGTGTACTCATGGCCCTGCTTTTCCAAGAAGTCCAGCTGAAGATCTGAAATTTTAAGAGCAAAAATGAAAAACCTCTCCTTCAGATAAATAGCTGAGCATGTTAAAAAAAACAATAGTTATATTAAATAAATTAGAATGTGTTCCAATGAGGCTCAGATAAAAAGTACCTTTTGAAAATAGATGACAATCTGAAAGCAGGTGTAAGACATACTTTTCATCAAGGCTACGTCTCCGTATTAAAATGTTTTTATTGGTCTGATTTAATGTGCCTAATTTAAAATCTTGTGTTCATTAACTGTAAGAAGGAAATCATAATTAACAGCAATAAAGGCTATGTTTAGTTAATCTATATGAAATGTTTCACTTAGTGTTAAAGTTCTTGGAATAAGAATAATTTACTGAATTCAGTAAATTATTGAATTTACTGAATGGGTCTTTAATATGAAATTCAAAGAGCTAATTTCATCTTACCAGCGTATAATTCAAGTCTCTCTCTGAGCTTTTTATTAATTAGTTTCTTGTCACTCAAATCCCCCAATAGAGACTGAACTGTAGTCTTTGCCCTCTTTTCTCTGGCCATGGCGTTTTTCTTTTCCCGTTCTAGACTTTCCACTCTTGCCAAGGCTTCCTTCAGTTTAGCCGCAACAGCGGAAAGAGAAGCTGGCAAAGCATAGTCATGATCCTAACAAATAGAGAGATAAAGATCTGAGTGGTTTGAGAGTTTGATATGGCCATGACCATTACAATATTATGTTTAAAATATAAATACTCACATCATTCGACTGAGGTTGCGGCTGTGAGGTATAAGTTTCTGTGGCATCCTGAGAGGCCACAGACAGGCAAGGTTCAACTTTTATGGAGGTTACCGTCGCCCTGCACTTTTCTGGCTAAAATTAAGAAGCATAAAGATTATAAACTTTACAGTGTATAGATATCTGGGAATGAGTATCTCACCCTGTCCTGTGAGTGATAATACAATCTGGACATTAGTGAATGCTAAGAAACTTAAGATGATACACCTACTCTTTGGGGGTCAGCAGGGAAGCTGAAGATTGATGGAATAGCACCATCCCTCAGTCGGACAATCTGACCGGTTCTGTCAAAATCCTCCTGTTTAAAATGCTCACTGCACAGCACGGATGAATCACTTGCAGTGAATCCCTCTCTCTGCAAAGTCACTTCCCACTTCTTCCTCACATTTTTTTCTTTTGGAAACCTTCAAAACGAAAACGGGATATTTGTGAATGCCTACACAAAAACATTTTTCAAAGTAGATTAGTCTTATTTTTTCATTATAATGTTCTCCCTGTCTTACTACTTTTTATTTTCAATGTGTTATAACATTACTTCAATTAAAATCCTATTTTAATGCATATTTGTTAATGATGAACCAAAACTAATGAAAATGTGAGTAAGCTTGTTTGAAAACTGTTCAGTCAGATGTTCTGTTGTATGAATAGTGGACATGAGATATTGGTATCCTACTGTCAGCTGGGTAGTAGCAATATTGATTCAATTACATTTACATGAGTAACTATTTTTTAAAATTATTGTAGGAGTATTTTTACTTTGCCGTAGGTTTTACTTTTACTTGAGTAATTTCACTATCACTACCCTTACTGAGTAAAATTTCTGGATTCTCTACCCACTGAATCAAAAGCAAACATGTTTTAACTGACAATTCACTGACTAAGACATACACCCGCAGTTTTTGTTAAAGGTTTCACATATTTCATACTGAATTACCAAAATTAAAATACCATAATTTCTCTTTAACTTTATATTTTGGTCAGTCTGTTGATGTCTAATTATTAAATGATCGATAATTTGATGAACTACTGTGGAGAATTAACCATTTGCCATGTAGAGTTCTTGATGTATGAGGTTACAGAAAAGTTGAATTCATTTATTAAAGAGTTAAATTCATTTATTAATATATTACTATATTATTAATATAGCTGGTCCATTTCACATGCCACCTTTAAGAGGTAACAAGTCAAAATGCCCCCCCAGAAAGGGTTGTGATCTCCTTTGTTACCCTCCACCTAAGTTACGCCCCAAAGGGGGCGTTCCTTAGCTCTGAGTATAATGTAATCTTATCCTTGAGGTTGTTTCCTAACATGACATTTCTTTAAGCTTAAGCTTAGCAACTACCTAACAAAGAAAGAAGGAAAACACAGAATTATTTATTCTCAACACTACTTAGTACTTGAGAAGATTTTTTACCAAATACATTTTTATTCTTATTTGAGTAGTTTCATGGATGGCTACTTTTACTTTTACTTGAATAAAAATATGTTAAAAATACTTTTATTTGCGTGCAATTTTTGGGTACTTTGCCCACTTGTGCTTAATGTTGACACAGTGAAAGAATTAAATGTGAATTATCTGTGGCACACCTGCGTATGGGGTCAAATTTATGACAAAAGCCAACAAAAACACAATTTTAATTTCCCCCAGCGACCTTCTCTCCTCTGGTCTGTTTAACATCTACAGTCTCAGATCAACTCAGTCCTCCAGGACTGTCAGCAGCAGAAACAGCAACTTTATACTTGTTGGGGAAAATATACTACATTTGCTTTTCATTGTCCTCACGTGATGGCAATGATATGGTATGATTTATTTAAGATTCTTGACTAATATCGGTTGTTGCTATGTTGTTGTACAGTGTTTAAGATCTTGTTCAATGTGCCCTTTTTTTTTTTTTTAACTTAGAGCCCCTGCCTATCCAAAGGTCTCTGCATGGCCCTGATGGGCTTCACATGTAAGTATTGGCAGATCACGATCCCCAAAATAAACCCAGAAATAGACTGGCTGATAAATGTATCCTATATTGTACATGCATAGGGTTTTATGCAAACAGCACCATCAAAGATGCAATAAGTTGATATCAGGTGTGCAAATGATGTAATTGTCTGTTGATTCCAGCAATCCACATTGTTAGTAGAATTGGAGGGGCCCTCAATCAAATTTCGCTTTGGGCTGGCCATGCTTACTCCTGTGCTGAAAAATTTGGTTAACTTTCTTTCAAAACTTGAAATTATACCGTTTGCAATATATCAGCGCTAAAAAGAGGTGTACGCATCAGGATAAACTAAACAAACAAAATGAATATAAGACACTGAACAGAGAAAACTCTTCGTACTAACTTTATAAGTGCATGCATTTATTACATAGTACAATGTAAGTTTCATTGTGTCGCTCATGCAATGAGTCTCTGCATCCACATACCTCAATGGTTTTAAGTGTTTTGCTGTTGTTGTTTTTTTACCAAACTTTAATTGTCCCATTATAACATTTCACCTCATTGTAAAAAGCAGCAGTGTATTTGATACATTTAATGCGATATTTTATCAGTAATAGCAAAGGATTTATAAAGCACTCAGATTTTTTTTTTATATATGTGAACGGTTTTCAATCAACGCATTCTTCCACGTTTATCTTACTTGTGAAAAGTTATCCCCCGAGTCCTAACGTCAACAGTCCGTCGGTTTGAGCAAAAATTAGCCGCACAGTGCTGAGGCATCTTGTGATGTTTATGATTTAGCCAAGTAGATGGGACAATAGACATGAATACGGGTAGGACGACCGCCCCAAGATGGCGGCCGTATTTCCTGCCTCCCAACAGCCAATGGGATGTTGGGAGGAAATAGGCAGGCTCCAGTTAAGTTATTCCTGTTTTAATTAAAGTTTATCTGAGTAATAATAATAATTTAATACTGATTATTTAAATTATGTCGTTTTTATGAGTGTAAGTTTTATTATTTTTTTTCTTTTTTCTTTAGTTTGTTTTTACGCGGCAGGTCAAAGGCTACAAACAAAATGGCGGAACACCACAGCGCTGCAGCTACAGTGCTGTGAGCGCCTATTTTGATGTTACAGAATCTCTTTTCTGAATCAAGTATCGGTTCCATGTCGTTTAACCGCTCTTCGGAGCTCATCGCGTCTCTTTATTACTTTATGTGGAAATACTTCTGCGGAGTTCTGACGAGGATCTACGGGTGAACGCGGCTCTTGGGGAGCCGACAGCACAGCGGCTTGCAGCTGCGGATTTGTCCACAAAAGTGAAGAGCACTATCACGGATGCATGACTTATTCAAACTCTGATCAAAGATGAACAAGAAGAAGGATAAAGGATTCGAGAGTCCACGACCTTTTAAATTATAAGTATTCTGTTCTACGTTGCAAGAAATCAGAATGAAAAAAAATTGATTTCCAGTTGTGTTTCAGAATAGTGCTAATATTTACTCGCGTTTGTCACATTACTTACATGTTAATTGATTGGTTATTGCTTTTACGACCCATCAGGTGGTGTGCATCAACAACATCAATTTCCAAAGGAAGTCTGTCATTGTGAGTACTATTCTTAGTGGTGGATTTTTACATCCCAGTTTTTAAAGAAGACCAGAAAAGGGGCAGCATTCGTTGTATCCATTATCTATTAATCTCTTTATCCATCCCAAGGATTTTGTCTCACACTTCTGTCCATTTTCTTTCTTTTAGTCTGGTTTTTCAGGTTAATTAATAAAATCCTTCCCACTTAAGGAATATTATCCATAAATTCATACTTACGGTGGCCTAGAAGGTCCAACAAAATGCAAAACTTCAACACATCGGCAAAAGATAATTCATGCTAACATGAGAGTTAGAATTCACTAGCTGGTATAACTTCCACGTTAGCCTAACGCAAAAAACAAAAACCAAAAGGCTATAACACAACAACAAATGGTCACAATGGATGTTATGAAAAAACAAATATTCCTATGGTGGCCTAGGAGGGTCAAGAAAATGCCAAAACCACAACGGAATTCATTCAACAAAGGTTTTGATAAACTTTATCATAACTATAATCCTTCTGGGCTATTGTATTTATGTTATTAGATAAATACCCATTGAGGTTGAAATATATTTTTTTACAATGGTGAATTGGCTTAGAGGTCAGCAGCACACACAATGATTAAATTATGCGAAGTAAAATTCCTAGTTGCATATTAAAATAGCAAATATGAATCCCTATTTTCAGTTTGAAATGCAGATGGAGCAGCAAAAACAATTTTGAGTGTTATTCTAAGCTTCAGTGACAATTTATTTTAATACCTTTTAAGTATTTATTTGTAACCAGATAAATGAACCTCAAATCATTTGTATTTTTCTAGTGATAGGAGTGACTGACCTCTGCCTCCTCATTGTTTTGCAGGGTTATGTGGAGCTGACAATTTTCCCCACAGTGGTCAACCTGAACAGAATCAAGTTGAATAGTAAACAGTGCAGAATCTACAGGGTCAGAGTCAACGATCTGGAAGCCCCTTTCATTTACAATGACCCCACACTTGAGGTGTGCCACAACGAGTCCAAGCAGTAAGTAGAACCAGAGTTGTCACAGACTGGGAACCAACAAAGTAGTTTACGCTGTAAAACGTGGAGTTGATGAGTTCTGTGTGATTGGATGCCATTGTTTCATCTTTTAGCCATTTTATTGTTTTGTAATTTTGATTTCTTCCTGTCTTCATCACTTTGGCTTGGCTATGTAAGCTATTCCTGGTCTGAAAATGGAATTTGTTTTCTTCAGATTTTATTCCATATCTTACTACCTAAAAGTTGTAACATAAATGTGTGCTTCTGAAGTTGAGCACCGTGGAGGAGTTGTAGTAATGTGGGAGTTTGTTGCAGGAAAAAACACTGTTTAATTTCCAATTTTCCGAAACTATATTTGTAATTTTTACCATAGGTGGGTTTAAGCCTCTGCTACCATCTGTATGAAGTTGTTAAAGACAGTTTGTGTTCTACTGACACATTCCTGTCCTTGTCCATTAACTTATCTGAGCTGGAAATGTTTGGACAGCTTTCTGAATTAAAGTGCAGCTGCTGGATAACAATGTTTTTCCTGAACAGACGGAACCTGAACTATTTCTCCAGTGCCTACACAGCGGCTGTAAGTGCTGTGGACCCCGACGCTGGGAATGGAGAACTAGTGATCAAAGTTCCCTCTGAGCTCTGGAAACAAGGAGATGGTGAGATGATGTCTTCACATTCTCATCACACTGTCTGAAAAATGATTGAGATCATTTTGTGAATAACTCATATCACATGTTTGTGTTTGGGTCCAGAGCTGAAGGTGTTAAAAGTTTATATTGAGTTTTCATTGGACCAGCCCAAAGGGGGACTCCACTTTGTTGTTCCTGATGTGGAAGGCAGCATGGCAGAGAGGGGGGCTCACGTGTTCTCCTTTGGATACCAGAACTCCACAAGGTTGGACATTTTTGCAACATCCGGATTAACCAGTTTATATAAAATCAACTTTTTTGAGCTTCACATCATGTTATAATGTTATTCACTCATTAAAAACATTCCTGGAGTGTTGCTTTGATTTTTTTTCATGCATGTTTGAGAAATTTTTTAATCCCCCCGTGACAACCATTCAGCTGTGCAAAATGCCTAGGTGAACCTAGCCCTGCCTTCGAGGTGCTACTCCTCCTCATAGCTGCAGTTTCAGAGATTACACGTGGGAATTCTTCCATCTTTGCGTCCCCCTCTGAATCCTTTCTCTCTCCAGGTTCTGGTTCCCCTGTGTGGACTCCTACTCAGAGCTGTGTACATGGAAGTTGGAGTTCACTGTAGATGCGTCCATGGTGGCAGTGTCTTGTGGGGACCTGGTGGAGACCATCTACACCCATGACATGAGGAAGAAAACGTTCCACTACGTCCTCCCCATCCCCACTGCGGCTCCGAACATCTCCCTGGCTGTGGGGCCCTTTGAAATCCTCGTGGACCCCTACATGCATGAGGTGCGTACTCTGTGATCTGGCAGGATGTCAGTGAAAGATGTGCAGACATTCAGTTCTCAAATTAATAGAACAGGAAAATAAACTTTTTCTTCTTTTTCTGTTGCTCATCATTGGGCAGCTCATCTCTGAAAAACCTTGTTAAACCCAGGAACTTCAGAGACTTTGCAGCTCCCTGGTTATTGTCTCCTAATCTGAAGAACTTTCTCAGAATTTAAAAACTTGATCAGGTCTATCTATTTAGTCACCTGTAAATCAGCTGTAAATAGTCAATATATTTAAAAAATATATATTTGTTGACTAAAAATATTGATGACTAATTTTTATTTTAACCATTTCAATCTTCCAGTACCTTGTTTTATCTGGGAAAAACAATGTGCTTTTTTTTACAGTCACTCAAGTTGATTTCAGATCCATTATTGTCCAGTGAAATTCATAACCATGTGAAGATAAATACATACTAATACATACTGATACTAATCAGCTTGTCGTTTTTGTCTGTTTATTATAGTAAAGAATTAGGACCATTGTAGACAAAAGACACAAATCTTCAAAGGAGCAATTTTCTGACATTTTTAGGTCAATTTCACATATCTATAAGGAAAAAGTCTGATATTCTCTCTGGAAAAGTTGTAAATTTGCAAGAAGTAAAAATGAAAATTTTCCATATTGCCAACATAAATTTCCAATGTTAAAAGTAGAACATTGTCTGACATTGTAAAGTCAGACATTTGCAAGGGAAAAGAAAACCATTTAATTTCATGAGAAAATGATTATCTAAGATTATAAAGACAGACATTTGTGACAAAAAGTAGCAGAAGTTTTCTAAGATTGAGATGGAAATGTGAGGGATGCACTTGTGGATATTTTGCAGTGTCAGCCATAGATCATGTAATAGAGGAATAAAACCTCTGGGTCCAGTCTGGCTGCTGCCATGTGTCAGCTTCCTCCTCACTATTACAGGTGTGTTTTCTGGATCTGGTCCGAGGCGTTCCTGGTGAGTCTGGACCCAGGAGATGTCTAATAAATGAACAGAACCCAGGCCTACCACTGACACTTAAACTCAAAATCACAATTTACGACTGGAACATTACAGGACATCTGGAATATTTTATTACAAATATTTGAATTTATAATCTCTGAAATTGTATATTTTTTTTCTTGAGAATGGATTAGGATTAGGGAATATTCAACTTTTTTTTCCCTGTAAATATGTGAAATTAATCTCTAGATTAATCTAGATTTGAATGAGCCTTTCTGTAACTTCTCCTAATGACCACTAGATGTCTGTAAACAACAGTGTCAGAATGAAGTTGAGGTTTCTGAGACACAACTGTCCGGTTCTTGTGCCGAGCCCTCTGTCATGCTCCTGTCCTCTGCAGGTGACCCATTTCTGCCTGCCGCAGCTGCTTCCTCTGCTCAAACACTCCATGTCCTACCTGCACGAGATTTTTGAGTTCTATGAGGAGATTCTGACGTGCCGCTACCCTTACTCCTGTTTTAAGACGGTGTTTGTGGACGAGGCCTATGTTCAAGTGTCGTCCTACGCGTCAATGAGCATTTTCAGGTTTGCGTGGAGACAGATGTCTCGTCTGCAGATTGTTCCATGTTTTCTAGGTTGTTATTCATGCAGTTTCCTTTGTGTTTCAGCACCAACCTGCTCCACAGCCCTATGATCATAGACCAGACCCCTCAAACCCGACGCTGTCTGGCCCAGGCCTTGGCTCAGCAGTTTTTTGGCTGTTTTATCTCCAGAATGTCCTGGTGAGACGTAATTTGTTTCGTGATGCGAGGACAGAACCTCAGACTAAACAAGTGTTTATATTTCACCTCTTTTCACACCAAGTTCACCACCATGACTTCACCACCATGACTCAGCACCATTCTGCCTCTCCAGTGTGGTCATCTTAGGGTAGTTTCTCCAGAGTTTCTGGAGGTTTAAAGTGTGATGTAATTGGCCTCTGAGATAAACCTTCTATACCACATGTCTTCATAATGGAAAAAAACTGTCAGCATTTCTTGGAGGAGTCTTGCAGTAATATGTAAACAATCCTCAGCAGAGGCTGATCTTCTTTTTCCACTCAGCTACCATTTAGTCCTCAATGCATTTAGTAGCTGATGATAAGAGATTTGCAACAATACTCAAAAGTTTTATGTTTTTGGAGTGTTATAAGGAACACTCCAAAAGCTTCTGGGTAAATGGGCATTCTGGGTAAATCGAATCAATACCAATTTATGAGTCTAGCGAGAAAAATGATTCATGGTTTTTTTCCCAAAAACAAGAAAATACCCTAAAAAAATCTGATGCCGCTGAAGTTTTATTTCCATTTCTTGAAGAAGGAAGTTATGTTGTTTCCTTCAGTTGTTCTCGGTGCAGCACCCCCATAGGCAGGGAGGAGAAGAGGTTTCTTAAAGGTTTGGTTGGTTTGACATAATGCAGTGTGAAAGAGAACAGCAGCAACTGAAAATGGAACAAATACTGCCACTTTGCTCCCCAACTGAACAGAGTCTATCGGACGATCAGGTGTGAAAACACCCTAACAAATAGAATATCACTCTATCTATTTCCTCATGTTGTAGGAGTGCTGTCTTTGCCTTCTCATTCATTTTTTCCTTTTCTCCTCATCCCTCATTTTGTCTGACCTTGAAACAAACATCACATGTGGTGGGGCCTTCTCTCTATGTGGTGTTTAATGTTCAGCAGGCTGTTGTCATGATTTTTAACAGAGCGTGGCACTGCTGTTAGCAATTTCTCAAAGCAGGGGCTCACTGGGGCCCATAACTGAAAACAGGCCAGACTCATTATCCTGTCAGATGCAAAGAAAAGCAAAACGGCTCTTTACCACACCCATCTGCGTTAATTGACAAATGTTAGCTTTGTTAGCTTGAAGGTCTCCACACGCTTTTGTGTGTCCAGGAACAGAAGCTACTTGATCCTCGCAGACACACACACAGACACGCGTATTGCTCTCATGCTGTTGTTGGCTCAGTTGTACCACTATATTCCTCTTAGAGATTTACAATTTTCACTGAAGCTTCATGGAGGACAGCTGGTTTGTAAACAGTCTACTCAAAAAAATGAAACTGTTGATTTTTGTTTCTTTGGGGTTTCTGAGAGAAAAAATATCCATCATTGTGAATGATTCAGAGGTTCCTTGAACAGTAAGTCGCATATTCATGAGATTCTGAAGCACATACTGATGTAGGAAAAGAGTCCTTGCAGGTTCTAATCATGGAGTGGTATGGATGATCCATTCCATGATTAGACCCGGAATAAAGCAGGGCCTTTGAAAATGGGAGAAAAAAATGAAGGTTTATGTTCATACACAAATTCATTGGGAAAACTATAAAATCTTATTTCTCACTGTCCAAAGGTGAGGGAAAACATAACATTCAATATATTACAGTTCAGTTATCAGTTTTAGCTGATACAAGACTTCAGGAGGATCCACAGTTCAGTTATTAGGTAAAAGTGATAACTGAACTGTGGATCCTCCTGACGTCTTGCAGCACCGTCTCTTCCCACTGCACTAGTGGAGACTAGAATGCAGTTTTAAACAGTGAAATGAGACTAATAAGACAATTATTCACAGGTTATTTTCTGGTTGTTCTGGTTTAAAAGCCACAGACTGCAACTTCCAGCTGTTCGAAATGTGTAGGTCGAGTTGATTTTAAAAGCGCTGTCTTGATTCCTTCCACTGGACAGGAAGAGGAAAAGAAATAAACTTTTACCTGGATTACAAATGGCTATATAAAGACACCTTTACTGACACATTTATAATGCTTACAGTCTGAAACTGAATTATTATCACTTCTGTCTCAGAGGAAGTTTGCAATAAACCAAGATCTTTTGCCTTATTTCCACTGAGTGGTATGGCATGGTTCAATGTGGCCTTAACTGTTTCTTCCTCTGTCAGTCCGGCCAGATTCGTCTCCATTTGCAGACCTTTGCGATTCCTCCGTGTTTTAGAAATTACCTTTGGAACAAGCTGAGCCAAGCTGGGTATTGTGCGCAAGTGATTCGATTGGCAGCTGACTCGTGGTGCACCCATTTATCAGTCAATTTCCTTTATTTTGGGAGGTTGGTAATTGGTCTATGTTTAAATGTGAAGCTGATCTTATCCATTAATCTTATCTGCCTCAACAAAGCTTGAAAAACCAACTAAAAGCAGCACTTTACCACTGTATAACTGAGTAAAGACAACATTTGCCGAAAACGTCATACATCGTTGCATCAACTGGACGGGCCAACCCGCAATGAATGGATAAACCGAGAGATTTAGCAGAAACTGGCTGCCCAAGGGAACAGCCTGAATGACATCATCATGGCGTTGACCACAGCTTCTGCATGTTTACAGCCCGCCCATGTTCCCGCCCATATTCTTGCCCACATAGTGGAGAACACACCGCCAATAGAGAGACATCCATCTTGGCGAGAAGTGAACCAGAAATTAACTGACTAGAATTAGACTTGACAATAGCATTGTTGTTTTGAGCACAACTGTGGAACTGTTGACTATTATCCTCTTAACTGTTTTGTTTGTGCTTTGTGTGTCTGCAACATAGTTAGTTTTCCAGCAATAATGACCTCCTAATGAGAAACTTTAGAAAAAAAATATTTATTTCTCAGATATTTTTCCCAAATCTAAGGCTGAAAATCTGATTCTGTGAAGCTGAAAATAATGAAAACATGACCCAGTAGTTATACCTTCATCCAAGAAGGATAAATCTCTTTTTTTTTTTTGTATCTACTCACAGTAAATGCACAGATAAAATCAGCTCTGGTAATAAAAGGCAGCCAAGATTTAGCACAGCATGAAGCAGTGAAACCACCAAGGTTGAATCAACCTATTGTGCCTCATTTTAACAGGCTAATAAATCCATGATGATAAAATTATGTGAGCAGTGTGTGTGTTGTGTCAAGGACTGCCACAAAAATACCCAAAGGGCAAAACCATCTTACAGAAATGATGAGGCAGCTCAAGTATGACCTTCATTGATTCTGAGTTGCCTGGGATGGGGAAGCTAAGCTGTGTGGGCTGAAGCGAGATGGAAATGACAAACGAAGTGTTTTGGAAACTTGACTTCACATCATCGCATTAAAGCACATGACCTCATAGACAGTGCTGAATTATCAATGTAAGGTCACTTGGTGGCTATTAGTCATAAGGGAAGCTGATTCTTTTCCAAAAAATTAGCAAATGTGTTCCAGGCACATCAGTCTGTGTGGTCATATGATGATTTAGGATCAATGTTGTGCCTGTTGGTTCTCAGGAGGAATAAGTTGCATATTCAATTCATCCAGACTCAAATTAGGGCTACAAGTAACCAAAAATTATTATAGTTATTTGTTATTCTGATGATTATCATACTTTAAAAAAATAACACAGTCTACATATTTTTCATTTAGCTACTTAAAATGATTTTGTACAATATTGGAACTACAGTCAAATATGAAAAATAAATAATTCAATTGGTTTATTGAAGTAAGATAAACATTTTATTTCCTAAAATAAAATGTTTATTATTTAGGCAATTAAATGTGAATTTTATTGCCTAAATAAAATGTTTTAGGCAATAAAACATTTTTTATTTCCTAAAGTTTTTTACTTTAGGCAACCAGCTTAACACCAGCTTGTTAAAGGTTCACCAGCATTAACAACCTGGTGAAGCTGAAACTAGGCCACTTGAGAAATTTTGGCTAAAACCTATTTACTGATCACAGTTCTTCATGTTCATCATAAACATTGGTGTTCATAGTTACACATTCTGGACTCAATTCACAACTCCAAGAACTTCTTCTCCCTTCATTTCACATTATGCCTGACAAAACGTTTGAACTTCATATCGAAGGCTTTGGTGGTGCACTTTCGCTGATAATTCTACACAAAAAAATTCTAAATGGCTTATTATTTTGGGTATGAGGGAATTAAAACACTGATTCTGTTGAAGCAGATTAGCCTAAAAATTCTTCAATCATGTAAATCACCAACTACAAGACAGACTACATTTGTGTTAATTTGACTGTAGCTTTCTGAACACTGTTCTGAGAGAAGACTGGAATAGTAAATACAAAGCAAAGCTGACTGTAACTATCTAGACTTTACTCCAGAAAAACAATATACTATTTTTTTAACAAGTTTAGAATGAACTGTGCCTACTGCTTCTAAAAACCAGCGTCAATCAGAGAAACTCCGCTCTGTTACAATTTCCCAGATGGTTTGATTGAAATACACATTGAAAACATTCAGCTGTTAGAAAGAAGGCCTGTGACATTTTGGAAAGGCATGTTTTGTGTCTTATAACCGATGTTCTCCTGCAGGGCTGATGAGTGGGTGTTGAAGGGCATTTCTGGCTACATTTATGGCCTCTACCTGAAGAAGACCTTTGGAGTCAATGAATACCGGCACTGGATTAAAGAGGTAGCTGCTTTGCTTTCAACTGTTTCTACTGAATTGTACTGAGAGCCACAGAATCGTAGGGAAAAAAAGATCAAATCTTCCTCTGATGTAAAAGCTCTAGTAACCCACTTGATTTATGTATGAATTTAAGAGAATAATTTCACAGTTTTTCTTGGTTAAACTTACGTGCTTTTGTCTCATCTTTAAACCAGATGAGTCGTTTTGTTAGAAAAGGTTGAATCAAGTTCAACTAAAGTCCTGCTGCCATAATCAGTTCAAAGATAAGAAACATATTCATTCTTTCCTTTTTTTGTTTTTCTTAAAAAGTTAACAGAGGCCTGCAGAGTCTGAGAAAAACTCAAAACAGTCGAGACTTGATTTGGACCTTAAGTTTTATTGCATTTCAGAGTGTAAAAAATAAACACTGCTATAAATAATGTTGGACTTTTGAACTTTCAGGACCACTTTAACTTTTGCTGCAGACTGCATGCAGAAATTATAGCAAACAGTCCCTTCTAAAAAGATATTAAGCCCTTGTTAAATTCAGCTCTTTCTATCACACTTGAAGACATTTAAATAACATGGATCTTTGACAAAAATGTAAATGTGATAAATATATTTTTCAAAATGTTCTTTTCTGTGTTTGTCAGGAGCTGGACCGGATTGTAGAGTATGAATTGAAGATGGGGGGTGTTCTGTTGCACCCCACCTTCAGTGGAGGCAAAGAAAAGGACAAGTAGGGACTTAATTTGTTGAAAGCATGTTTTGACTGTTGCTGAATTTTTCCAACGAGGATGTTTTGTGTTTAATTTATAAATTTTCAATGTGGGGATCTGAAAGTCTGATTATTTCTGGAGATCATGCTTTGTGATTCAGGGCAGCCAGGGTGCAGCTATGTTCTGAGGAGGCAGAGCTCTGCTCACCGCAACAGTAGAGTCCACGATGTGATTAAAACTGTGAAATCAGACTGATACAGAACTAATCTGACATGTTACAAAGCGGTTATGGTCTAAATATTTGCACTCCAGCTCCAACTGAGTGGAATATTTATTCCTCAGTGGGGACTCCATTGCTGACAGATTTTAAATAAAAAAATGCAACAATAAATGTCTCCTTAATTTAGGAAGTCACAGTTCCTAAATTATTGTTACAACTTTTGATTTACACGTACAACAAAATTACTTATTTTAAACTGTCCTGAATATAAAATCCCGGAAAACTGAGATGTTTGGTTTGAGACGATGAAATATTTTCTTTAGCATTTCTAGGACAAGATGCAGCTTTACATTCCAAGCTTACAAAGTTAAGCATGTTGATTGTTGATTAATCACAATGCTCATTCAATTCTTTAATTGAATGACAGTACATACTCAATTAGCATATATATTGTAAATTTTATACTAAAAACATAGCAAGTTATATGTCACTACTGCCACCCATCACAATAGATATTGGGATATGAATTTTGTGCTATGTCACACATCCTTGGTGAACCCTAGGCGAAACTAATCTTTGTGAATAAGGCTTTACTCTGTAAACCACTGATGTTCAGAAAACGATCCCAGTACCTGGAGAAAGCCACCTGTAGCATCCGAGCTGACCCAGTTTCTCCATTTTCAGTCCCACTCCCCACCTTCACTTCTCCATCAAGCACCCGCACACCCTGTCCTGGGAGTACTTCAAGATGTTCCAGTGTAAGGCCCACCTGGTTATGAGGCTGATTGAAAACAGAATCAGCATGGAGTTCATGTTACAGGTATGACACTTCCATCACATCACCCTCTAGGCTTGTACTTCCCCCTTTTAAGCCAGAGTTGTTCTCCTGTAGGTGTTTAACAAACTCCTGAGCCTGGCCAGCACAGCTTCGTCTCAGAAGTACCAGAGCCACATGTGGAGCCAGATGCTTCTGTCGACGCACGCCTTCCTCAAATCCATCTCCAATGTCTCTGGCAAAGACATCGGGCCTCTGATCAAGCAGTGGGTGTATCCTTCCTCCTGCTGGGATTCAATCTCATCCGTTTGTCACAACAAAGACAATTATCAAGATATGTTGCTGCTGAAAAGCAAAGCTTCTTTGTAAATGCAAAGCAAACATGCTCATGCTGCATTACCTCTCAAATTACGACCAAATGATTTTTTTCCATGTTAGAAAAAGTTTCCCAGATTTTTGGAGTTAGTGTCTGTGCAGACGTCTAGCCTTAATTCTTCATGTGCAGAGATCAGAGCGGGGTTGTGAAATTCTTTGGCAGCTTTGCTTTCAACAGGAAGAGGAATGTGCTGGAGCTGGAGATCCGCCAGGACTACACGTCCTCTGGAACTCAGAAATACGTGGTGAGCAACACAACCGCTCAGCCTGCAGAACACACACACGTTCTACACACCGTTATGCTCACATTAAAAGTGAGCCGGTGGCTTCTTCTATGGGTTCATGTCAGTGAAATTGACTTGGTTTCTTTAAAGAGATTGAAGTCTGAATCAGGCACAGATATCAGGCGTTGTGTGTTTGTCTGCAGGGACCCATCAAGGTGACGGTCCAGGAGCTGGACGGCTCGTTCAACCACACACTGCAGATAGAGGAGAACAGTCTGAAACATGACATCCCCTGTCATTCAAAGAGCAGACGGTGAGCTACGCTAAAACGCACAAATCAGATTTACAAAAATCAGAATCAGAATTACAAAATTACAAAATTAAATCAGAATTCTGAAAATACATTTCCTTAATGGAATGGAAACATCACATTTATCTTGTGAACAAACTTATTCACTTATGATTTTAACTGAATTTCTTACTTAACACTGTGATTTCAAAATTGTGTTTCGGAGAATATCAACACAGTTTTGCACACAATAATAATGGAAACTTAGCTACTGTCATCACTTTTTTGCTGTTTCAGCATTTAAATCAGAAAGAAGAAGCAGCATTATCTTAAAGGCAAATATGTTATTCATAATCCTGCTCAATGTGGACAAATTTAAATGTTTTTTGTTTCTTGTTTTGTGGAAAAAATGTAGGTTTCTATTTATTTTTGGGAAACGTGTTGCTTTTTCTGGTATAAAGCTTTTTTTGGTAACATTTCCAGAAACAAGAAGAAGAAGATTCCTCTGATGAATGGAGAGGAAGTTGACATGGATCTGTCAGCAATGGAGTAAGAGCTTCAGCTCTTTTAAAAAAATGTCCTGTAAGAAGCATTGGCCTGGTTGTGTATTTTCACCTCTCCGTGGACTCCTCTGCAGCGCCGACTCTCCACTGCTGTGGATCCGAATAGATCCAGACATGTCCATCCTGAGGAAAGTGGAGTTTGAGCAGGCCGACTTCATGTGGCAGTATCAGCTGCGCTACGAGAGGGATGTGGTAGCTCAGGTAGGCTGGGAATTGATCAGGATCCTTCTCCTAGCAACAGGGGTCTGTCTCTGGACGTTTGCTTGGACCCATACATTTTTCAAAATGATGAACATTGATTTTGTCGACAGGAGGTTTATAGAATAAATTTTCATACTCTTAAAGTTGGAGAAACATAAAGTCTTCTGTAAATTTAGGACACTACTCCAAGATTCTTTCTGAAGGCCTCAGATGGCCTTTTGGATGTGACCCTGAGTTTCAATCTTTAAACAAGACAAACCTACAGAGGGCGGAGTAATAGTGTCAAACTCATGTATCTGATGTGATACATGTGATAAAGTATTCCTCACTAGGAAGTAGGCCGGTCACGATTACAAATTTTACTGTATAATAAATTGTTCCAGAAGTTATTGCAATAAACGGTAATGTTGTTTTGAGATCATTTCCAAGTAGTAGATAATGCCGTAATAATGCAAGAACACACACTTAAAATTAATAAACATAGAAAAATAAATATGCAAACTAACAAAAATAGCAAAAAATAAATACAAAATAAATCATGAAGTGTCTGAAAACTAAATTGTCCTTCAAAAAAGTCTAGTTGAGACCAAAACACCAAACATCCAGTGTTTGGTAGAAAGAGGCAAAAGAGAAAAACAATAAATCATTCAATTTGAAATTATTGAGTTTGTTTGAATTTGCTTATAGCAAAGTATATTTATTGGGCTCCATTTTACAAACATTTTTAAAGTTTTTTTTTTACTTATAACTGAGCTGTGTTGACAATGTGATGTAATCTCAAATTTCAAGGGACAGAAAATGCATTTCTGGTTAATCCTGCTAGAAATCTGTCCGGTAAAAAAAGCTGATGATATGTTGCTTAAGATAGTCATGTCATGCAGAAGCACGTCTTGGTTTTCTCCAGAATAAGAAAAGTTTCTGTTGACGGTGACCAGCAGCTGGGATTCTCCTCATATCTAATCAAGTGCATGGTGCTCCGTAGGCTAATTACATCCCCATAGGTCCTCAAAGCAACCCGGGTACAACACTCTTCCCTCTATTAAACGTAAATAACATTTTCTATTAGTAACTACCTAATTACAGGATGATACTGAATGATTTAAATGATTCTATTCCCTGCAGAATGCTGTCAAACATACAAACAGTTTGCTGATAAGTTCTCATCTTTGTTCCTTAAGTTAAAAGCTTTCACTTAGATGGCTACCTCATCTTCTCTGTTTTGCAGGAGGAAGCCATCACAGCACTGGAAAAATTCCCAACTCCTGCCTCCAGATTGGCTCTGACTGACATCCTGGAGCAAGAGCAATGTTTCTACAAAGTCCGCATGCAGGCCTGCTTCTGCTTAGCTAAGGTTGGTCTCTCTTCACTTTCATAATGATCAGGAAAACTGGAAAATTGTTGTTTTGCAGAGGCACCAGCTGGACCTGCTGTTTTCATGTGAAATGTTTTCTCAGTAAAGCCTTCCTAGATAGAGAATGGCTCCCAGATAAACAGCAGGTTTGTTTAAGCAGCAAGCTCTGCTTACCCTGGTCACATCCGTTCTAGTTATCACAGCACTTCTTTGACAGGTGAGTGACCTTTACAGGATGATGCACTGTGTTCTAAATTTCTATAAGAAAGCCAGAGATAAAAGAACATAAAATGCAAATTTAAAATCTAAAATAAATCATTCTGACTAATCAATCAATCAATCGATGTTCTTTTTTTCTTTTAAGAAAAGCTTCCATCACTTCATACATTTTTAATGTAATCAAGTCATTATTTATGTTATGAACTCAGGCTTTTTTCAAAAAGTGGCTATTTCAGTCATCCTTTCTGTGAACTGTGGAGTACACTCGTCAAAACAAGATGGTGGATCTTGGTTGGATTGACACCATCAGAATGTCAGAGTGATATCATCAAGTATGAAGACCCAACGAGTGTGAATTTTCAAAAACAGACAAGTTGATAAATTGTTAAAATGGATTCGTCACCCAGTCCTACGTGACGCTGATCTGATCTGCTGTCAGAAAGGTCTGACCGTCTGCCACTGTCCCATTTGCTCTGCCATGAGAGAAAGCTGACTGGCAGCGCCATCCACCAGGTCATGTTTGCACTTAGTTGATGACTTTGTTGCTCTGTTTATTAAGATATTGGTGCATGGAAAAATTGGAACTGGTCCATGCCTGGCTAATACCAGTGAAAACTGACACTGTAGTGTTTTCCTGTGTGGTCAGATATACTTCTGAACACAGAGTCATTTATTTGCCATTTCCAACATGCATCCTTCTGTCGTTTTTCTTTTTTTAATATGCTTCCTTTTGGCAAATTTTTTATTCCGCTCCACATTTTTCTTCTCAAATGAAAGTGATCCAAACCAATCAGATGTTCTGCCAAGTTCATCAGAGAATTAACATGTGCCATGCTTCACTGTGTGGTGAGCCTGGCTGACTCATGGTGGCTGCAGAAAAGAGAAAATGCTGAAAAACGAGAACAAAGAGGTTCAGTTTGTAGCTTTAGAGACTGACTGGACTCACTCACACTTTTTTACGCATTCTCACTCTCACTTTTAAATGTCACCTTTTAAAGTGAGTGTTTGGTTCCAGTAATATTGTGAAAGAGGTTATATAGAAAACCCAGAAGGGCCACCCGTCAGTTCAACTCTTGCTGCTCTGAATAATCCCATCATGTGGCTGCAGGAAATTCTCCTTTCTTTGGATTTCCATCCTACAAGTTCCACCTGAACCAATATTTTCACAGCACAATAAACTAACCGAGTGGAGGTTCAGATGGACGTCTCACTAAACCCCGACAGACTGCGTCAAAATGCTGTTACGACACACACGGGCTCGACCAGCGAGCTCAACACACTCTGTCATGTACATAAACACTTTGAAATCTAACGTTGACCCAGGCACTCCACAAAGTGAAGTCTGATGCACTGTCATGAACTTGGCTGCTTTCTGATGGGCCTGGATCACATGACGTTGTGAGTAACGATCAAAAAATGTGGAGATGAATAAGCAATTAGCCAAACGTGGAGAAGAAAAAGGCCAAGCGTGATCGGCCGTGTTGGTGAATATATCTGAAATCAAACCGGTTCTGCCGCCTCGCTTTATTTTTCCAACTAAAAGCACACCGTGTCAGTGACCCCGGACCCATATTAGCACATCTACATAAATTCCCTAATATCCTGTTGAAGCAACCGCTGGGCTGCAAACCTCACAAGCTGTTTAATTTGTGGGCCAGTTCTCACCACAGCAACCAGAACGCACAGAAAGCCCGTTGTTGCAACAGTCCCAACTTTTTTCACCTTTGGTTTCTGTGGCACACAAAGCAAAGTGTTTTCTGATTTCAGCTTTCATCGTCCCGTCTCAAGTTTGTGTCTGCAAGAACATTGTTTCCAGTTCCTGTTTAGGTTTAATGCAGCAGCTGACCTACTGACAGAGCTGACTGGTCTTACTCTTAACTGTGCAGATCGCCAACTCCATGGTGAGCACCTGGCAGGGTCCACCCGCCATGAAGTCGCTCTTCACCAGAATGTTCTGCTGCAAGAGCTGCCCCAACATCGTCAGGACCAACAACTTCATCAACTTCCAGAGCTACTTCCTCCAGAAGGTACAAACTAAACTACCTGTTTAGTTTAATTGTTGAAATAATTGTCAACTAATTTAGTAATCGATTAATGGATAACTCAAGGATGCAGATTTTAAAAAGACAGTTTGCTGAAAGAATAACAGATTCAGAGCAGTAATTCAGCCAAAATTGTTTAAAATTTATACATTTTGAATTTAGGACATAGAAAAAACCCCTTGTATGAAAATATATTTTATGAGTTTCATCCTGTTCATATTTTGTTAATAAAGAAGTCTATTATTAAACACCTTTTGATATCTAGCATAAAGGCTTGATCTTTCCACATGGTGATGTTAGAAGTATTGGTAGCTCATTCAAGGATTGCTATTGTTGCATTTTAGACAATATATTGTTTATTTTCTTATTTTAAAAATGATTAAATTATTAGTTTATTTGCATTGTCTTATATGTTTGTAATATTATGTAAAGTAAGTTTAATTGGTGAGATGAAAAATCTGCAGTGTGGGAGTGTTTGAAAAACTGATTAATCGTCAGAAGAATTGTTAAAATAATGAATAACTCTGAGCTAAACACAGTGTTTAGCCCCATGTTAGCACATCTACATAAATTCCCTAATATTCTGTTGAAGCAACCGCTGGGCTGCAAACCTCACAAGCTAAACACTGTTTAGCTCAGAGTTAACATGAGCCTGATTTTCACTATCTGATTGATTTCTGTTTTTACTTCAAAGACTTCTAACATGCTCTGTATTGTATGTCGCGTCATTCATGTCAGACGATGCCGGTTGCCATGGCACTACTCAGAGATGTGCAGAACCTCTGTCCCAAAGATGTCCTCAACTTCATACTCGACCTCATCAAGTACAACGACAACCGGAAAAACAAAGTAAACACTTCCTCTTTAAGTGACTGGGCAAATACAAATGCGCACCACAGCAGCCAGAAGTTAGTTTGTGGAAAACATATGTAAACATTTAGCCATAAAACATATCGACATTTATAATTGTAAAATGTGATTAAATGCCAGCAGTTGCATAATTTAGCATTTTTCTGGTCATTATCCAGTTTTTAAGTTAACAGATGGGATGATGTTCATATAGCAGAAGTTTCAGGCATATAGTTCTAGAACAGAGGTTTTGCAGCAGGAATTCTATGTTAAACACATCCTACACTGACCTGATTAGTCAAAGCAATGCTTGAGCCAGTGTGAGCATTCATTTCTCATATATTACCACTGCAAATCATAGCCAGCAGAGCCAGGACAAACAAAGCATGAGAATCTCTTTCTCTTCCTCCCAATTTGCCTTCAGTTTTCAGACAACTACTACCGCGCCGATCTGATCGAGGCCCTTACCAACTCCCTCACTCCAGCCATCAGCATCAACAACGAGGTGCGAACGGTGGATAACTTAAACCCTGATGTCCGGCTCATCCTGGAGGAGATCACACGCTTCCTGAACATGGAGAAGCTGCTGCCGAGTTTCAGGAACACCATCACTGTTAGGTAAGGAGAGGAGATGGTCACTGGTCTTCAAGGTTTCCCCTGGCAGTGCTGCATCTCAGTTTACAGAACAGAAAATGACAAAAATTTAAACATTGAAGCTTAAATTCTATGACAGTCGTTGATGTAATGTCTCTGCAGCTGTCTGAGAGCTATCCGCCAGCTTCAGAAGAACGGCCACATTCCCAGTGATCCGTCTCTCTTCAAGGCCTACGCTGAGTACGGACACTTCGTAGATGTTCGTGTTTCTGCTCTGGAAGCTTTGGTCGACTACACAAGAGGTAGGGAGTCACGGGCGCCTTGCTTGTTCCTGGCGTTTTTCTGAAAGTTGTTAATGCAGATCTTGAAAAGCTGAGTTGCCTCTTCTGCGTCTGATCATCAGCTTTGTCAGGTAAACCTCATTACTGCCGTGTTGGAGCTTCATTGGCCTTTAGAAGTGCCTTAATTCTTCAGTAATGTGCAACAAGCCATTCCTCAGAGATTCTAATGAAAATGTCTCCACTGTAAGCATGTTGCACATGTCTAATAAATCTCTTCTAATATCTGCCAGGTTGTTTGTCAGAGCAATGTTTGAAAAGCCCTTTAGATCCGGAGGTTCTGAACTACTCAGACCAGCCATTTCACGCTCTAATGTGCATTGGATTGAGTCACTGTTTTGTGTTAATGGGTCCATTGAATGGGTATTAATAAAATAAAATAAAATAAAATGTCTAGTGAATGTATGTTTTAGTATAAACCCAGCACCAGTCACTCATAAATTATAATGCATTGGGGTCTCATTTCTAAAAGATTGCATAGGATCTATAATAAAGGTGTATGTATGTCCAAAAGCTCAAATGTCAAAAAAAAAATTATAAAAATTGATTTCTAAAACTAGAAAGCAGTTTTCTGTTTAAGAATTACAGTTGCACCTCAGTGTTTGCGTACAAGGTCCCAAAAGAGGTTTTCTCCTCAAATTGACTTCAAACAGTCGATTTGAAGTACCTGTTGAATGTATTTAAATGAACCTGCTGATCAATGTTATAAGAAACACAATTTCACAAGGCAGAAGTCAATGTATTGGTAAAGGAGGCTACTCACTTCTGATAGCCATACTAAAGGCGTGACCATTGAAAGTTCCCCACCATCAGCGGCACCACAGGAACATGTCAGCATTGGGGAGGGGGCGTGGCTAATGACCAGGCCCTTTAGACCCAAATAATAAAGCTCGTGATGATATAACTTTACAACATAGAAATGCTCGCAACAGCAAGCCTTACCACCACAGAAAGTCACTGTGTCATTCTGAAGTCCAAAAAAAAATAGACATGAATAATAACAATTATAAGAACAATGTTGTTCTTTCTGTCTAAAGAACAACAAAAACATCAGGCTACGTGGTCACTAATGATGAAACAACACAAATTCAAAGCAGTTCAGTACCGCTGATAGCGTTAGGATAATTTTGACAGTTTATCTATTTCAACTCAGAGTAGCTACCAGCTGCTGAAGTTAGGTTTATTGTTGACACGTTGGACCAGGTATGCAGCAGCGTGCATTGAAGCGGGCATACAGCAGCACGCGCCGGCCCTGCCATACGCAGGTGATTTGAACTGACTTTGATTTAAGATTTAATTTGGCTTCTAGATTTTTTTTATTTATTTATCGTTTCCCATCAAGTTAGTTTTTATATGGCAGCTTCATGTATAGTTTTATGCATACGGCACCTTTATTAATGAGACCGTTGATCTTTTGAGCTTTTGGAACCAGGCCTGTCCGAGCTGGCATGTCCCTCCTTCCCTGCTGCTCAGTTCTCTCCCTGCTGTGTCTACATGATTACTGTTTGTTTTCTTGCTGCAGTTGAACGGAGCTCAGCAGACCTGCAGTGGCTGCTTGACATGGTCCAGAGTGACCCTGTCCACTACGTCAGGTCAGAACACATTGTGACTCACAACTTAGAACAAAAGCATCTTTATAGATCAATAGTCGTATGATGTAGTGTCAATGTAATGAATATCTGTGTAGTGAAACATGAGAACAAAAGCATTAGAATATGAAATCAGATTTTCTCAAGTTCGGTATATACCTTTCTGTCTAAAGGTTCAATTATTTTTTATAGTGTGTGAATATATAAAATATTTTTATTCTAAGAATCATAATATTAATACTTGTGATATGATAGTGATATGATATCTAACTACTTTAGATATTCAGGTTTTCTTCAACTGATAAAAATATTTTTCTTCTTTCTTTTTGCACAACTCTTACCATGAACAAATCTGAACGTTATGATTGTCTGTCACTTTGGCATTTATATCAGAAGTAATCAGCTGGCAGACTAAAACACACACTCTTGTTTTCCTCTCCAACCAGACACGAGATTCTGGGCATGCTCTGTAAGAACCCACCGTTCACCAAGTCAGCAGACTCTGGTCTGTGTAATGAAGCGCTGGTTGATCAGCTCTGGAAACTTATGAATTCAGGTGAGACACACACAAGATTAGAGACAAATGGAATAACTGAGATCCTAGTGGATCATAGTAATCTTATGATTTGCTGTTTCCAAACCAGTCATAATATTAAAAGTTATCCTAGTCACTGTGGGTTATTTTGTGCAAGTGACTTAAGTTTAATATAGTTTCAAAAATACAATATCATCAAATTTAAGTTTAATTTATATCAAACTATGTTAGGAATAAAATGGCATGTTGTTAGCAATATGTACTTTTTCAAAAATTGAATGAACGCATTCTGAAAGTTCCATTTACTGACTATTTGTCAAAAGATTAATCATTGATCAGATTATTTTTTCAGAGTAACTATGACAACGATGTTGGTGACAGACTCGAGTCATAATAAAGACTGATTGAGTAGAAAAGGCCAGTTTTGTCTTTGAGTGGTGAGGTGCAACTTTAACACTAGCTATCATAAATGTAAAATATTTCTGAGAATGTTTTACACTTTTTAAACTGGATCTTGTCGTCTTGGCTTGACCTCATGACCTGAGGTAGCACAGCTGAGGCAGTGAGCAAGGCAGTCGCAAAGCCAAGTTGGTGAATTGGTGTGACTCGCCACAAGACTTGTTGCCTTGTGAAAAAACTGAGGCAGATTAAAGAGAGGGCATGTTTGATAAAAAGACTGATGACAAGCTCAAATAGAATAGGCCTTTAGAGTCCATGTATAGTTAACCCACTGCTACAATTGTTCAGCAGGATGTCACTGAGCTGATGCATGTTCAGTATTTTAGCCGGGTTTAAAGGATCTGACTATAAAAACTTGCTACGGCTCTGTGTTTTTAGCATCTCTGTAATATAATAGTAATGATAATGATCAGTTGGGTTTGGAGCAGTGCTCTTTGGCTTCTTTTCCACTAATGCAACAAATTAGGACTGAGCTTTTCCCTCCACTCGTTTGGTGTAGAATCTGACCACAGCAGGCTGATTCTACCACAGTAAATAGCACTTATAGAGAGAGGCTCACTTACTGCATGCTCAGTTTCTTTACTCGAAAACCGCTTAAACTGTGCATGTAGCAGAACATAATGCCTGGGTCAGAATGTGTACACAACAGCCTGTCATCAGAGAAAACGAACTACAAACAAATGTATATCTTGTTCTCTTTACAAAAAAGAGGATAGCATTAGCTAATTTATGGTGATAGTGATGTCTTTAATTTCAGAGCACAGTTCCTTAAATTACATAGTTAGAAGAACCCAGTCTAATTTTAACAGGCTCTTTCACTCATTAAAACTCCTTCTCACGGTCTCTGAATGGTGTGGATCTTTCAATTCTTGAGGTTGCACGATGCACAGTGGCTTTAGAAATTACTAGAACCCCAATTAGGTTTTGTGGTTGTAAAGTGGATTTCTCAAGTTTGCACATCTTTCTTAAAGAGTTAGGCTTTCCTGGTGTGATTCTTTCCAGATCCTGCTGAAAAATAACAACTTCTGTTAGACGGGAAATGTCAAAAGTAAAAAAAGTGGAAAACACGGTTGCTAAAGTGCTACACTTTGATTTACGACTCTGCTAAACCACCTTTTAATCCATTTACTGCGTTTAGTCTTCTTGGCTACACGCCCAGCATTACTTTTACAATTTTTACAAATAAATCAAATGTCAAGTATTGCGCCACTTGACATTATGTTGACATATCTATGTTAGATTCTTTCTGATATAATCCGTTTTCTGGTTGAGGAATAGGTGATCATTCCCCCTTGTCTGGCATACTTCATGCTGCAAGGATGTTGCTAAAACTTTTTGAACTTTTTGGATGGTGCTATGATACATAAACAGCAACTAGATGCGAAAAGCTGATTGACATCTTAACAGCTCAAATAACACCTGAACTACATGCAACTCCATTCATTTGATTGAGCGATGTGGAAGCAGAGAAACATCTGAAACATGCTGGACTCAGCAGTCACCACAGAGCACAGAGTTAGCTGTGGTGACTGCTGACTGCTAAAGAATTAGCTTTATATGTTGAAGATTGAAGAACAATGCTGCCAGTCAGCACTGAAGTTTGCCCTACCCAACATTTATGGCTTAGCCAGAACTTTTGTGATGATATTATGTCAATTTCTTCATTTAAGGGCTTCCAACACATTTGAGAAAAGTTTAGGCACTTTAGGGTCATTTGGAATTAGTGATGCGATTGTCAAGCTTATTTGTATTACAGACTGCAGCAAAAAGGCAGTTCAAAGTGCTTCATGGCATAAAACCACAATACAAAAACCAATTATGAAATAAGTAACAATTAAAATCAAGAATAATCACCATCAGATATGTTGATCAATGTTCCACTTATTACTTATCAAAAGCAACTCTAACCAAGAGGATTTTTAGCCTTGATTTAAAGGTGTTTGGGCTTTTTTGCAGTTTTCTGGAAGTTTGTTCCAGATTTGTGGTGCATAGAAGCTGAATGTTTCTTCTCCATGTTTGGTTCTGGGGATGCAGAGCAGAACCAGAACCAGAAGACGTGAGAGGTCTGGAAGGTTGATACGACACCAGCAGATCATTAATGTGTTGTGATGCTAAACCGTTCAGTAATTTGTAAACTCACAACAGTATTTTAAAGTCTATTTTCTCAGAGGCAAAACTTTAGAACTGGGTGATATGCTCTGTCCTCCTGGTTTTAGTCAGAACACCAGCAGCAGCGTTCTAGATCAGCTGCAGCTTGAGGGTTGATTTTTATTATTTTAGACGGCTATAAATACAAACCAATACGGCCAAGCAAACAAGCTGGTCGGAATCACCACCAGCGATAGGGAAATCGACACGGGAAGCGAACACGGCCCTGCTCCCGCCAATCAAAAAGAAAAAACAAGTTACCAAACGAAGAACAAAGTTGTATCAAAGAGGAGCTAGCACAACCACTGGAGGGCGAGATAATCTTCGAGCTCCGATCATAGTCTCGAGGCTGCCAGCGACAAGCAAATAATCAAGTGTCTAATCACTTGTTCAACCTGCATGCGAGAAGATGAGAAGGGACTGAGAAGGACAATAACTATATAGTCACATTGTCACATGACTATATAGACTTACTGATGTCACCGGGGGTCACATGTGACCGTGTTGGTATAAGATTCTCAACCTGTGCATGCGCAAGAGTGATTATTCAAGAGTGATTATTCACTGCTTTTAGCACCGCCTCTTTCGGTCAGTAGGGATGAAATAGAACTGTAATTCTGTTTTACTGTCTGGTGGCCCAGATGAACCTTTAACAATATAATTAGTAGGAAAATGTTTAGACAATCGATTTAGTGTTTGAAAAAATTTTTTTCACCACTTCAAGGACTCGAGTTAAAACACATATTCAATATTTTAGTAAGTGGATTTAGAATTTCTAATTATCTGAATTTTTAAACTCAGGAAAATAAATGTTTGTGAGACTTTCTTTGGTAGCATGAACTTTTTTAAGTTAAGCTTCTGGAATATGAGGAAAAGGTGAACTGTGAGTTAATGTAAATATTTTTTTAAAAATCCCTGGTCACATCTGGTGGAAAGACTGACCCACTGTTATCTGCAGCATTGGCTAAGGCTTCATGGATGATGTGCAGGCGGTGTAGCCTAATCTCTTTTTTACGACAAAATCTGAGTATGCTGATGTGTTCTCAGACCAGCGCTAACTCAGCCACCCACTTAGAAAACTGTATACTTCTGTCAGACTGTTGAAGCCTTCATTATTTATGCACATCATCCTGTTTGGTGTTTGGTTTATCCTCACATCGCTCTTGTTCTGAGTGGGAACAGCAGCATCCAAATGACAGGGCTCACATTAAATAAGCTTCCTGTTTCTGTCTGCCGTTATTATATGTTGTGTTCTGTCAGTCAGGCCTTTGGTCGGCTCTCTGGTTCACTTCTCCTTCCTTCCATTGTGTCCTCCGGTTTCATTATTTCTTTTCCTTCCAGGGGGTCTTGTGTGCCTTTCAGCTAAGCTAACCAGGTCATCCAGTGGTAGAGTGCCAACCCAAATACCCACCACCTCAAAAGCCAAATACCAGTATATGTTCACAGTTTCAGTTTCCCTCCAGGCCCTGGGTTCTTGTTGCTGTGTCTGATTTACAAGTGGAGGAGGATGGGCCGAGTTATTTATGATGATTACTTCCAGCGGACGGCTATTTGTTGGCCAGCTCAGTGTGGGGAGCTGCACGGCTTTGCTGCCAGTTTAAATATGTAGTGACCATTGTGGTCAGCTTGAATAGCGTGTAATGAGAGCGTGTTCTGCTGCCCCCTGCTGTATTAAACACTCTGACTGGATGATGTTTCACCAACTGAAGGTCAGTCCTGTGAGCATTTTCAGTTGCTGCTGCTGATTTATTGCCCCCATGCTCTGCACCCACAGTCTGCCCCTACCCCCATTGTTCGGCGCCGGGCCATTTGGGTCAGCTTCAGTATGGCTTATTTAGCCCCAACCCGACTACTCAAATGACTCCTAACTTGGATCAGTTGGTTCTGCTGCCATGGAGGGTCCATTATCTTGCTTTCCATTGCCTCTGTGGGGCTGTTTAATAAAATGTGTGGCCAGGATGCATTCATGTACAGAAGCACAGTAAGTGTGAAGGCCAAAGAACTGATAGTTTTTCCAGATGGATGCACAGCTAGCTGAACCAGTCGACGAAGGATGCACACCACCAACGTAGCTCATTTAACCATGATAGGAAAATGTCTCCAGTAATTAGAACAAGCCAACTTTCAGCCTAAGCCACACTGAGCGGGCTAGGAACTCAAAAGTAGAATCTTTTCTGACCTGTAAAAGCACCATGTGCAATACTCTATCGGACAACACTTTTCAGTGTTTCCTGAAACACTGAAAAGATTCCTGAAAGAGACTTGTAGGAAGTGCAGAAATGAATGAAGCTATTTAAAAACCCAAATGCATTTTCTACAATGCGTCAACGCATCCCTGCTGTTCATTTAGTCTACGAAAGATTGAGGCTTTCAGTTCAGCTCAAAGCTACTTTATTTATCCTAACGGAAAATGTATGATCATAAACTCATGTCATGCAAGTATCGTCAGAGTGTTGTTGAAGATGGTGATGCTGCAACAGCCTCTGACTGAAGACTGCTACTGTATGATGGTCTCATGACAGTTATGACAGCTCAATGTCCAGGCAACAGAGATGATATTCCACAGTAATGTGACTTGGATGATACCATCAGCTGTCAGCAAGGTCTGCTATTCCACATCCTCTGCTTCTCTTTAACTCTGGCTGGCTGTATGTCAGAAAGTCGGGCGGAGAGACGTTGGAGTTGCGATGTGATCTTTGTCCGTTATAATGGGTGGAAGAGTTGCTTTGAACTTCCTCCTCCTCTCTCTGCATACATTGACGCCTCCTTTTCAACTTCTCTAGGATCCGGGGTCATAGTTCAGGTATTATTTGAGTTTTTGAGATAATAATCAGCTGCTCCAAGTTGTGAAAGAAAAAATAATTATGATGTTATCTGCTCCTTTTGAGCATTCAGCCTCTGTCATGGAAGAGTAAGGATTTGGAAATATTTGTTGAAATCTCAGTGTTGGGGAATTTGTAAACTCAGAACACCAGCAGCAGCGTTCTAGATCAGCTGCAGCTTGAGGGTTGTTCTTCTGCAGGGCATACATACAGAGACTATTGCTATAGTAATGCTAACCAACCATTTAAAAAAAAAATCATCTATGCAACTCTCAATTTTTTTCTTTTTGAATGATGGCATTACATTTGCAGCTTTATTTTACATACTTTTTGATGTTTCATCTTAGCTTCATATAAATAATAGCCATCAACAGCAGAAAATTGAAATACTGTTCTTCTGTATTTATTTAATAAGAATATACACAGGATGTTCACACATCAGAAGAAAGAATACATTTGTGTTTCTAAAAGTTAGGCCTTAAAATATCCTAATTTCATAAGTTGGCCTTTAAAACTTTAATCAAAGGTCTTACATTTTTGTTTCACTGGATTATTTAATTTTATAAATAATCCACCAAAAATCATCACCAAATTTCATTCAGGTGAATAAAATTTTTACATTTCTGTGAAGATGTAGGTGTTAAATTCTATTCATAATTGTTGTAGTAAAAAAAACAAAAAAAAACCAAAGGCTTAAAAAGTATTACATTTGAGATGGTGAAACTTGCAGAAATCCTGTCATAAAATCAGCAGGTCAAACTTTCCACATTACTTTTCTCTGTTGCTACTAAACACTTAAATAAAGCAGAGGTGGTGCTTCCGGTTCACCTCTCTGCCTCCTCCCAGGTACGGCTCATGACTGGCGGCTGCGCTGCGACGCCGTCAACCTCTACTACACGCTATTCGGCCTCACCCGGCCGTCCTGCCTGCCGCTGCCGGAGCTGGGCCTGGTTCTCAACCTGAAGGAGAAGAAGGCTGTCCTCAACCCCACCATCAAGCCTGAGCTGGGAGTCAGCGTGGTCATGGACACGCCAGCCAGCATAGGCATCCACGGAGTGGGGATTAGCTACGCAGCTGTGAGTAGCTGCTGTTTGTTTCTGGGCTGTCGGTACATTCAAAGCATTGATGTTCAGTTAAACAGGAAGCAGGAGGTTTTTTAGTGATGTCATAATTGATGTCACTGTATAGATTTCGTTATACTGTGTTGTGTTCTTCAGAATAATAAACTAGATAAATTTTTCTGGGAACCATATAGAAGCTAAAGTAGCTGATGCTGAGGAAAGTGCATGTGTGTGTGTGTGTGTATCTTTGAGGTGGACGAAGAGCCAGACCCTGTCTCATTAGGGGTGTGTGGTGTGGGCCAGCCCCCTCAGGGCCTGAAGAGGAAGGCTGAGACCCCTATGGGATCCCCCCCGGAGCCAGGGCAGATCCTGCAGCACCAGGAGGATGATGGGAGAGCGGGACGCTACAAGATCAGGGTTAGCTCATCCTCTGTTCTTAAACCAGCTGCTGCTTTAGGGCTCAGTGAGGACACAACTCCTGAAAACTATCATGCAAATCTCTCCCTGCACAACATTCGCTTGGATTTTCTTATTCCTTCTTGTAAAGAGTAAAAATATTCAAATCTCTTTTACTCATAATTGTACAACAAAATTTGACTTTTTTGTCAAAAAAATCCCAAACAAACACCCTAACATTAAATAACTCTTAATGTCGAAGGGAAATTGATTCTACAAAATAATGTGTTAGGATTAAATGGCCCTCCTGGCTCTGTTTACTGTTTTCTGAAGATGTCAGTAGAACCACATGAAGGAGGCAGAGGAGCTGGATCTTTTCACAGATTACCTGCCTCATACCAAACGAATGGTGACAGTTTTAACAAATATATAAAAATATATTTTTTAAGATTCACACTGCAGCTTTCAAGGTCATTAATTATCAATAAAAGCTGATTTATGAAGCTGAAGATACAAGAAGAAAATGAAACTTGATTTGAGCAGAAACATAGAAGACTAATGTGTAGAATGTGCTCCATCCTGGATTCTCTGCTTTACCCTAAAAAAGCAGAGAATCCAAAATGATCAGTTCTGCCATTCTGTGTTGCAGTTCAACACCATGGAGGAGGAAGACATTGACATGGAGACGGTCCATGACAGTCAGGCCTTCATCCACCACCAGCTCAACCTGTTGGAGAGACCTTCCACTCCAGGTAGGAACGTGATCCATGACCATGCATGATGTCACTTCCTGTGCTGAGCTTCATCTTGCTCACCTGCTCAGGTAAAGAGCCGCCGCTGGTGGAGCAGTCGCTGCTGTCCACGCCCGCCACGCTTGCCCCACCGTTCTCCAAAGAAACGGCCTTGTTGTCCTCCAAGCACAGCGGTGACCACGCCCACCACCACCACCATCACCACCATGAGCACAAGAAGAAGAAGAAAAAGCACAAGCACAAGCACAAACACAAGCACAAGCATGAGAGCAAGGACAAGGAGAAGGACCGGGACAGAGACAGGGACAGGGACAACTCGTACACCTACAGCAACAGCCCGGCCAGCGGCAGGTCCCTGCGCTCGCCCTCACTGTCCGACTGAACATCTGGACCCCGTTTGGCTACCAGAGGTCGGCGGTTCCCTCAGGGTCGTTTGCAGGCATATGTGTGACAGGCGCCACCACACACACGTGTCTGTTCACATGTGATGCAGCTGCTTCATGAGAATCAGATGAAACATGAGCTAAGCTGAGGTTGATGTGTCAAACAGTTGAAACCTCCAACATCCTACACACACACACACACAGGATCTTAGCTGACCTCAGAGTCTCTTCCTCCCAAGCGGATCCACCACTCTGGTGAACCTCAACCCAAACCTCAGCCAGCGGCTCCTGAGGTCAAACAGAGCCTGGACCGGGCTCCTAGGGGTCCGTAATACTGACTGCTCTGTGCTGCCATGGGTTTTGCTTTAATGCCTTTGGTTCCTTGTTGCCCTCATTGATTTAAGACGCTGTTGTGTTTCAACTAGACGGGTCCAGAACCCCAGTGGCTTTCTGTGGCCGGTTTTCTATAAGCAGAATGATAGACATTTTTCCTCATGTTCTCTGCAGCATCAATAACAGTTTTCAGAGAAGAGCGAGAATATCCCAGAGATAGTCACAGTCACTGTGGTGCCGCCCACAGCCCTGATGCCCATTCTCTGTTTCACGCACTCTACCAGAGTGCGTTGTAGCAGAAAGTCTGAACTAGCTTTGGTTCTACAGAGGAACATGGTTCTGGTTTTAAACTGACCAAACCACAGCAGGTAAAATCTATATGCAGCTTTGGTTTTAATTGTTCCGACTTTGGAGTTTTGGTTCCAATTTTGGCCCTAAATTGGAAGGAAAATAAATTATCTTTTTATTTTATTCTATTTTATTCTTGGGAAGTCGTTTGTTCTATTGAGACTGGCCCAATGCATAATGTTCTTTTTTTAAAATTGTCTCGATTTTCCCTCCATCGGCTCTGGCTGATTGTAAAGTTACTGAAAAGCACTGAAATCTCAGTTTTTCTTTTTAATAAATGTATCAAAATCAAAAATGTATGTATTCCTCTTTGTTTCAGTCAAACCGTCAAACAAGAATCACCTTTAATTACCTCTAATACTCTGATCAAGTTTAGACTTTTTGATGCATAAATGTATGTCAGTTTAGCTTCCTGTTGCATTTTAATTCTACTTCCTGTGTGGTGGAACTTGCAACATGTTACAGCCAGTATATAATTACTGAATTAAAACAAAGATTACACAGATTAGTTTGTATGTGTTCCAAGTTTGAATGAGCAGAAAAAGCCTTCTCAGCACATCTCTCTATTTTAACCCAAGTAATTATGTTGGAGGCTGAGTACAGGGCTCTTGGTTCCATTTTGGATTAAATAAATTATGAAACTCACCTGTTCGTCCAAGTTTCAGCAAAACAGAACTTTAAATGAACAAAATGAAACGGTTTGTCCATGTACTGTGCAATGTTTGCACTCTGTAGTCAGTTGCAGTTCCATTTGCATGAATTTCTCCATCAGTGCAGCACAGCATTCTGAGGCACTAATACAATCCACAGCGTACAGTGCATCGTTATCAGATTCATTAGGAAAGATCTGAATATCTATCTGGATTTTCCTTAGAGCAAACAGGTCACATTCCATTGGAAAGTCATTGAATGGATTATCATGTTTCTGTTAAACCCAAACTGATGCCGGAGCAGCTTCTTGTTCCTTAGACAACGATGATGGATTATTGAACAGAAGAAAATTGCTAACTCTCCTGGATTATGAGCTGTTCAATGATTTATGAAAAACTTTATGGGGGAAATGAGGTCAGAAAGGTCAAGGTAAACCAGCAAAATAGTGAGCTCGGGTCCTCTACCAGAGGCCTGGGAGCTTGAGGGTCCTGCAGTATCTTGGCTGTGCCAAGGACTGCACATTTCTGGACTGAGATGTCTGATGTTGTTCCTGGATCTGTTGTAGCCACTGCTCCAGTTTGGGGGTTACTGCCCTGAGGGCCCCGATGACCACAGGCACCACTGTGGTCTTCACCTTCCAGGCCCTCTCCAGTTCTTCCCTGAGGCCCTGGTATTTCTCCAGTTTCTCGTGCTCCTTTTTCCTGATGTTGCAATCACTTGGTATTGCTACATCTACCACAACGGCTTTCCTCTGTTGTTTATCCACTACGACAATGTCTGGTTGGTTCACCATTACCATTTTGTCTGTCTGTATCTGGAGGTCCCACAGGATCTTAGCTCTGGCGTTCTCCACCTTTGGAGGTGTTCCCCACTTTGATCTCAGGGTTTCCAGTCCATATTCTGCACAGATGTTTCTGTACACTATGCCTGCCACTTGGTTATGTCGCTCCATGTACGCTTTCCCTGCCAGTATCTTGCACCCTGCTGTTATGTGCTGGACTGTCTCAGGGGCCTCCTTGCACAACCTACACCTTGGGTCTTGTCTGGTGTGGTAGATCTGGGCCTCTATTGCTCTGGTGTTTAGGGCCTGTTCCTGGGCTGCCAGGATGAGGGCCTCTGTGCTGTCCTTGAGTCCAGCTTTTTCCAGCCATTGGTAGGATTTACTGATATCAGCCACTTCGGTTATTTGCTGGTGGTATATATATATATATATATATATATATATATATATATATATATATATATATAATATATATATATATATATATATATATATATATATATATATAGCAATTTTTTTCTCAATATTTTAGACCATCAAGCAAATTTTCATGAAACAGATCAACTGAGTAAAAACAAAACAGTTTTCAATTAATAATCTTTGGCCCATTCATCCATTCATCAATGGACCAAAGCTCTCAAAAACAGCCTGGGTTTATTTAAAAAAAATTATAAATCCCAGCTTCTTAAATCATCAATCACCTGATGAAACATTTTTTTTTCTGTTGAGTTTCATCAGACGCACCCAGACCTGATTCCTGTCAGTCCAGCTGAATCAATAAATCACATAAGTAGAAATCTCTGACAACAGAAAATATACAAAAAAAAAAAAAAAAACTCAGACAGCAACACATCTAAAGAAATCAACAAATGAGAAGCAAGAACAGCTATCAGTCTAGAAAGGGTTACGGAGCCATTTCAAAGGTTTTAGAATTCCAGAGAACTGCAGCGGGAGCCATTGTGCACACATGGAGAACATATGGAATAATGCAAACATTTCCTAGAAGTGACTGACTAACTGAAACTAGTTCAAGAGCTCCTCATCGCCTCCTTCAGGAGAATGACTGCAGGCTACATCACCTCAGTTAAAGCACTGAATGGTGATTACCAACAGAGTGGTGAGGAATCATACATAGAAAAGAACAACCCTGAAAACATGCCCACCTCACTGGGATGATGACGAGCGCTGGGATAGGATCCCCTCCATTGGGTGAAAGGTGGCCAAGTTAACCCTGTAAAACCTAACAAAGGTATTCAGGAATGACCAAGAGGCTAATGCACATATAGTCTCCAGAGTGAACCCAGTCATAGCGGCGCATGACATGCTAATGGTCCTGGTGAATTGGCGCTGTACACCAGCCCTGTAAAACGTATGCGTGTTCCATACAATCCAACGTGCAAGATGCTGTTTGGAAAGGGCCTGCTCCTTGCAGGGCTCTGCGTAGCAAACAAACAGACTATCAAACTGTCGCAGAGAAGCTATGAGTCTGACATATGCGCCAGAGAGGCTCATCAGGCCCATCTGCATCAAAGCGAGCAAGCTGGAGGGCCACAGAGTGGCTCACAGATGAGGCCACCTTAGGGAGAAACACAACATCAGGCCAAAGAGTAACGCCAGAACCAGCTGGTTTCCAACGGCAACAGGACTCGTGAACAGGCAACGCATGTAGTTCACCCACCTGCTTCGCTGAAGCCATGGCGAGAAGAAAAGGTGTTTTTTTGACACACATTGAAGGCTCGCCTCTGCCAAAGGTTCAAACGGAGGAGATGGCAGTCCAGCGAAGATGGAGAGTCCCACACAGGCCCAACAGGGCGTGTGGGAAGGTTCAAATGTCAGGCACCTTTCAGAAACAAAGAAACATCCTTGTTACAGCCTGTCGTCTTTCCACCTACCACAGTATGCCAGCAAGAGATGGCAACAACATAAACTTTCAGAGTGGATGGAGACCGACCCTGAGAAAGCAGTGCTTGAAGGAAGGTTAAAATAATGGAAATAGATCAGTGTACTGGGTCCTCATGTCTAGCATGACACCAGCTGCTAAAAACCTTCCACTTATGTGTATACACCAGTTGGATGGAAAGGGGCCTGGAATTAGTCACTGTATGTCTGATGTCTTCGTCATACTTTGAGAAGGAAATGCAGTGGCCTAATCCAGAGTTGGAGGTGACTCGGAATGGGATGCAAGATCTGACCCCCCCAGCTGTGACAGAAAGTCCTTCCTGTGGGGAAGGAAAGCTGCAACAGAGCCTGTACAATAGAAGAAACAATGCTCTCCCTGGCCACAGGGGGGCCACTAGAAGGACCTGATGCGCCTCCTGACACACCCTCAGGAGTTTCAGGCCTATCAGGGGAAGCGGCGGAAAGACATGGAGCAGCACTCTCGGCCAGCTGTGTGCCAGTCCGTCCTGACCCAGGGACTCACACTTTCTGCTAGGGAGAACCAAAGCTCTTCGTCTCTTGGGACGCAAACAGGTCCACAGCTGCATTGCTGCACTTCTCCCAAATGATACTCACTACCTCCGGGTAGAGCCTCCACTCCCCCAGTGGGGGCATTCCCAAGACAAAATATTGGATGGAACATTCTGCGCCCCTGGAATGTGGGCTGCCCTCAGGCTGGCAAAAAGAGGAGCTGCCCAGGTCAAGGACTTCAGCCTCAGCAATGTTATTGAGCGTGTTCCCCCTTGATGATCGATATGAAAAAGGTCCAAAGTAAGGTCCAAAATTGGGCGGAGTCCGCCAGTACAGGAGGGCAGAGGTGGAACTGTAGCATGTAATCCCGAGTAAGTGTAGACACCTCCATTGGATCAGAAATGAGAGCGGTCCAGCAACTGAGCTGGGTCAGGATAAAATGTCCCACCGCCAGCTCAGTGATGTCATTTCCGAGCCCCCCTGCTCTTAAGAGGGTGGGGGATGCCAAGTGAACTGCCTGGGTTGAGAGGCGACATGAGCCCAACCCTTGGGCAGAACCCAATGGCAATGAGCAGGCCCTGCGGCAGGTCCTGCAGCATGCCGTGGCTGCCCCATAAAGGGTGTAGATAGGGCTGGATAAGTGCATAAAAGAGACAAAGAGGCACTCCCAGGAGGACGCTGCACTTGTCTACGATGAAGGCCGCCAACTGCTGCCTAATACGGGAAGCCTGAGCCGACCTCTCCAAGGCTGCGAGCGCAGCAGAACCAAACAACTCCCCCAGAACCACTGGAAGACTCATGAGGGTCCTACTACAGAAGGGGTGGACAATTCCAGGCCTCGAGGGCTGGTCTCCTGCAACTTTTAGATGCATTTCTACTTCAACACACCTGAGTCAAATGATGGGGTCATTTCAAGTTCTCTCTGGAGAACTTGACTGCATTTAGAAGGTGATTCAGCTATTTGAATCAGCTGTGTTAGACCAGGGAGACATCTAAGAGTTGCAGGACACCAGCACTCGAGAACCAGGATTGTCCACCCCGGTTCTACAGGCTTTGGTCAGAGGAGACTGTGCTAGCCAAACCTGACGGAGTGCCTGGACAAGGGTAGACAGGACACGGCCAATTTCCCTTGACAAAAGAGCAAATGCATGAAGAGATGCGTCCATCAACCCCTGAGAAAGTGCATCCATCGCAAAGCTCTCCAAAGAGGCTGAGAGACCGAGTAATAAATGCGACAATGAGTTACCAAGTCACCCCAAACGAGACTCTGAGTCATAGGTTCTACAGAGCAGATCATCTGTCACATGACATTGAGGACGAGGACACCTGACATTAGCTCTCAAAGCCTCATCTGGCGCCACAATGAGGGATGCTATGGCAGGTTCGACAGAAGGCATATGGCCCAAGCCGAATGTGGGCGCATCTTGCATGGCCACCAGGGCTCTGCCAACAGAGGTTGGCTGTGAGAGGGCCTTAGTGTCTGCCTAACAGGCATGAACCTCCTTCACATATTCGGCAGATGGGGGAACCATACAAGACAACCTAGTAGTAGGACATCGAAAGAAAGCACTGGAAGTAGCAGATTGGTTCTGTGGAGCATCCAGCTGAAACCGAGTGAGAGGAGTTCTCAATGCACCCACTGTAGAACATCCTCTTCCAAACGAAGAGATGCGCAAACTGGTTGCCCACAGATGCGAGCCAGAGTCAAACTGATCTTGAAAATCAGTGCCAGATGCTGCCAGGGATATAGCAGAGAGTTCTGAACCCATGCACTGCTCTGGGTTAGAGTCACCAGTCTGACCAGCGCCACGCCCGTCCATAAGGGACTTGAGCAGCGAGTCCCTTATGGACTTGGAGGGGATCAAGTGTCCCCTCCAGCTCAGAAGTGAGATGGGCCACCTGTCCCTGGAGCTCTTCTTGGTCCTCTTCCACAGAGGCCCTACAGCCTCAGGAGCCATACGCTTCACAGGCTGGCTGGCATCTTGAAAGTCAGCCAAACAAGCAGTACGCAGTGACAAGGACAGGACAGAACAATTAGGGCAGGCCGCATCAGTCAAGGCTTCTCTCTTAGGTGATCTGGCCCCGACAAGAGGAAGACATATCATGCCCATCCTCCAACTGGTCATGGGCCTAACAAGATCTGCAGCATGGCAGCATCTCACGCACACAGAATGAGGTCAGGTCGAGCTGAAATTGTTACTCTTGACACTTAAGCCAATGAGCGAATAGGCTTAAGTGAAATAGGATTCCCCAGCAGCAGAAAAAGCTGCAAGGAGCACTACAAGCACAATAGCTACAGAAAAAGTACAAACCCAGCACAGGTAAAACACTCAATGACACAAGCCAAACACAGCTGCACAATGTAACAAAAAGCAAGCCCAAAACGGCTGCTATGTAACAAAAAAATAGGCAAGCCGAACCCAGCTGCACAATGTAACAAAAAGCAAGCCCGAAAATGGCTGCTATGTAACAAAAAAATAGGCAAGCCGAACCCAGCTGCACAATGTAACAAAAAGCAAGCCCGAAAATGGCTGCTATGTAACAAAAAAAAGGCAAGCCGAACCCAGCTGCACAATGTAACAAAAAGCAAGCCCGAAAATGGCTGCTATGTAACAAAAAAATAGGCAAGCCGAACCCAGCTGCACAATGTAACAAAAAGCAAGCCCAAAAATGGCTGCTATGTAACAAAAAAATAGGCAAGCCGAACACGGCTACACAATGTAACAAAAACAAACCCGTAGCAGCTACGATTAACAAAATATAAGCAAGCCGAACACGGCTGCACAATGTAACAAAAGGCAAGCCCAAAACAACTGCTATGTAACAAAAACATAGGCAAGCTGAACATAGCTGCACAATGTTACAAAATCAAACCCGAAGGGGCTATGATCCTACTTGGATTTTATGATCTGGCAGACAGCCAGATATTGCGGCACAATATACGAAAAAGGAATCCCGCAATACAACAAACTAAAAATAATCTGAATGCAGCTGCAAACTACAAATACAAGCCAAAACAATACAAGCTGGTCAGAATCGGCCCCGCTCCCCCCAATCAAAAAGAAAAAACAAGTTACCAAATTAAGAACAAAGATGTGTCAAAGAGGAGCTAGCGCAACCACTGGAGGGCGAGATAATCCTCGTAGTCTTGAGGCTGCCAGCGACAAGCAAATAATCAAATATCACCTGTTCAACCTGCATGCGAGAAGATGAGAAGGGACTGAGCTGTCATTGTCACATGACTATATAGACTTACCGATGTCACCGGGGGTCACATGTGACCGTGTTGGTATAAGATTCTCGACCTGTGCATGAGCAAGAGTGATTATTCAAGAGTGATCATGACTCTGGCGGTCAGTAGGGATGAAATAGAACTACAGTTTCCATCTGCTTCAACCACCAACTAACACATTTGTGGGACAAATTTATTTGACAATGGTGACACAAACGGCCCGCAGGCCACACTTTGGACACTGTGGGCCAGGCCTAAATTTAACAGAGAGTCTGGTTTCCAGAAGCTGTCCATCATATCTGACATGCTGAGCTGTCCCTGCAGACAGGTCTGTGCTTTACTGTTTTACTGGTTCTGGACTCAGTGGGGCTCAACAAAATCACATTTTCAGATTTTCAACAGATTTCTTGCACTTTGGAAGTTTGCTGTTCCCTGAGTTGTTCTGTCTCATAATGTAAAAAATTTAAAATTATGACAGTGTGAAATCAGTGGGACATGAACCATTTTGCATAGAAGTGTATGATCAAGGATGGGACCCTTTGGCACCCCTTCTCCCCCCATAACTTCCAGCTCATCCAGGAGCTGCTCATCCAGGAGCTCCTCCTCCACATCCAATCCAATGGGATTCCGGTCCGCTTCTCTGGCCCCTCCCTCTGGTTCTGTTTAAATGCCCTCCTCCCCAGTGGTCCTTGGCTCCTGAAGTGTCTCGGACCCTCAGCTCAGGACTGCTGTCAGGGGGAAGCATGTTGCTGCAGAAACTGGTACGGTAAGACATGCTGCTGTGTCGCTCTGCGCGCCTCTGTCTAGCTTTGGAATATTTCCTCTGGTTTCTCATTTCCAGCTACAGAACCATTTTGGATGTGTGTGTGTCAGTTGCAAGCTTCTGGCATGTGGGTGGTCTCTACTGCCCAGGGTGTGTGTGGGATCTGAGAGGGTGCAGGAGCAGCCTCCTGCAGCTGAGGCAGTCAGCTTGCATTTTGCCTTGCAGTTGGTAGATAAACAGCTGAAGTGTGAGAGTGTGTTGTAATGTCAGGCTGGTTGCTGTCCCCTCAGTGTGTGTGGATGCCGTTGGTGCTGTGCAGCTCGGACCTGTGTTGGGCCTTTGTCTTCGGCCGGCCCAAGCGCTCAGGAGAAGATGGAACCAGCCCGGAGAGTGAGTACACTGTGACTTTGGCCTTGAGTTCCGTGCGTGTGTGTGTGTGTAGAACAAAGCTTCCTCTGGGATCATGTCATTGAAAAGTTTCCTTCCTGCTGCCTGTCAATGAGCCGCATGTGGCTGTGGACCCCATCATTACGATGAAGGAAAGGAGGACATCAGTGTGAGATGACAACACAGGAACAGTTTTCAATCATAGCTGTCAATAAAACAGCCTAGTCTCTTAGAAAGTCCTAACTGAACGGGTCTTCTATATATTTTCATATGCAGCTGTGAAAAAGTATTTTAAGATTTGAATGTTTCAGATCCAGAAACAAACATGATGTTTGTGTGTTTTTCACTTGAAACACACAAACATCAGTTACCACGACAACCTTGTCTGTATTTACAAGGGTGCGGGCTCCTGAACCCACACCCTTGAGAAGGGACTGTATAGACGCAATACTTTCTGGCTACAGGCTATAGAAAAATTTGTCTAAATTTAGACAAATTTAGACAAAATTTGTCTAAATTTTACAGTAGACAAATTTTTCTACTAATTCTACAATACATCAGTAAGAAGTCGTATGACATGTATTGATGCATGATAGCATTAGCTTCATGCATTAGCCTAATTTTCAATTCTTAAATATTTATATTCATCAAAATCCCAGGATTTAAAAAGAAATTCGCCTATGACTTTTGTATAAAGTACAATTCAAAGCACATATTCAAAGTCTTTTGCCCCAGTTCAAATCATATAGAGGCATTAGTATCAGACATACATAACCAGACAGAACAAATGCAAATTTTGAACGGTGATTTTATTAAAGGTGAAGAGTAAAACATGGAGGTAGATGGTGGAACAGAATTACTTTCTGGTTCCAGATTAATAAAAACATAAATGTTGATATTTCTCCATTCATAACTTCAAACCTATGCACAGTTGGGTTGTGCTACAGAACAGTTATTCAAAGCACAACATCAAGTCCACCTCTGTATTCATCAAAACACAAATAAAAGCAGGTCATTTTTGAACGGCCTAGTCAAAGTCTAGTCTTTAACTGAGATGCTTTAGATTAGTTTTACTGGCTGTAGAAAGCATTTAATAAATTTCTGAAAATAAATAAATACAGTTCTGTACTTATGAGCTCTAAGATGTGAGAATTATCACAAACAGTTTATATGTTTTATGTAGGCAGTTTTCAAGTTCCTGAAAAGTAGAAGTGTGCTAATACCATACAAGGACTTTGTCATTGTTGACATACTTTTCTTCTGATAAATAAAAAAAATACATTAAAAGTAACATTTAATCACAAATCAGCTGGTTTCAGCTTGGACTGAAGATATGAGATGAAAAGCCAGACTGACAGGCTCCCTGCTGTGTCTAAGCTTGGTGGCAATAGGCTAAAACTAACATGATTTTCTATGTAGCTATAAGAACACAAAATCTCAGTCTGTAATCCTTCGTGTGAGAGGGAAAAATGTTCATGAAACCTGAGGTGGAAGATCATTCCAACTTTGGCTTGATCATGTCAGAAGTGATAGAAATCAAGTTTGTGGTTTGAAAGCCTAAACTGAGAATAGCACAGAGGCTGGGCAAGTGGTGCTCGGCCTGCTGGGAAATGATGTTCTACCAGCTATTGAACATTTGAAGAGCTGTGCAGGAGAAAACCCACATGAAGCAAAAACAACAAGAGTCCCTGAAGATTTCTGCAGCTTCTTTTGACTGGAATCAAATTGTTTCAGACAAAGAACTTATTTTTTCTTTGTGTTATTTTGTGTGAAGATGAGGTCGAAGGACGTTCTGTAACATTATTTACACACTGTGCTACTTCATGATTAATTTGATGAATTCATGTAAGTAACCTTGGAGCTGACTGTAATCTTAAAACGTCACAGCTGCAGCTTTCCAACTCAAACTTTTTGGAGTTTGAATGTTGGATCGACAGAAAGTATGAATTTAAACATTTTATACACACACCCACGCAAGCCCTTATTCCTCCCCCCCCACACACACATACACACACACACCCACACACAGACACACACACACACACACACACACATCTAAATATATATTTATATATATGTATATATGTGTATGTTTTTCTGAAATATTTTGTTTAAGGAAGTTAAGTCAAGTTTTGTTTAGCACATTTCAGAAACAAAGTGCTCTACATAAAACTGTAACCAATTATGAAACAAGTAATAAACATTACATTTTGTCTAATGCCTTCATCACAATCATCAACCAAGTATAGACCAAATATATCATTCCATACAGTTATTATCAATGAATAGCAGCTCTAAACATGTGGGCTTTTAGCCTTGACTTAAAAAGTGACTTAGTGTTTCAGCACTAAGTTACTGAGTTGAAACAGAAGCATAAAAACTGAACGCTGCTTCTGGTTCTGGAGATGCAGAGGAAGGTTGATCAACAGCAGACTTTTAGTGTGTTGTGGTGTAAAGCCGTTCTGTGGTTTATAACCTTCTCTATTCTCTCAATGGAAGTACTGGGGCGGTGTGCTCTGTCTTCCTGGTTTTAGAAAAGCAATATATTTTCACTTGAAACACACAAACATCAGTTACCACGACAACCTTGTCTGTTTTCATTAGATGGGTCCTGAAAACGCAAGCAACCTGCGGTTAGACGGGACCTGTGTGCCAGTGCAAACGAAGTGAGGGAGTGGAACACGGTGGGGAGTTTACAACAGATCTCTGTGAGCCGAGGGAAGCTGTGATTGGTCGACTTGTGTTCCCTCACAGAGACAGAGTGTATGATGCTGATCGGCCTATAGTCAGCATAAGGAGAGCATTGGAGTTCATTCTCCACCCCTTATTCCTCCAAGTCTGTCCACTCTCAAACCAAGACAGACTTTAATCAGACATTGGCACTGTGATTTTATTCCCATGATTCCCCAACCAAACACATCCACTACCCACTTTTTCTCTAAATTCTTTCTTTGATCAGTTTTCACCTCAGCATGTGTTTATTGTACATCTAACATAATCATTGTCACAACTTACTATTAGGAAATAATAAAATACATAACCTAGCCAACAACAGTGTGAAAAGGTATTTACCTGCTTTCAGATTTGATGTTTTAGATCATCAAGACAAGATAACCTGAGTAAATTTCAAATATAGCTTCTTTAATTAATTAGAGCAGTCCAAAGCAATCTGTCCCTCTGGTAAATTGTTAAATCATTAATAATTATTAAGCAAAGTTCAGTATTAATAAGCATCACACAGGTCAACCCCATAAATCACCTGAAAAGAACAGAAAGTTCTAAAAGCAACTCAGCAGGCCTCAATATAAAGACATTAAGGAATAAACGAGAAGCTAAATTGTAGCTTTAGTTTAGCATCTTACCTCGATGAGTTTATTGACATCAGTTTGCTTCCACAGTATTTTTCTCTTCAGGCTTTTGAGGAAAGACATTCATTTAGCACAATTTGAAATAAGGCTGTGATATAACAAAACATGGAAAAACTGTAAAAGTGTTGTTTGAATTTTCAGAACGTTAGCTGACAAAGCATCCACACTTCAGAACTAGAACTAGAAAACTCCTGAAAACTGGAGCTTTCTCCACTGACCTGACATTAGTTCTTCATGTGTAAACTGTGCAGCAGTGTGGCTTCTGTCATCATATCAGCAGCCAATAACAGCACCGTACACCTCTACAGCTGAATGTGTTGACATAAGTATTTGACCATTTGGAAAGGTCAAGGGGTCACACTAAATGTTGGAGAACTGAACACCCTTGATTTGATCAGTAAGTATCAAATGAGACTGTTCCATTGCTCATCAGAGCAAATGATGCCAACCTATCCCAGATGCAGTGGAACACTGAAAAGTTTACAGCTTTTATTCCAACAGACAAACACTGTATGAAACGGGAGCGTAAAAATTGACACTTCACAGATGTGACAGGGCTTGACGTTCTACCAGATGCATTTTATTTCAAGCCCTGAATGACATAGATGACCTGAGGTTTAGATATTCTTCCTGAAGCTGTTTCTCTTGTCGGCAGCTGGCTATGTACCGATCTCCGGCTCCTGCAAGAACAGATGCTATGAGTTAGTGGAGAACAAGCCCCCAAACTGTCGCTGTGACAACTTGTGTAAGAGCTACCATGGCTGCTGCTCAGACTTCAACGAGCTCTGCCTCCGGACAGGTATGGCAACACAAACATGCCTTCATGCTAACCTGTGACACCTCAACACCGTATCACTCCTGCACTGTTCCTCTCATCTCTTTGCTGGGACTCATGGAGCCGCAGCAGCTCCTCAGTGATCCACGTCAGATTACAGTCAGTCTGTCCTCATCACCCGGTATTTAAAGTTTCTAGTTAGTGGCAGTACCATGTTTTCCTGGTACTGCCAGGAAAACACCATAAGAGGAGTTCTTTTCCAATAGAAAGTTATCCTTGATGCTGGATACTTTGTAAAAAAAGTGGAGTTAACAGAAGTATTAGCTACATAAAGCATCTTTTCCATTGTGAAATCTCACTAGTTAATGTCTGGTTTAATTATAGCCACATTGGGCGTGTCTCCATTGGTAATGTGTTCCTCACCATGTGGGGGTGAACATGAATAGTAACGTGGGGGCGATGTGCAAATTCATACCATGAGTGTACAGGAGCTATACTTGATGCCCCGGTGATGTCATTTGTGTGTGTGCTGGGTTGAGCGGCCAGTTTCTCTGAAATCTCTGAATATTCGGATCTTGCGGGTTCCCCAGTCCAGTTGATGCTGAAGGCGGTTTAAAAAGGTTTGAACCTTCAAGATTGACCATGGAATTATCTATTTGCTGTTCATTGTCTCACCAACAGCTACGGCTCTCATTACAGATTGAAAACGTTAGTTGAGACGTTGTCAGTGATGTGAATCCACCGGTCAATCAACAAATGTGGTCAGCTGCCAATCTAATTACCTGTGAGCAACACCCAGCTAGGTCTGGCTTCTACCATATGAAATGGTTGCAAAAAATGGGAGACGACTCTGAAAACACAGCCACAGTTTATGTCTGCTTATCCCTGCCAGTTCAGGTCATCTGGTTCCTGCCTCCAGGTCCTGAGGTGAGAGGTGAGTCTCACCTGGAAAAGGTTGCCAGGGAAACATGGAGACAGTGAAAAAACATCCATGTTGACAAAACGGCAGCTAAAGAGCGTAGTTCATTAGCAGTCATGTCTTTATACTGTGGGAGGAACCAGAGCACCCACAGAAAACCCACATATGATCAGAGAAAATATGCAAACTGTACAGAAAGTACTGATTCTTGCACCATGCAGCCTCCACTCAGCAGTGCTGATCATTAACATCCATTTTAGTTTTCATGTCTGCCTTTTTTTAAAGCATGTAGCTCCATGTTGACCTTCCAATATGGCACCATTTTATTTACGTGCATAAAAACTGGAGGCTCTTTTGTTTGAAGCAGGATTTACAGCATTTCTGATCGAAACATTTCCATTATTGAAAGAGCATGATTTTCCTGAAGCAGTGCATAAAATCATAGCAACAAATAACAGGGTTTGAAAGAGGAACATTTGTTCAGCAGAGATGTAATCTCTAAATAGTTTTCAACATGAAAGAAATTATTCATTACAAAAATAACAGAAAACTATCAAGCTGATGGTTCAGCTGTATGAGCTGGAAGCTACACTTAATGATGCTGAAACAGGTTTGCTGTTTTTTCTCTCTCTCCCTCTGCTGTGTCAACTTTTCCCCCCTGCTACTTTCAGCACTGGTGGTCTGATTTTATGCTCCCTCCTTCAGCCTGGTGGTCTTTGGTTCACTGCTGATTGGCCACTTTAATCCTACATGTGTCTTAAAACCATGATGCAATTTTCCCTGACAGTGTCACATCCCAAATAAAAGCTCTGGTCAAAAGGAAAACTGTTTAAGCCACAAAAGTCACCACAGACCCCAGACTGCCTGCCCACTGCCCAGCCACTCACTGCCACCATGATGTCGTGCTTTTCACAATAATCTCTAAGATTAGTTGGAACTCCATAAAGATTGTTGAGTCAAAAGTTGTTCCTTCTTGCTTCCTGTTCCTTGTTGGATACAGAAGGAGGTTATGAATGCACCAAAGAGCGATGCGGCGAGACCCGGAATGAACAGCACGCCTGCCATTGCTCTGAAGACTGCCTCGCCAGGGGAGACTGCTGCACCAACTACAAGAAGATGTGCAAAGGTTTGGAGAGTCCACCTTACCTAAAAAACAGCGAAGAATGTTTTTAGATGATGATTAGAGTTTGTCAGAGAAAACTACACCAAACAACCTGAGCCTTTCTGAAAAAGTAATTACCCCTAAGCCACTCTCGGCAGCAGCTGCGGTCAAGTCTGTGATCGGGATACGCGATATACTGGCATCAACATCGGTATTGGCTGATGTTAGATATTTTTAAAGGGGCAATATTATGTGTTTTCTATATCACAATCAATAGATATGTTAACTTCAGTTGTTATAAATATGCTATCTATATCAGATGTGACTCCTTGTGGTTCTCTGGAGTTCTAAAATGACTTCATCACCCATTCCAGACTAATCGATGCCAGAGAATTTGTTTCTCTTCTGTTTTTTAACTTTTTTGATCAGGGCATGATGTGTTGTTGTTAGAGATCTTATTGACTACTTTATGTTGTTAGGCGTGATCTGTTGAAAGTAATTCTTGGTTCTACTGAACCTGGGTGTAGTTTGTAAAACCGACTCAGCTTTACAGAAATATAATCAATTATAGTTCATTCTTGATTTAACAACTCGATTGGACGCTTTTCTCCTTAAAGAAAGTTCAAAGCTGGTTAAATATCAGTGTCATTCATTTCAGTAAATGACACTGATATTTGCCCTTATGACATTGTTTTTCGTGAAGAAAAACAAATCAAATGAAGTGGCTTTGAATTTGATTTTGAATTTACTCAAGTAATTTCTTTCTAATAAGAAATATTCATTTGGAAAAAAAGAGCTTAAAATGTGTTTAATCAGGCAGATACGTGTTCGCTGCAGTAGCTGCTTAATTTATTAAAGTTGAGGAATGTTTCGGCTTTCTGGAATGTGGATGCTGCTGCATTTCGCCTCCGTTTCGGATCCTTTCAGGAGACACTTCCTGGCTGGAAGGCGAATGTGAGGAGATCAGGAGCCCAGAGTGTCCTGCTGGGTATGTTAATCTCTGAAACCTTCACAGTGTTGAAGAAAGGAATGAGATTACAAAAGCCTGTCAAAGTTTTACCTTTCACATTTTGTTTTGTTCCATGTGCAGTTTTGCGCGTTCGCCTCTCATCATACTGTCCATGGATGGGTTCAGAGCGTCTTACATGAAAAAGGGGAGAACCATCATCCCTAACATTGAAAAACTCAGTGAGTTCGCATCTTTTTTATTGTCTTCAATTAACATCTTCAAAATGAAGCATGCAGCACGGACACAATAATATCCTTCTATGTTATGAAGGAGGGACGATATTGTCAGCACAACCAAATCCCTCTTAGCTTATCTTTGTTATGAATGTGCAGTGCAGGAAGTTGCCCAGGCTTGATGCTGGGAAAGTTACTGAGAGACTAGATTACCTGCTTTCCACAAACAAACAAAAAAAAAATCTGTCAGTTCCCTGCATTTTATCAATGTATTTATTCATTTTTCTTGTATTTTAAATGGGCTACCAATTTCTACTAATAATTATTCTATAATGCACAAAACCAGTCACCTTTAAACAGAATTTTGAGTTTTGTACATTGTGTTAAAGCCACGGCTGACTGTTTATTAAATCAAATTTAAAAATTGTTATTCTTTAGGAAGATGTGGAACCCACGCTCCTTACATGAGGCCTGTTTATCCTTCCAAAACCTTTCCCAATCTCTATACAATTTCAACAGTGAGTATGATTTCAGTTTATCCTTACAAATATTGATATCTGCACTGCATACCTATATTAATACTTAGTTGGTTTTTAAATAAGTAAATAACATATATGACTAATTGTTTCATTTAAGGGTCTCTATCCAGAGTCTCATGGCATCGTTGGAAACGCCATGTATGACTCAACATTTAGTGCAACATTCAACCTGAAGAACAAAGAAAAGCTGAACCACCGCTGGTGGGGAGGAGAACCAGTAAGTCCCTGCAGAGGCCCAGCATTTGTCTGTAGGGTCAACGGAGTCTAAATACATTTAGACTCAGTTGAGCCTTCGCATTTGCAAAGATACTTAAAGATCGCAGATGGCACTTAGTGGTTGTTATGGTAACACTTTGCTACTGTTCTGTAGCAGTGGTTCCCCATCAGCAGCCGAAAACATTTAGGCCTCCGCTCCGTGTCACTTCATATTTACTCCCCAGGGAAACAGAAAATTGTGGATTAGTAATTAGAAGTTGCTGATGAGATTAATCAAATGAGAGAAATGTTTTTGTTTGTTTTCTCCACTCAATAAATGTCCTCAACTTAAAGTTTGGATGTTTCTCGGTTTTTTAGCTTGATATTGTAATTCTATTTCTAAAAATGAATACAATTTTCAGCTTTTTGCACAAATTTATAGGGGGAGCCAATACATATATTGTCTGTAAGACACTCTTACAGAAAAAATAATGGACACAAATTTGGGAGAAATATAGATCTGAAAGAATTAATTAATCTAACAGAACAGTTATTAGCTCCCTGTTAACACTTTCATATAAGTTGAAACATCATGATAATTAACTGAGATTTTCTTCATTCAGCTCTGGATCACTGCCGTCAAACAGGGAATGAAATCTTCCAGCTTCTTCTGGCCCGTGTAAGTTCACACATGAACACGTCGCCACTGAGTTTTACATGTTTTACATGGAGACAGTCGCCATGTAAAAACAATCTTGTATGTATTTACAAAACTTAGAGCTCCAGCAAAAATTTTGTATCATATTAATATCTAAAATGTGGTTCACAGGCTGTGGATGATTGTGTTTCATAGCTAGCCCCTAGTGGTTAATGAAAATTCTGCACATCCACAGCTTCATCACCTAGTAAATAAGAAAAGCTTCACCACATTTTGACAATCAGGTTTTACTTGACGATTTTCACCAGGGCTGCACAATATATTGCAGATGTTTAGTTATTGCAATATTAGTTTGTGCCAAGATTGCCAAGCACAATGATGAGTGCAATAATTGTTGGCTAATATATTTACTTGCATGTTGAACTTGCATTTTACATGTGAATATGATCTTAGCTTGTTGGACAGAGACTTATAGCTGCAGATGTTCACATTGAACACTAATGATATTACCCACAATGCTAAAGGTCATAGAGTGATGGATGACCAGATGAGTTAGAAAATAAGCACATATCACAATTGTTATCATCATTGCACTATTTTCTAAAATTGTGCAGCCCTAATTTTTACATCATTCAACAGATTTTACATTAAAATGATGAAATGACAGACTGTAGATTTCTCACTATATAATTACTAATTTGTCACAGTGTTATAACAGTGCAGTGATCCAAAACACTCATAAAAAAGCAGAACCCTCTGGAACGGCCCTGCCCTCAAACTTAAAATGATTTTGGACTGTGATTGAAAACCTGGTCCATAACAGGAAGCCAATTAGTTAATAAGAACTCCAACAATTCTACCAGGAATAATGTTCAAATATCCAAAAACCCAAGCAGATATTTATCTTTTCAAATACACTACAATGCCTTGTTGACAGCTACAAAAAGCAAAACGTTGAGGACTGATGGTTGACAGCTGGAGACTGTATGAGAGCCAGGAAGTTGGCCGGGTCCTCACCACTTCACAGAGGCAGCTTTGGCTTGAAAGCCGGAACGCTCTAACTTAGGATCGTTCAAACCTTTTGTGGCATTTTATAGCACAATCGAGTAACTATGTTACCTTCATTTGTTATACAATGCTAACGATATCAAATATGATTTAAAATCTTAAAATTGGTGTGAAATTAGAAAGCGCAGGAGTCAGGAAGTTGTCTCAACATGGCTCCTCTCTTAACCCTTTAACGCTGTTTTTTCCTGTGTGCTGCATACGTCCTCATGCTAGCTTTCTGCTGAATGCATGAATGACAGAGAGCATTCATGCATTCTGTCATGAATGCTTAGAAGAGAAAATATGACCACCGGTGATAGTTTTTCTGTAACATGAAGTTTCTTTACTTCGCAAAACATTAATAAATACATTTCATACAACATATTTATTTGTTTTACTGGCATATAACTCATAGAAATAATTTTGGTGATTCTACAAGAAAAGTTAGGTCTGATTAAACTTCAGAAAGTGAGAAAAAAAACATACACATGTGGTAGACCACAAAATATAGTAACGTTTGATTGTCCCGCTTGGAAAATACTTTTCTGTTTGAGAAAATCAGCTGAGTGAATTCATCCCTTCTCTTCAACAAACTTCAGAATAAGTGTGAGCTTTTATTGGGATCAGGATTTTTTTTCCTGCAAAGTTGAAAATGATGTAAAATGTAATTATTAAAAAATCTTTTGTTTGTCCAAAATGTTTCTCCCTCATTGCTTTAGAATTGATATCAGAATGTGGAGGCTTTCACAGCAGAATGTGTTTCTGTTTGTTTGTAGGACCATTTCTTGGGAGAGAAGGATCCTGACTTTGCTGCAGTGGCTTCATCTCCCTGAAGGAGAGAGGTGATCACACGTTCACACATATGTTGTCTCTGGTCATACTTTCCTCTCACTGAAACAATCCTAGTTTGCATTTTTGTCCTGTCATTGCTTTTTAGTCTCTAGTCTCTATGGTGTTACTGATCATCAGTCAGCCCAGGCTTATGTAAACAAGTAGTCACTCTCTAAACCTGACAGTGTTACTGCAGTTTGTGCTGAACAAGAACTAGTTTTAAATTCAGTTCAGTCAGATCAATTTGAATTTGTTCATGTTCAAAGTTCCCAACTTACACATTTCAAGTTCAAAACATCATTCTGAACTTGTTCTTGGTCATTTATATTTCTGGAATAAAGTTTAGAAATGTGTCTTGGTCATGACGTCCTACATGTTATCCTGTTACCTGGAATCTGCTTTATTTTCTCCTGTTGTCTTTGATAGCATAAACTGTATTTTATGACTGAATATCCAAAATGGCTGCTCTCTTTCAGAGACTTTAATAATTTCATCAACAGAAAAGAATGGAAAAGCATCCATTCACAGTATATTTGTGGCTGCTGCTTGTCTGTTCATCTTTGCTCCATTCTCTGTCCAGTAACACAGGAACCTCTCATGTTGGAGCATTTTCCAACACGAACCATGCTGGAAAATGGTGTTGGTCATACACATCTCCTAGTAGAATTAAAGTCCAGACTTTTACTGGGTCACTCCAAATCTCTCATTTGGTTGTTTTTCTTTGTGACTTTGTTTTTCATCTGTTCTTGAATTTCTTTTGGTGATATAAAGAGTTCTACATAAGTAATTTATTGTTTCTTTAGATTTGGCAGTAATCAGGCCTGGGCTAAGGGAAATTGAAAAAAAACATCATATTTTTAGTTACTTCATGATTTAACAATGTGGTCAATAACTTCTTCACATAGAGCCAGGTTGGTTTGGAGAAGTTCTTTTTTCCCCTTTGATGAATGAAATCATTTGAAAACAGTTCTTAAGCATATCTGACACATAGACAATCTTCTGCTCAGGATTAGATGAACCAATAGTATTAACTATTGGCTTAGAAGACACCACAGTTTCAGTTAACACCCATTTCACCTGTATTCTGTTTCAGGCCCTATGTTTATGGCATGCACTTTGAGGAACCAGATGCTACTGGACACAGAGTGGGCCCAAAGAGTCCAGCCGTGAGTACGTTTGCTCCAGGAGATTCTGATCCTGAGTGGGTTTGGTCGCTCAAGGCTTCCTTTATCCTTTTCCAGCTTAACACGATTCTGCAGGCAGTTGATCGGATGGTGGGCAAGCTGATGGACGGACTGAAGCAGATGAAACTGCACCGATGTGTCAACATCATCATAGTGGGAGACCACGGTACAGACCCAGGCTCTGAGCCCAAACCCTCATCAGAAATTCTGATTGTTCATCTTTTTATTTATCTCTTTACCTGAAGAGCTTCTAATGTGATCAACTCAAAAACACCTGATCAGTTGATCAGGTGTGTTTTTTCTATAACTAATAGCCCAGTAGACATGATATGGTTGGGTTGCCACATTGAAACCGGAGCCTTTGATGTGTTCCCCTCCTCGCCTGAGGTGGTCCCCAGCTTGTCCTGTCTGTCTCCTGAACATGATGAGCTTCTTCTTAGCAGCTCGTGATGTTTTCAGCTTTGTGTGGCACTGCTCTACTATATGATTCAGCCCCACAGCCTCCATTTTCCTGATCTGACAATGTTTCTGTCACAGCTATTAACTAGCGGATGGCGATGCAAGCCTTTGTTTTGGTTGTGTTTACCCACAAAGCCCTGTAGTTTATTCTGCTCCCTGCATTTAGTTTACTTGAATAGGACCAAGATCTGTGTCTTTAAGTGGACCAGAGTTCAAGCGTACATTAACCCAACTTACCTGGACTTCCAGAACAAACAGCCATGAATTCGATTCAACAGGGCTGGTCTAAATGTACCTTCATTATTTTTAACAGTTAAATTCAGGACTGCCAAACTTCCTTGATATCAAAAGTTTACCTTCACTGCAATTTACCTTCCTGGGGGAATTGTTGGTATTCATTGTCGTTGCTTTCAGGGAACAACTACTGGGAATATTACAGACAAAGTAACAGCTTTCTTGATCATCAAGTGCACCAAGTTGAAATTCACATTGTGGAGATTAATCTGTAGGATGTCAAAAGGCTTTGGTTCAATTTCTGATAAGCTGTCTTTTCTGATCAATCTTCTGATCAATCTTCCATCTGATTGGGAGATCATTTCTCCAGAAATTATCTTAATTTCTGGAGAAGTGAAAAATAATTTCCCCAGAGAAGAAGAAATGAACTGCCTCGGATTGGGTTTGTGTCTCCAAGAAAGCAGCAGACTTCCTCCTACTTCTGCCCATGAATATAAAGAATGGGAACAAAATGTTTTCCAAGGAACAACTTAGTCATGATTGGTGAATTTTCCAGCATGATGGAGCTCAGTGTCACATGGCTAACGTTATAACAGAGTGGCTCAAAGGTTGAAAATTTGGATCTGTGGTGTGGAAACTCCATAAATCCATAAATCAGTGGAAACTTAATAAATCTTTTGTAGGAGAAACACAAGACAACAAACTGGAGCCAAGTCCAAGAACTCAGAAGACCGGAATGGATCACCATCAGTCAGATGATTATAATCAACAATTCCAGAAGACAGGAAGGACTAAGATCAACACTGGAAACGATGACTTTGAAACTTATATTTGTGTCTGTTTCCACAGTGATGTTGCTGGTTGATTACAAACAATGATTGGTAGTATAAAGTGGGTCAGCCAATAGGAGAATCAGTCTGTCAGTGAAGATACTGAGTAAGATGAACTCCAGCCTACAGGCTTTTCCAGAAATGGAAAGCAAGAACCCAATTAGAAAATTCCCATCATTGAAAAGTTTGTATCCTTCAGAGTTTCACACCAGCCTTCTCCTCCTGTGATGTTTCAGGTATGGAAGAGGCAAACTGTAATCGTACAGATGCCCTCACCAACTATATCACCTCTGTTGATGACATCATCCTCAACCCTGGGCCTGCTGGGAGAATACGCTCCAGATTGCCCAACAATCCCAGATGTGAGTGAAAAGTTCTGTTTTGTCTCCTTTAAAAACAGAAATAAATAAATAATATTAAAGAAATAAAACGCACCACACAAGAATTATTGTAAATAACTGATAAATTAGGGATCTTTTTCTATCTTGTTTTATCTGAAATGCTGCTGATGATCAGCATTTCAGAACCAGCTTAAAGAACATGTAATGAAGAAAAGCAACTCTCTGAATTCTTCCTGCAATGTGCTTCAGATGCAATGTTACAAGGAGTCGAGGAACAAACAGGCTCTCTGACTGAGCAAGGACTAAAGGAAATATTCCTGCCTTAAAGGAAATATTCCGCTGATGCCTGACTGTACATTCAGGCATCAGCAGAAACATTGTTCCACTTTTCACCGGATTTGTCTCGTTCCATTTATCTTAGTGGGTTCGGGTCAACCTACCCCCATCATTCCGTCACTGAGCCTAAATCATAAAAGCTCAAGAAATAACTTCTCAAACTGCATTTAAAGGAAAAGTGCCTGTATTTCTCCACATAAGAACTCACAGAAAAAAAGAAAACAAGAGTCCCTTTAAGGTCTTTTTAGAACCTGTGATGGACTTCTCAATCAACCAACCAGTTTAGAATGAAAGGATGTAAAGATTAAGCCAACATTTCAAACTTACTCTTCTCATATCCATTTCTCAGAAACTGCAACAATTTGTGCGATCATATGTTTTCTTTTTTCAGATGACCCCAAGGCTGTTGTTGCAAGTCTTACAGTGAGTAAAATGTTTGTTCAGAATATGAAGGTCTGAAATGAAGAAGTGGAAATGCATGTAATTTGATGTCTTCTGTGAAGATGCATCATCTAAATGATTTCTTCAACAGTGCAAGTCGGCAGAGCAGCACTTTAAGCCATACCTGAAGCAGCACCTGCCTAAGAGACTGCACTACGCCAACAATCGGCGTATTGAAGACGTTCACCTGATGGTGGAGAAGACCTGGGGAGTGGTCAAGTACGGTGACAGAACTACTGCAGCAGCTGCACTTGATATTCAGTCTTAACTGCACAAGTAGTAAAGTGTTAATTTACATGCACAAAAACAATAGTCCTGAAGATTGTTTTATATGATGTACTGACAAACTTTTTGTCACCTAAGTTAAATTCATCAAACCAAAAGTAATTGTGGTTCCGAAACAATGAGTTTAGTTTTTTTTTAACAAAACACCACCTCACCTTAAATTCTTGAAGTGGTTGGTGCACCATATTAAAGTCAGTTATATAAAATATAAATAAAATATTAGTCAGCCTATTTTTCTTACACAACCTGCTGCTTAAATAAATAAAAACACTGCTGTGACCGCCTTCCACATATTAACAGTTGGAGTAATGAAAGCCCCAAACGTGTGAAATAATGGAGAAGCTGAGATGTTAATGATGCACTAAGGTAAAATAGCTTAGTGCTACACTACCTTAATCTAGTTAAAGATAAACTAAACTAGATTAAACTAAATAATTCTATGCAAAACTAAACTGAATTAAGCTCACTAAACTATGCTAAACTAAGCTTTGCTAAATTAGCATATCTAAACCAAACTAAGCCAGCCTAATCAAAGCTGAACTAAGCTAGATTACCTAAACTAAACCAAACTAAGCTACGCTAAGCTAAACTGAACTGAATTAAGTTAACTAAATTACACCACAACCTTAAGTAAACTAAAATAAACTGAACTTATGTAAAGTGAACTGAGGGAAGCTGAGCTGAACTGAGTCTTGTGATGTTGACCTGTAGGAGGTTTCCACACAGCATACAGCCACCCCAGCAGAGGGTGTAAAGCCAGCACCACAGATGCCTTTACTGGTCTTGGTTGTTGACATTCTGTCTGTTGGTTTCCCCCAATGAAGTGCACAGCAACTGGATGAAAGAAATCTTTATGGTTTCTGTGTTGCTCCCTTCCACAGACAGGTTAATCGTTGGCACCAGCGCCGTGAGCAGAGTGTTGGACCATTTACACCCCCCAGCACACACACACACGTACACACGCATGCACGCAACCATGCACACATACACACACAGCCACTACTGACTATATAACTCCAAATGTTCTCACATCATAAAATGCTCTCAGTTACTCTTACATTTTTTACATGCTTGTGGCTTTACTAATTTGAAATGCAAACCTATGCTTAAACTGATAGGCATTAGGGTGTTTAACTGGAAGTTACTAATAAATGAAGTATTTCTTTCGAGTAAGTCATTTTCTGTGAAAGATGAAAAACTTCATGTGTTTGTTCTGAGTGAGTTGAATGATCTGAGTTATACTTCACTAACTTTAGTCACAGACTGTGTGAGGAATTTAAAGCCACTGTAACAATAACTTGATACTGATCTCATCCAAACCTGACTTCAGGAAAGTCCCAAAGGTGAGGGGAACCTGTGCAATGTTAGGCGACCATGGATATGACAATAAGATCAACAGCATGCAGGTATTTCACATCTTACATCCACTATATAAGCAGCAGACATTCGCTATGCCAGAACAGTGTCAAAAAGCCAACAATGTTAGCATATTTATTACAAATTATTCTAAAGTTTCAATTAAGTAGAAAACATTTACTACAGCAACAATGATATGAGAATAAAACTTACTGGTGCATAAAGTATTAAAAAAGCAAAGTATTTTCTTTCTTTATTCTTTTTGTTCATATATATGATCAGTCTCATCCTTCTGTTTCAGACTGTTTTTTTGGGCTATGGACCTAGATTCAGATTCAAGACCAAAGTTCCACCCTTTGAAAACATTGAGCTGTATAACGTCATGTGTGGTAAGGCCTGTTTCTGAATTTGTTTGAGTTCAAAACTCAGTGCATGTGTTTGATTAGAAAGTATTTCTGCAACTGGAAGGCTTAATTCATACAAACAGTCACAGAGTTTCCATCACGAAAGGTTCAGTGAGGAATAGTCACATCTAAAGGAGGCATTACAGGGAATATGCTAGGGGTATAAGGAACATGCAGTCCCCAGATTGACTGATAGTGAGTGAAAGATCCTGTGTAAACACATTGAACAACATCATTATGTGTGTAGCTTGGTGTTGAACCGTCTCTTTGTTTAGCTCGTTTAGTTGTAGTTATTTTTGTGACGCAGTTTTGTAAAAAAAATTTTTAATTAGCTTCTTAAGTAGAATTTTCTGACTTTACATATTGTGTTTATTTTTTGTGTGTTTTTTTGTTTTTATGTATAAAACATTGTGAATGATTATGCCTTGTGTTGTCAGTGTTATGGGACTATGGCTGGAAACAGCATTTTGCTAAATCCGCCACATTTATGACAACATTGTACGTTCATTAATAAGCACCTTACGCTTTAACATCAATCAATCAATCAATCAATCAATCAATCAATCAATCAATCAATCAATCAATCAATCAATCAATCAATCAATCAATCAATCAATCAATCAATCAATCAATCAATCAATCAATCAATCAATCAATCAATCAATCAATCTCACTCTGATTTATTCCAACCTCAGATCTTCTGGGTCTAAAACCGGCTCCAAACAATGGAACTCATGGCAGTCTGAACGTTATGCTGAGAACTCCAACTTTTAGACCTACCATGCCAGACGAGGTGTCCAGGCCAACGGCCTACAACCTCGTTCCTGGAGCAACAGATGACATGAGCTGCAACTGCGACGAAAAGGTCAGCCCTGTCATACTCCTGAAAAGAATACCTGGTTTTTGCTTTACTGAATTCCACAGGTACAGTGGAGGACCAGCACAAGCAGACTGAAAAACTTCTGATACGAAGCATCAACAGCATGACAGATTTCAAGGCTGTTTGATAATGCAAATACAATGGAAAAAAATTCACACTCTGACAGGATGACTGTGTTTTGGCCTGTAAAAAAGGAGAACCTGGCAAATAATTTTAAATCTTTTTTATAAACTTCAACTGAATAACAAACCAGTTTGTTTGGAAGCAAAAATAGAGTATAGCTGACAAGACCTATTTTAATGTGTGCACACACTTAACATAAGAATTTGTTTCAGAACAAATTGTTTGATTAACTTCTAACATTTAGTCATGTAGAGAAATTACAGGAACTCTGATAAAAATTACAGTCAAAAGTACAGACAAATTGTACTTAATTACAGTAAACAGGGTAATTGTAACCAGTTACTTTCCACCCCTGCTTTTAGGTGTCTGCTGAAAGGCTGACGATGAAAAGAGATTTTCTTTTTTCATTAATGGTGAGCCCAAACATCCATCCAGATCCACTAAAGAATGGTTTCAGCATAACGTTTGGACTGACTGAGTCAGAGTAAGGAATGACCTCACAGTCAGAGACTTGGACAATTCCAGTTTTTACTTTATCAGAAGTACAGCCAGGAGAAAAGTCTTAGTCAGGGCCGTTTCTAGCTTTGTGGAGGCCCTTAGCAAGACGCTGTATGGGGGGCCAATAGTTTATCAATAGAATCTGAATAAACAGGTCTGGAGTCAGTCAGTTATTCCCATGGCAGCACAGATTGTTCATTTACATGTGACATATTAATTTTGTAGAAAAACTCTCTTGAAACAATGCTAAAGCTGAGTTTATGACAAACAAATTCTGACTATCCAAATTAGGCTATCTATCCAAAACCAGCTGACATAACAAATAGTCCTGCTAACAAAATAAAGTGACAATAAGATGACTTTTTATTCAGTTTAAATATTACTTATTTTTACATGATTTACTATTCATTGACTTGTAAAATAATCATCTGCGTAAGCCTGTGTCCTCCACAGTACTTGTTCAAAACATTCTGTACTGGGTTACTCTGTGTCTTCCTGTAAAACTGAAATAATCTCATTACCTTCTTGCCTTCTACAGCAGAGCTGAAGTCAGTTCATCTTCAGTTCACACTGTTTGTGGCAAACAAATGCACAGGCATTTCATATTCTCTTTTGCATATAAAATTTGTTTTCCAGTCCACTGGTTTGTTCTGTGCTAAATGAGACTCAGTTCTGCCCTGTTTCACTGTGTTTCTTATTCCCATGTATCTCTGGCAAGAGATTGTTTCAATCTCCAATCTTTTTGCAGTTGCGTGTAAAAAGTAGGGGCCAGAGAGGTTTGAAAGTGACCCTTGTACGAGGCTATAACCTGGAGTCACTCTGGCTCTGTCTCTTACAGAACAAAGTTGAGGAGCTAAATCGGCGATTGAGGCAAGCTGTTGATGGTCAGTTTGTCATGAGACTTACAGATACAATATGTCGAAACAGTGAATGCACTCCTTGAACTTTTTTACATTTTGTCACACTAAAAACCAGGCTGTAGCTATGACGCCTTTTAATAGGAGTTTATATGACACACCAACACGAAGTAGAATATAGCAGTGAAGTGAAAGGAAAGGAGAATGATTCACAGTTCCAGGGTTTTCTTTAACAAATAAAAATCTAAAAGGGAAGCCTGCCACTGAATTTAGACAACACTTTGTGAAGCTCCCTTGTCTGCAGGTCAGTTATTTTGTTCCATAAATAATTTAGCAACATTTCACAGAAAAATTTACTCATGTGAATCTATGAATATGCAAGGTTCTGTTGTAGACCAATCTGATAGAAAGACTTCTTTCACGTGTTTGTGTCCACTGCATGTCAAACTGCCCCTCTTCCATAAAGACGAGATTTATAGAGTGCACATCTATGATTTTTTTTCTTATTGATATTTTTTTTATTTTTGAAGTATTGAGATTATAAAAGTTTGATTGCACCTCAAGGTCACAGTTCCAATTCCAGTCTGGTTGATTACAAAATATCTTCTCTAACATTTACAACAACAAAACAAAATAAATAAAAACAGGACACAAGGAGGAAACAAGGGGGTATTACAGTATTTACTAATATAAGGAAATTATACAGCACATAAACACTTCCTGAAGGACAAATCGTCTCTTTTAAGTAATTCTTATCAGATAGACCATCTGATAGATTTCATGATCACACTCTGTCCGTTCTCCGACAGTGGAGGTTCAGGTCGTAGCCAGCATCTGATGACAGATTTTTTTTTACAGGCTGTAATTAATATCTGACACAGATATTTTGTATTGTCAGGTAGACATTTTGTTAGGTGATGAATTTAAAAGGCATTCTTACAATAATGATATTTTCAATATTTTTGTATATTTCTATCCAGTATAGTCTTACAACTGTACAGTTCCAAAATAATTGTCAGCGACATCTAAGATTTGAAATAAATAAATAAATAAACATTTTGAGAATCATGTATCATTTTCACTTCACTTCATAGTAATTCATCTATTTCTATTGGTGTGTCAAATGTATGGAAGCCAAGCTGCCATGAGAAAAAAAAAATAAAAGCTCAAAAGTTTGAAAGTTATATTTACAATAATAAAAGCAGTAATTATGAGAAAAGTCACGCTGTTTCTGCAGTATTTTATAATCTTGACTTTGAGGACATGTTCTCACCTGACAGTCTGGCAGATTGTTTCAGGCCCTATGTTTCATTGAGGAGTACAGCTGCAAAATTTGTTCCATTTTTAGCTGCTGTGGTTCTCTTTCAAACTGCACTGAGTGAAACAAACCAAACCTGTTGAATAACTGAGTGCATCTTCTTTCTTCACGAAATGAAAACACAGTGGAGTGGCATCAGATTACAGTGGTTGATAAAAGACAATGAGCCATTTTTCCCGCCAGTCTTACATGATTGTTTTGGTTGTGTTTACCCAGAATGCCCCTCGCTATAGTCCACTTCCTTCCTTTGGAGTGTTCTTTGGTCAATTTAGCATTCACATATGTATTCTAACCGTACCAACTGAACCGAGACGGATTGTAGAGTTTGTTTCTTCGTTTGATTATGCATTCTCACTTCCCCAAAACAACTGAACCAGAGTTCGACTAAAGCAGACTGAACAGAGCTTGTGTGAATGCATGCAGAATCTCATAATCATGATTTTAAAACTTGAAATTATGACTTCCTCTATAACTTTTTTTTTTCTTCCATGGCAAAAAGGGACTTCCATACAAATGAAATTCCATAAAGGCCCATTAACATTTATGGTCGTGATGTAACAAAGTTCAGGATGGATTTTTTTAAATTATAAACTCTCACTGATATCTGACATGTGAAATGAAGCATTTGCTCAAAGAGCCAGATGTTTGCCTCAGTCAGACTGCTGTCAGCAGGGTTCAGCCTCCATGCTGCAGTCTGACCCATATAAATGGGCCTTGTTACATCAGTGCCTCTCTGTGTCTTGTTCCTCTGTGTGCTCCGTCCCTCAGACAGCAGGAACTTGCCGTACGGCCGACCTGCTGTCCTCTTCCATACCAAATACAGCATCCTCCAACACAGGGACTATATCAGTAGCTACAGTGAAACCCTGCTCATGCCCCTCTGGACATCCTACACCGTCAGCAGACAGGTACTGCCCAGCCTGACCCCTCATTTTGGACTGTCAAAGTGTACTCTTTCCATGTACTATACTCAAAAATCTTGCTGTGAAACACTAAAAAGATCTAAACAAACTTCTTGCTACTTGCACCTCCTGGTGGTAAAAGTGGGGTAAGATTTTCTTTGACCATCCAGGTAGCGTTGTCTCCACTGCCTGAGTCTTTGTCCAACTGTGTGAGACCGGATGCCAGAGTCCCACCGATCGTCAGCCAGTCATGTTCCAACTACAAAGCAGAGAAAAATGTCACATATGCCTTCCTGTACCCGCCACGTAAGTGAATCTCCGCCGCAGGCTTCCAAAAACACACTCAACGTCAGTGGACACCACCACACACCGCTAAAGTTATCATAATCCCTGAGAGAGATTTTCACAGTTAGTCACATTGCAGTCATTCACTTCACTTGATCTCATTAGGATTTAAAGTCATGAATAACTGTGATTTGGACAGAAAATTATCAGTGGGATATGTTGGAATATCTTGTGTGTGTTTCACAGAGCTTTCCTCAAACCTGGATAGAAAACATGATGCTTTCCTCATCACCAACACCGTGCCCATGTATCCTGCATTTAAGAGTAAGTTATCACTTCCTGAAATCCTGACGTATTCCTCATTTTAGGCTCATAAGTTTTAATAATGTTTTTAATAATCATTTCCACCATTCACTCCCTGTCTGCCACATCCTGCTCTCTGCCCACACTGCCACTCCCACTCAGAAATCTGGACTTACTTTCAGAAAACTCTGGTGAAGAAATACGCCACTGAGAGGAACGGAGTGAACCTTCTTGTAGGACCCATCTTTGACTACAATTATGATGGAGTCAGAGACTCGACTGAGACGATCAGAGAGTAGGAGAATTAATTCATTCATTCATGTGAATTGTCTGAATAGTTCAGATCTGTGCAAAAGTCTTCAGTCATCTCTTATTTCCCTAAACTTTGCTTCTAATGAGTTTCTTTAATGCTTTCTGGTTGCAAGGTTTTAAACTAGGTTAATATAAAGCAGTCTTGTACTCAAACTATTGCACAGTTGAAATAAATCTAAAGTGTACCAATTTTTCTTTTTTCAAAGTTAGGATTCATATATTTATGAAGCTGATGTAATAATTTATGAACTGAAGATCATGAGAAAATTATGAGAATCTAATAAGTGAATGAAAGTTCAACATTAATCAGTGAAATTGAACAAAAGAAACAAATATTAGGACTTACAAAGAATCAGGACACTCTTTTAAATTAGATTTTTTTTAATCAAAATGGTTTTCCTGGTTAAATGAAGGTTAACCCATTTAATCCCACATTTTTTTCTAACTTCTGGAACATCTAGAAGAATTGTTTTGGCTTTTGGTAGCTAAGTGAAGTTTTGAAATAAAATAACAGAGCGTCTACTCTAAGCAATATCAATTTTATGTATCTAGTGTGAAAGGTCACATGACCAGACCTCTTTACTTTTACATCTCACAGTTGAAACCTCCCCCCCCCCCCTTATTTCACCCTCCCAAAAGGTGGTTCTATCCACAAAGTGTGGTCTATGCACTGAATGACCTCTACAAGATGAATCTAGTTTAGGACAGGGTCAAGGTGTACTGCTTGGTCTGGTAAAACAGGGAGAATTTCCTCCCAGATGCATATTTATTCATACTAACAATTTCACCTGACTTTGCCTCATTGATGAAATGACCAAATGAGGTCAAAGGTCACTCAGCACATTGAAACTATGACACCTGCAGGATTTGACATTGAATCTTTGTGTATCTAAAATATTTCTGAACACTTGTAACCATTCTTTGTTATAATAGGTTATGCATGTCACAATTTTTCTTATTTTTTTATATGTATAAGAAGGTCATATTTGTGTAATTCAGACTATGCAGTTTCCCACCTGCAACAATTGTTGCCTAGTATAAAACCTACATTTTCCTGAACATGACCAACATAAAATTGAATAATTCAGAAATATCATGTCCAAGGATTGAAATACATGCACTTATTTTGCAGAAAAAAATTTGGGATTTGGGTTTAAACGGCTTAAAATAAACAACCCAACTTTTGCTATTAAAAATATAGGGAACATTTCTGAAATAATAAATGAACATTCCAACAGTGGACTAATCTCTAATGGTTATTTGGGGTTTACTGGACTCACAGAAACCTGAAGGCTTAACTTTAATCCTAATCTAGCGCCACTGGATCCTAGGATACATACCTGTTCATCATTAACTAATTACTGACATATCTAAATGTTTGCAAAGGAAACAATGCCAGTTTTGTGGCCTGTTGGACAGAGAATTGGTCCTCTGGGTTACAGATGGTAAAACTCCTTGGCGGAGGAGTCAGGTCACGCGGCCCTTCTGAATCTAACTAGACTTGATGAACTGCAGGCCCCGGCCTGGTTGGTTCCAAACCAGGTCTGGATGTCTCTGCATTCGCCTTGAGGGCCCCATGCAGGAGTAGAATTTGGAAAGCTGTGGTTTCATTGGGGTTGGCCAGATGGGGATGGTTTGCAATCAAACGTTGATTGGTAGATTGGTATAGAGATGGGTTAGCTTCCATATCTCTCAATCAGAGACTGTGGCTAACCAAATGGGGAATTCGCTGGGCTGAACAGGCAAGTTCTCAGCACTTCAACAGGAAAGTGGACAAAGTCTTTTTAGGAGTTCACTCCAACTGATAAGTAAGTGGTGCTGAGAAAAGTATTCTGCAAACCATCGGTTCTTAACCATCTGTTTGTCTTGGTTTGGTGGAGGAAATGTCACTAACTAGCACTCTGTGGCGCTTCTCTCAGACACAAATAAATCAACTTGGGATCTTTTTTCTGTGTAGATAGGCTTTTAGGTCTCACCTGCACCAACACTTGTCCACATTCCTCATCATAACAGTATTTTGCCACAGTTATAAAGAAGGAAGAGCCTGAACATAAGTTCACCCAAAAGGAAGGGAAACCAAGAAAATCCTTCAGAAAGCTTGAGTACTGTTTGATCCAGAGTTCTTTAATGGATTATTAAAAGTGTGGCTCCTTGGAAGCAAAGTGTACATGAACCATTAAAGCTGCAGTATGTACCTCTTATAAAAAAACAATAAAAAAAATCTACATATTTGTGAGACAGACAATCTCTGAACAAATTTAGCTCATCTACCTTCTCCCAGTGCTCCCAGTGAAGTGAAACAACCAGTCAGAGGAAGTAGGTGGGTCTTAGCACTGTCCGTCACCCTCCGTATGGCGCCGTTAATCCCCCCTCTAACTTCCCCACATTTCCCTCTGCTATGCTGCAGCTAGCTTAGCAGATTATGGATGCTCAGGTCAGTTAGCATAGCCACTGATGACAGCAGATAAAGGTAAGCTGTTTCTCCAGCATCAGCACATCGCGTGTACATGAGAATTATTGACAGCACTAAGACCCTCCTCCTGGCCCTTACTGATTGTTTTTGGTTGGGATCAGTGCATTTCTTCAGATGGCAATAGTAGCTCAGGGAGAACTGGAGGAGATCCATGTTTTCATAGTTGAAATGTTTTGCACAGTACTCTAAATATGTTTATTTTTTTTCTTGTAGAATCAAAAAGAACTTTTTGATTCTACAAAAATCAAAAAGTTTCTTAATGTCAGTTTAGATGATATCTCCTGATTTTTAAATTAAAGATTAGCCCTTGAAAAAAGATTATTTTTATATGGTCTTTGTTCTTCATTGGCTAGACTTCCTACTAAAAGGTGAAATCTGTTCCAGCCATGTGAGCGGAGCCGTCCTCGTCCCGACTCATTACTTTGTGGTCCTGACCAGCTGCCTGAACTTCACACAGCCTGCAGATTCATGCAACGGTCCACTGAAGAGCGCCGCTTTCATCCTGCCACATCGACCCAACAACGACGAGACCTGCAACGTAAGAACTAATCCCATCACATGTACCTTTCACATTCTGGTCCTTCCTGTCCACACGGCTGTTTCTGAGAGCAGCGGACATGACTTTCTATGTGTGACCCCAACCCACAGAGCTCCGAGGATGAGTCCCGCTGGGTAGAGGCCCTGATGAAGATGCACACGGCCCGGGTCAGAGATGTGGAGCTGCTCACAGGCCTGGACCTGTACCGGAGAACCAGGCGGAGCTACATCGAGATCCTCTCCTTAAAAACATTCATGTACACATATGAGACCGACGTCTGACCTCTGCTGACCTTTTCTACAGCTGTGGTGGAGGAACGTGAAACACACTTCCATCTCTGTCTGTCTACGTACGGCTAGAACACCACTGAACTGTTCCAAAACTGTGGAAAGTCAATCATCCTTCATCTCACCTACCTTTTGAGGACCCAGAAGATCAAGAGCCTTTTGGTTCCCTGACGGACTTTCTAGAGTTACAGAGATACAATTTTACATCCTCTTGGCACCTTAGTACAAACACCCTGCTCAAAAAAAATCTGTTTGTTTGCACTTTTTTTTCTTTTAAGCTACGAATCACACACAAATCATCCCAGATTGAAAGCTAGAATAATCATATTTTTGTACTTATGTGATTCCTGAGCAGGCGTTATGTTACACTTTAACCTTTTAAAGATGATTTAAAGGCTATTGCCTCTGCACTTTATTGTTCCTGCAGCCAATCAGCTAAAGCTGGAGTCCAAAGAATCATCTCTGCAGCAGCTCCAGGTTTGGATCGTTTCAGATCATCAAACAAAAATATTCTGAGAAAATAGAAAAAAAAAACTGTTAAAAAAATGTCTTTGTGAACCACAGATCAGATCAATATTATGCATAATGCATTAGTATTTAAACTACTTCTCCATTCTCAACACCTACAGAACTGCTCACCACTTTGTAAACCTGTGGCTCTTTATGTTATTCACCAAGCCAGTGGGTTTAATATTCATCATCTTGCACTAACACTTCAGAATCTATTATACAGTCACACATATGTTGGTTTCTTTCAGAAATATTGCACAGAACAAGAATATTTGAATCAGTGTTAATCATCCACCTGATTAGTTCATGCAGGGAGAGCCTGTCTCCAGGGGTCTGTGTATTCCCCCTGCAGGTCACCAAGTAGAAACACACACTCAAACCTTAGCATGATGAAGTTCCCTTAGAAGCTGTGAGATGAGTGGCAGTTCTACCACTTCATCAGGCTTAAAAAATAATCAAAAGGCCAATATGGACTCACTCTGGCTGGAGATTATTGAATACACCTGATCTCTGTATGCCACCCTTTATAAAAAAGCCTTTAATTTTAAATGGAATATAATGGTAATGATGTGTGTGTGTGCGTGTGTGTGTGTGTGTGTGAGTATGTGCGTGTGTGTGTGTGTGTGTGGGGTGTGTGTGTGTGTGTGTGACAAATATTACATATCATATCAGTCTGTAAATGTGGCTTGTTTGCTTGTATGGGGGCTGTGTGTGTGTTTTGACTTTGGTTTGTGCACAATTAAATTTGTTGATTAAAATAAAGGTTTGATCAAAAACACCATCTGTGAGTTCAGTCTATTTGTTTCTACATGTTTTCCGGCCTGTGCATTCAGATATCTAAACCTGGTGAAGATGACTTGTTGAAGAAGAATGATGGGGCTTTTGGTGACTTTGAATGTTTTATGGGTTTTGGTACCATACAGTCGGGTCTGGGTGTTTAACAACCTGTTGGTCTGCTGGGCTGTAGATCAGCACAACCATCGCTCAAGCCTAAAGACAAGAAAGGTCTTCTTTTCCTATGGTTGCTTCATTTGATTGAGTTTTTTTCCATTAAGCGAACCTGAATGATCATGACCGTGTAGGGGCAAGTAGGTGGTAAAAAAAACAAAATGACCCAAGCGCCGTTAAGTTGAAAAGAACTTATTCAGGTTTATTAAATGATCTTGTACGCAATGAGAACAAAAGCAGAATGAGTTCTGTCACACAAAGTTACAAGACTCTCTTTGAGAAAAAGTGCAAAAAATATTTAGGAGATAAATTCTGAGAACTAGCTTCTCATTCAGTCACTTTGAGAGAAGTTACCTTCTTTATCTGCATCTCTTGCAGCTGCAAAAACCAGCTCTGGCAGATTATCTGTGGCGTGGCAAGCAGAGAAACCTTTTCCACACAAAGTCCACAAGTAATATAAAAATAAAGACGAATATGAAGCATAAGTTCAGACAGTCATAAGACTTTAGGGACCAAACTTCAACAGTCTTAGGACTCCTACCAAAAGCAAATGGCCACTAAATTTATGGTAACTAAGAAGGTGGTTTGGTAAAAAGCCAGGTGTGCATATGAATACAATCAGATTTCTACGGTGGCCCTGAGGTGCAAAACACTACAACATTAACAAAAACACAACAACATTAACGAAAACACAACAACATTAACGAAAACACAACAACATTAACAAAAACACAACAACATTAACAAAAACACGACAACATTAACAAAAACACAACAACATTAACGAAAACACTACAACATTAACGAAAACACAACAACATTAACAAAAACACAACAACATTAACAAAAACACAACAACATTAACGAAAACACAACAACATTAACAAAAACACAACAACATTAACAAAAACACAACAACATTAACAAAAACACAACAACATTAACAAAAACACAACAACATTAACGAAAGCACTACAACATTAACGAAAACACAACGGAAGAGGTAGGTCCCAGTGGGAGACCTAAGAAGTCGCTGATTGGACGACAGGTCGTTTTACTTTTGAACCGGAAGTTATGCTGGAGTGCTTCGTTTGATTGAAAACCTAAGGAAGCGGGAATACAGTCACTTCGCCATGTATTGCCCGAACTGTGGAAAGGAGGTGGTTGAGCCGTCACCAAATTTTTGCAGTAATTGTGGCAAGAAACTTGTATGGAGGATACTCCACAATGTTCAAGTAAGTTAAAAAGTATAAAGGAAGATTCATATTTCTTATGGATGTAGTAACTTGCTAACGCTAGTGGTCTCCAGACCGTGTCCACTGTCATCTAGTTGTTCATTATAAATGCAATTAAAAGTACACAAAGTCGCTATAATACAGCAGAATTGTATTAGCTATATATCGTAAGGTACGTTACAGCTTTAGGCACTACTTTTTTAGGATAATTGGTGTCGTTCTGGTTCTGCTGCACTGCGATCAGGCTAGCCGCCTTTTTGGAAGCGAACTCGCACTTAATTTATACTTGTGGCAGCTTTACTTCAGTTCGTAATACATATCGTCTGTTTGCATGAATGTGATGTGCGACATTTTTTCTTTGCTTTACTTCTAGCACAACAGACTGTCCCATCCTGCCGTACACCAGCCCTCAGCACCTTCCTTGAATAGAAAAATGAGGAGCGACCAAAGTATTCTCTTGGGAGAAAGGGGTTAAAACAAAAGGTAGAAATGAAAGTTCGGGTAGGTGCTAAATTGGGTTCCCCTGTGTCGGGAGCGATCATTACAGCCAGAGAGACGAATGAGGCGGATCTGACCATTTTCACGTCGCTTCTGATCGATTTCTCGGTAAAACAACTCATATAATCATGTGAAGGTTGTAACATTGAGTTTAATTGGCAGCTGTTGTTTAAAAAATTGTATAATAAATAAATAAACAAGATCTTCTGATGCTGTTTTTTGTTATTTTATACGCCAAGAGAATCGCTCTTTTTCCAACGTTTCTCACGTAAGCCTGGCAGAAATAAGTCAGGCACCAAACACAGTTTTCCCAACACGTAGTGTGTATGTAAAGATTTTTGAGAATTTGGAAACAGTTCTTTATTCCCCAAGGTTCGGTAAGGGTAGGAAAGAATGGAGGAAATTATAATCTGGTCCCCCTCCATAATATGGGAACAACTTAATTTACCAGCAAGATTTTTTTCTCTGTTTATTCCTCTCATCATCAACAATAAATCCTGTGATTTTGGTAGAATTTGCTCCTTGTTTGCCAGAGTTATGAGGGGAAAGCCATATATTTTAGGTGACTAAAATAATCTGTTCCCCCTTCAAAACATGGGGACTATTTACCAACAAGTCTTCAACTGTGCTTATTCATCTCTTCATCAACAACAAATTATTTGAAAACATTTCCTCTTTATTTGCCAGAGATATGAGGGGGAACCATATATTTTAGCCACCTGAAATAATGTGTCCCTTCCAAAACATGGGAACCAATTAATTTACCAGGAAAATGTTCTCTTCATTTCTCAAAGGTAAGTGGCCTTGGGATTTAAACTATCTTTCCACAGCTGTCTTATATCACATTATCCTTCTCGAAAAACCATCAATGCACCCTGAGATGGCCAAGCCGAATGGCTTCAGTTTTGTCGTAGCCATTTACATGCTATATGTAATTGGGCCCCGTGGAGGGATACGTGCGTCTTGTAAACCTGCGAGTTCTCAGAGCGATGCCTTGAGGATTCAGCTGCCTCAGCAGTCTCATTACAACATCACGTTTGACACGCAGGTTGTGTTTTAGTTTGAGAACTTGCCACATGGTCCGATAGCCAAATAATTGCCCTGGTCCTCTAAGCTGGGACATAATGGCACGTCTCACTTCAGGAAGTGGAGAGTAGTTGCCTCTTCAATGCAGCCCTGCTACTTTCAAATGAGTCTTTACTGAACGCATGCTAACCGACACTTCGTGATTGGTCTGGAGCATGTCCAGTATCACCAGTATCAGTATGTCCTGACTCAAAATATTTACGAATAACAGTACTAAGGTTTGGATCACTGAGAACATTCTTGTTTTCAGCAATCAAGTTAAAGCCAGAAGAACTTCCGGTTCAAAAGTAAAACGACCTGTCGTCCAATCAGCGACTTCTTAGGTCTCCCACTGGGACCTACCTCTTCCGTTGTGTTTTCCTTAATGTTGTAGTGTTTTCCTTAATGTTGTAGTGTTTTTGTTAATGTTGTCGTGTTTTCGTTAATGTTGTTGTGTTTTTGTTAATGTTGTCGTGTTTTCGTTAATGTTGTCGTGTTTTCGTTAATGTTGTTGTGTTTTTGTTAATGTTGTCGTGTTTTCGTTAATGTTGTCGTGTTTTCGTTAATGTTGTCGTGTTTTTGTTAATGTTGTCGTGTTTTCGTTAATGTTGTCGTGTTTTCGTTAATGTTGTCGTGTTTTTGTTAATGTTGTTGTGTTTTTGTTAATGTTGTCGTGTTTTTGTTAATGTTGTCGTGTTTTCGTTAATGTTGTCGTGTTTTTGTTAATGTTGTCGTGTTTTTGTTAATGTTGTCGTGTTTTTGTTAATGTTGTTGTGTTTTCGTTAATGTTGTCGTGTTTTTGTTAATGTTGTGTTTTCGTTAATGTTGTTGTGTTTTTGTTAATGTTGTCGTGTTTTCGTTAATGTTGTCGTGTTTTTGTTAATGTTGTCGTGTTTTTGTTAATGTTGTCGTGTTTTTGTTAATGTTGTTGTGTTTTCGTTAATGTTGTCGTGTTTTTGTTAATGTTGTTGTGTTTTCGTTAATGTTGTTGTGTTTTCGTTAATGTTGTCGTGTTTTCGTTAATGTTGTCGTGTTTTTGTTAATGTTGTTGTGTTTTTGTTAATGTTGTCGTGTTTTTGTTAATGTTGTCGTGTTTTTGTTAATGTTGTCGTGTTTTCGTTAATGTTGTCGTGTTTTTGTTAATGTTGTCGTGTTTTTGTTAATGTTGTCGTGTTTTCGTTAATGTTGTCATGTTTTCGTTAATGTTGTTGTGTTTTTGTTAATGTTGTCGTGTTTTCGTTAATGTTGTCGTGTTTTTGTTAATGTTGTCGTGTTTTTGTTAATGTTGTCGTGTTTTTGTTAATGTTGTTGTGTTTTTCTTAATGTTGTTGTGTTTTCGTTAATGTTGTTGTGTTTTTGTTAATGTTGTAGTGCTTTCCTTAATGTTGTAGTGCTTTCCTTAATGTTGTAGTGTTTTGCACCTCAGGGCCACCGTAGATTTCTGATGTTTCTCCCTGAACGACTTTATTTTGTTTTTCATTAGAGTTACACAAGACTAAAACAACCGATAATATACTGGCAGCCAAAAACTTCTACCTGCTGTTGACATCCAAGTTGTAGCCTTTTTAAATTTAAATAGGACAATTTCCTAATTATGTAAGAACATTTTAGAGGTTGTAAGTAACAATTGGCAATTGTGAAAGTGACTATATAATGAAAATGTAATAAGTGCAGCCAATATTATGTAATATACGTAAATAGGACTGTACTGGTATATATTTACTGCTTAATTTCACAGATGGAGAAATATAATTTCATTGAGTATTGTGACATTTATTTGGTCGTTATTTGGCATAAAGAACAGTGCTCATGCTCATCAGATCAACGTGATGCACACAGTTATTGACTGATAAAATGTAATTTTTCTAGATTTTATTATATCTGAAATGGTTCAGTCATGACATTACTGTTTCTGCAGTGTTCCAGACGTCAGTTTTATATAACCAAAACCTGTTGGTTTAAAAGGGGTGTGGCCCAAACAACAAGACAGAGCTAAATAAAACGTTTTACCAGTTTTGTTTTGAGCAGTTTGATTCTTTACCTGTTTCCTCTGCCACATGTCAGAGTGTTCCTGAACACCGCATGGCTGTTATTGTGAGATCCTGGAGAGAAATGACGCAGTTTTCCTGAACCGCTTCACTTCCTCAGGCGGGTGCTGTTGGAGAAACCGCCGCCCCTTACTTTCATTTCAACATGGCATTTTCTCTGAAATAACATAGAGTCACTGCACAGTGAAATGAGACTGGACTGCAGTAAGTTCGGCTGTTTTCGGAGGTAAAACCGGTCCGGACGCGGAGGTGTTAGCTTCAGGGTCTGTGTCTTTGTTTTACTTCCTCGTTGCTCGCGACTTCTTCAAAGTCAGTATGTTTTTATTCTACTTTGGGCATTTTGGGTTAAGAATCAGTAGATGTTAGTCCGCATGAGATGATTTTAGACTTAACATGTTGTGTTTTTTTACTTTCTTCTTCTTTTTTTTTTGCTGCTTTTATAATCACACAACAGCAATGTACGTCAACATTGTATTGCCAGAATTGATTTATTGACGGCAGGAAAAATTGGCAAAGACAAGAAGTGAGGAAGTTTAATACTTTCGATGATGCCTCCGAACCTGCCGTTCTGTCGGCTAGCGGTGTTCTAGCGCCCTCTAGTGTCGCTGGAGGGTGTGATTGTTTTTTTTCCACCTATAATGTAGGACAATTAGTTTATACTTGATATTTGATAATTATACTCTCTATCAAATACTTAATCATGAATGTGAAAGTATTTTGTTGAAATTTGATAGCATAAATACATAGAAATGAATACAATATAAGAATCATAGCTTACTCTGCAAAGACATCTTAAAAAGTGATGATGGTTATGACACAGTTTGTATTAGTGATAAAATATTTATTTTTGACCGGCAGAGTTGAAGTGAAATCATCTGTAAGTGATCAGAGGTCATTTTTGAGCCTCTATTTGCCATTTTATTGCATCTGAGGTTCCATGTGATTGTTTTGTTAAATCAGAATTATGTTGCTAATTAATGTTTCACAAATGGCAAAAGGTTTTACTTCATCTGTGCTTATCCAAACATTTAAAAATACAAAAATTCTTACAGGTTTTGAAATTGTGTAGTCATCTGTAGTCATTCATGCTGCGCTTTCAAGCTCTTACTCTTTTACAGATTTATTTCAGCTTTTACGTTCCTCTCACACTTAAGATTCTCCGATCAATTTTTAATTCAGATAAATATAACTTGAATAAACCCAAGACATAGGTTTCGAAAGTGATTTTGTAAGAGAAGAAAGAAGAAACCAATTTAGCTGTATGTGGGGGGGGGGAAAAATCCTCACACTACAGTGGAATATGGTGGCAGAGTGACAGAACCATGTCTTAAAAATCCTGTTGGAAAATATTTAATTACTAGTTTATAACTTTAAACTCAAACTCACCCAGATTGTGCAGCAGATCAATGATCCATGACACACACACTAGAAACCCACAGACAACAGCTAAATGAAGGTTTTGGTGTGGACTAATTCAAATATTACTAGAAGATAAAAAGTAGTCCACTACTCTTTTGAAGCCTTGTAGCATTCAGCTTTTGATCAGTTTTTTTTTTTTTTTTTTTATATACAAACTCAGTTTTGTTATGTTGCTGGCCTAAGTCTGTTTTGTTGCTGTTCCACAGAGGGTTACTGACTGTAAACAATGGGTCAGGTAAAGGAAGACAGAGTGTCGTGCCTTGACCTCCTCACGTGCCACAGAGAGCTGCTGGTGTCCACGCTAAGGAGCATTCAGTGCCTCCTGGATAACCTGCTGGCCAACCACTTTTTCTGCGAGGAAGACGTGGAGATTGTTCAACGAACCATCACCAAACCAAACCAGGTTGGGCGAGGACACCTTCCATTCCACTCATCTATAAATACACTGAATAACATCTTCAAGTCTCCGTGTTAACATTTTCATTTTCCAGGTGCGCAAAATCCTGGAGCTGGTTCAGTGCAAAGGAGAGGATGCCTGTCAATACTTTGTTTTTATCATATATAAAATACGTGACGCATATATAGACCTGCAGCCATGGCTAAAAGAGATCAACTACAAGCCAATCAGAGACATGGAAGAGATGGAAGTGGTGAACACCGACCCTAGTAAGTGTTACAAATGCAAATGAATCAGTTTAAACGTATGTCCTATGACTACGGCGTGTTTCTATGGTTCTGTCCACCCACATTAAGGTCACACTGTTTCAGAACAGTTCAGCCCTGTTGCTTATTAAGCATAATGATATAATTCAAAGTAATTCAATTTGATGTATTAATATAACAGTGGCTATCAGGTTTATAAAGTACAGGATCACATTATCAGCATATAATGATATTCTGAATTCCAAGCTGTATACAGATGCCTGTATGTGTGCTAACTGATATAGCTAAGGCCACTATGGCCAATATTAGCATAGTTGGTAAAAGGGAAAATCTCTGGTGAGTAAATTTTCCAAGATTCACAGGTTTAGACCTGAGTTGCTTGACTCCTTTGTATAATGTGAACAGACAGTATTTGAGAAACTCTCAAGTTTTGCTAAGATATTGAATAAATACTCCTTTGCTATGTTTCCATCCAATTGTCATGCAAAGATTAAGTAAACTGTTGAACATGTGATGTGAGTGTAAGATGTGATGAGAATTTGCTCTTGAATGGTAGGAAACAGCTTTCATTACACATCTACTTTTAGATCAATCAATCAAGTTTATTTCTGCAGTTCATTTCAACAAGAAGCCAGGTCAAAGTGCTTTACCACATAAATACACAAAAATCAACATGTCATTTTTTTTATCAGCCAACAGAGACTTAGTGAATGTACTTTTCTCTTAAGTCAGCAGGTATTGTGAGAAGCAGCGATATGAGATGAGCCGAGACACCAGCTTCATCATGTCTTATGGGCAGCAAGATGAGACCCGATTGGAGGACCTCTACACAGACACTGTGATGGAGCTGTTCAACGACTCTAATGAAAGTCTTGGCTTCATAGAGAGTCTGAATCAGCTTGTTGGAGAAGATGGAGTCTTTAATCCCCAAGGTGAAATCATCTATGTGATGGGGGATGCTGGTGTTGGGAAGTCCATCCTTCTGCAAAAGCTCCAGAACCTCTGGTCCAAAAGGGAGCTGCAGACAGACGCCATCTTCTTTTTCAAGTTTCGCTGTAGGATGTTCAGCATCTTCAAGGAAACAGAGCAGATGTCCCTTAAAGACCTTTTATTCAAATACAATTGTTACCCAGATCATGATCCAGATAATGAAGTGTTTGATTACATCCTGCGCTTCCCTGATAAGGTTGTGTTTACTTTTGATGGCTATGATGAAATTCAGGAGGACATAGACCTGATGAATGTTCCTGAAGTTGTGTCTCCAGAAGACAAGGCAAACTCTTTGCAGTTGCTCCTCAGCTTGCTCTGTGGAAAACTACTTAAGGGCTCCAAAAAAATACTGACGACCCGAACTGGGATTGAATTGCAAAGTCATTAAGAAGAAAGTAGTTTTGCGTGGATTTTCTCCAGACCATCTAAAGACGTACATCAAACTGCAGTTCAAGGAGCAGGAGCACCGGGACCTGGTGTCGGTTCAGCTGGACGCCAGCCCTCACCTCTGTGGCCTGTGTTCCACCCCACTCTTCAGCTGGATTGTATTCAAAAGTTTTCGGCACCTGCATACAATGCATGATACCTTTCATCTGCCTGAAACCAGCATCACGCTAACAGACATATTCCTTCTGCTGTCTGAGGTGTTCCTCAGTCGCTTGGTCACTCCCACTTCTCCCCTGCTGAAGAAAGGCACCCGCTGCACCTCAGAGACATTCAGAGTGGGCCTCAGGCCGCTGGCTGGGTTTGCTAAACTGGCTTTGCAGGGTTTGGAGAGAGGAAGTTTTCTGTGTAGCCAAGATGAGATCAGTGAGTGTGGTCTCACAGAGGAGGACATGGCCCTAGGTTTCCTCAGACCCATTAGTGAGTTTGACGCCAGTGATGCCCCCGCTACCTTCGAGTTCATCCACATCACCCTCCAGTCGTTCTTGGCTGCATTTGCTCTTGTGTTGGATGAGCAGACTTCTGGCAACTCCATCCTCAAGTTCTTCACAGAATGCAGCAGGAGGAGAGAACCCTGCTGTCTCCCTTTAGCTTTCTGTACCAGGAGCTTTGTGAAGCCTTGCGAAAAGAGGCCTTTCTCAACAAACGAGCACCTGCAGTTCACAAATCTGTTCCTGAGTGGACTGCTGTCAAAGACTCAAGCAAGTCTGATGGGACTACTGGTATCTCCTGTTTTACTGAAGAAAAAACGAGCCTTGTTGAAGGCTTACTTGTCCAGCAGCGTCAAGGTCCATCTGGAGGGCTTACCCCATCATACTGCTGATGGACAGAAGATAGTTCACGTTTTGCCCCATTTTCTTTGGATACTACGATGCATCTTTGAGACAGGGAGCAAAGATATTGCTGAGATGACAGCAAAAGGTATCACCGCAAGTTTTATCAAGCTGGGCTACTGTAACGTGTACTCAGGTGACTGCACGGCCATAAACTTTGTGCTGCAGCACCGTCAGAAGCTCCTGGGGCTTGACATGGACAACAACAATGTCAGTGACTATGGGGTGAAGCAGCTTCAGCCTTCGTTTTGCAAGATGACAATTGTGAGGTATGAAAGATGTCTTTTTCACTACAGCTTTCTGTTTGTCTTGTAATGGGCTGGAAACCTGTCCAGCATGTGTACCCCACGCATTGCCCATTGACTGCCAAACATAATTCGCAGGACCCAAAAACCCAGGCCTTCTCCACAGCTGGTTGACTTTTCGTGAACTTATAGCTTCAGAGTTCAAAGTGCTATTCTGTATTTAATTCATGCAGCAGTAACATTCAGAAAGATGCAGTCTTTGGTGGGTTCTCCCCGGGTACTCCGGCTTCTTCCCACAAAAATGTGACTGTCAGGTCTCTAAATTCCCCTAAGGTGTGAGTGTGTGTGCATGTTGTTTGTCCTGTCTGTCTCTGTGTTGCCCTACAGCATTCTGACGACCTGCCCAGGGTGACCCGACTCTGATCTGAAATGTCTCACTGGAGATAGGCACCAGCACCTCTCCCTACCCCACAAGGGACAAGGGTTTAAGAAAATGGATGGATTTTGTGTTTTATTTTGGCCATTTAAAATCTCTTCCAGTTGCAGTGTGGTGTGTTCTGTTCAAAATTAAAGTTCAATAGTGTTTGAGAATGCAACTTACATTATTATACCACTATCAATAGATTGGTTGAAAAATGTCTCAAAATGATAATATCATTGTCCAGCTTTGTGACAGGCCTATTTTGCATTTTCTCTGTTTTTATGTTACTCCTTAATAATTCACCTTCCCAACATATTTTAGAGCAGTTCCAGGTAATTGTGTATTTATTAAAACTTACAGAAAAAATCAGTTTCCCATGTGGCATGTCACTCTGATGATCCTGATTTTAAGTGACTACCAATTCAGCTGCTTATATGTTTCACCGAGAGGCAGGTTAGAATGGTGGCTGAGAGCAGAAAGCAAAATCGTTGCACTTGTAAAATGAGGTAAAGACGGAAAAACACAGTTTCATGCGTTCCAGAAAATTATTCTTAGAGTTGGTCAAAATTATTCTGTATGCAAGTTGGCTGAAAAATATATTGAGATCTTTATTGTTTTTTAAACTGGGCTTGAAAAACTGAAATGTGCTCCTCATCTCTAACTTATGCTGGCAGCGTTCCCACCGTTGTCTGCTGTCATTATTTTGACTGCTGGGTCGACACTGTACAGTTGTTTTGATTACACTCACACATTAGAATATTCTGGTAGGTTCTGCTTCCTCTGAAACTTTGCACAACATATGCCAGACTAACCACAAGAACACCATATTTAGAAACAGATCACTGGTGCTACTACTTTGGAAATACCCTGTGCTTTACTGACAACTTTGCCCAAAAAGTTGCAATAATTTTTGACTTTTTATTTGAGAACCAAATGCAGCAATAAAATTATGTAAACATCCCAAGAAATGAATGCTATTGGAGAAAAATGAAAATCTATAACCTAAAGAAAAAGTAATTGTGACAAAAAGACATTACAACATTCTGGTGACTTATCTTCTGTAATGGTAAAACAATACGGATATAACTTTATTGATGTTTCAGATTCTGAGTGTATTGACTGATATTCAGTCTTTAATGCTCGGTGTATTTCTTTCCTGCCTTCAGATTGAGTGTCAATAACCTAACTGACAGTAGCATTGAGGTTCTGGCAGAAGAGCTGTGCAAACACAAGGTTGTGAAGATTTTGGGGTGAGTAAACATGATTCCACATCAATTTCTCTAATACGAACTATTTAAAGACAGAGCATCTACACCCATGGAACTGTTTCCTATTTCCATCCCGGTCCAACTAGAAACTGTTTTATTGGAATTTGTAGGATAGATTAGAATAAATAGAGCAGTGTCATGAGCTGTAATGACTGTAAAATCCAACATCTGCTGGGAGGAAGGACCTGCAGCTTCTAACATGTACTGGTGTTAGTTATTGCTTAGTTTTCTATGCAAGAAAACTTAACAAATTGCACCAAGTCATTGATTTGCAGCATTCACTCCTCCTAGACAAGAACATGGCAACAGTCTCCTGCATTTTGCCATTGACTTTGCAGCAATGCATGATACTGAGCCCGCACGTAGTGACTGTGGAGAGGAAAACCTCCAGTAGAACCAGAACCGGCAGAACTTGGTTCCAGCAGTTTCTGGAGCCAGGTTCAGAGCGGCCATCAGTCATGACTGACTGGAGGTTTGAGAATACAGAGCAGAGAGACAAAAGAACTGATGTAGGAGTAGCTTCTATGCTGATAAAAACTAAAAAGCAAAAGGTAATAATGCCACAATATTCATATTACTTGGAGTTTGAGACACCAAAACAGCTGAACTCTCCACAAGTAGTAATTTTCATTAAATGCATTTTGCAGATTATTTTTTCCGCAGATTTTAGTTTAGAAGCTCTCATCACGCTGCTGCTGTTCCTAACGGTGAGTTTAAAACGGTACTGACTGATAGATCTCCTCTACACTGGAAAAAAAAGAAAAGAGATCCAACTTTTAAAAAAATCCTTTATTATAAGTAATAAAATTGAGTTCATTAAAGTGTATTAAGTTGTCTTGTTAAGCAAATAAGCTAAGTTTGACGAAGTTAATTTGATCACGTTCAGCAAATTAACTCATTTATTTAAAGTTGGAGCGCCATTTCTTGTTATCAGTGTAGTTTCTAATTCCTCCACAGCTGGAAATATTTCCTAACACGTTCAGTTTTCTTTTCTTTTATCCAGAAGGTGAGAAGTAGAGGAATCTTCTGTCAACTAGCTGGTCAACATGTGGGGGAGGGGCAACTCTGTGTTACCCTATCATGTGTATCTATGCAGATCATAACATCTGATCATCTTTATTTCCTCAGGCTTTACAACAACAACATCACTGATGCTGGAGCCAAGCTAGTTGCTCAGATCATTGAAGAATGCCCTCAACTATCAGTTGTGAAGTATGTTAAACACCTGAAGAGTCCAATATCTCACATGACTTTAATAAGAACAATTTTTTTTTTGGTGTTTAATGCTGTGGTTAACATTTAGGATAGGTAAAAACAAGATCACACCTGTGGGTGGGAGGTATCTGGCCATGGCGGTTAAGAAGAGCACTTCCATATTCGACTTGGGGTAAGTTAATCAAAGCTGAACTAAATATGGATTAGGTGTTCACGAGATAACACTGATGTTGTCCTCGAGGATGTGGGGCAACAGCATCGGTGATGAGGGAGCTGAAGCTTTTGCAGAAGCCTTGAAGAATCACCCACGTCTCACCAACCTCAGGTAGCAGGAAAACAACAGCGCAGTTACTCACAGGATGATCCACACACACTGATCCGTTCAGTTTGTTTTTCTCTGTGCTCCAGCCTTTCAGCCAATGGCATCACATCCAAAGGAGGGAAGTGTCTGGCAGAAGCACTCAAGGAAAACACAGTCCTGAGGATATTCTGGTATGGAAGTTCATCAGTTTAAGCTGAACAATTAAGAGGGTTTGAAAAATGAAACTTTTCCTGTTTTATGTCAGTTAGTATGACAAAAAAATGTGTTTGCCAAGAGCCAGAACATTTTTTAAATTCAGAAGTTTACATCCAGTCAGATTACTGTGAGGTAAAAGAACTTGGGAACGCCCAGATGATGATATGACTTTAAGTGGAAGCCACCTTCAGATCTATTTTAAGTAGTGGAGCTACTCCATTAAATCGTTAATTGTAGCATTTGTGATTAATTAGTCAAAATTATCAGCATTTTAATCAAAAGCCGTAAATCAATGGAATAAATGTTTTCAAATGCAAAACCTCTTTTTGCTTCTAAATTATGGAATAAATAGACATATGAGCTCTACAGCAATCCACAAGATATTCATTGTTTTTATCTACTACAGCAAAGTGCTTTTCCAGTGTTTCAGGAACTGCTGATCATTTATGAAACTTCTTGTAGCATTGGGGACGTTTGTGCTGCTGCTACATGTGTGGTACATTTTTAGCTTGAATAGCTTCGATGATAGGCTAACTCCTTTTAGCACAACAACAGTGAGGCTGGTAACAGAGTGTATAAACTCTGTGAAATGGACTGAAAGGCCATTCACGAAGAAGCAGCATAAAACCCAGATTTCAGTTTGGAATTACGGAATTCCAGCAAACCCAAAACGTTTGACCCAAGTCACACCGTCTTAAAGGCAATTCCACCAAATTCTAAGGAAATCGATTAAAATTTCTGATTTTGAAGAAATGAATAAGAATGTCTTTCTCAATGTTTCATGAAGAAAATTTAAGTATCTTTTTAAATCCAAGCTGACCTAATGTCAGACGGTGAGGAACAAAAAGTTCTGTGTCATTCATACGGTTTGTATAACTGTGTGGTTTAAACTGCAGCTCAGCCAGATATCAAGCTCACAGTGAGGAGGCTTGAGGTCAAACACTGTTTGTCTCAGTGTTTCTTGTTCCTTATTTTCTGCAGGTTGGTGCAGAATGAGATGATGGACGATTCGGCTCCGCACTGGGCCGAGTTAATTCAGGCCGACACTGGACTGAGCCACCTCTGGTGAGGAAACCAGCCATGCATGAGAGCAGCGTCACTGTAACGATTCGGACTGGACTCGTGCCGCTGCATCGATTGTGAGAAAGTCATCGACCGACGGTGTTTGTCTGTCTGCAGGTTGATCAACAATAGGTACACAGCTGCTGGGATCCAACACTTTGCCGAAGCGCTAGCTTCCAACTCCAAGCTCAAGGAGATCTGGTGAGATTAAACCACCGTCTAAAGCACTGGTGCCCAAAGTGGGTCCTCGAGGGCCGGCGTCCTGCATGTTTTAGTTCTCTCCCTGGTTTAACACACCTGGATCAAATGATGGCTCATCAGAGCAATAAGAAGAACATTGACATGCTGAGAAGGTTGTTACTACCACCAGGGAGAGAACTAAAACATGCCGGCCCCTGAGGACTGGCTTTGGGGACCACTGATCTAAAGGTTTATGTCATGGTTTGTCATAGAAACCTCCGGCTTCATGCTCTCTCTGATCAGCTCGGTGTGGTTCATAAAAATACATTTTGGGTTCGGTGTGGATAATATCTGTTGTGCAAGGTCAACATGGCTGGAACCTGATGATGGTTCCCTCTGCAGTAAGGAGGAAACTGATTGTTGAGGTGCTGATAGAATATTTATAATGCAGTCATGCTTTTCTTCACATATAAACAATGGCATAGCAATAAGAGCAGTCAAACAAAACCAATTTACTTGGTGTTACAAGAATGTTTGACCTGGATGTTTGAATAACAGATTTCTCCAGGATAGAAAGTCTTTATCAGTCTGGTTGTTTTACACTTCACACTACTGAATCTGTACCTGAGTGAGGAAAGGTTGTATTTGACCTGAGCGTGATCACAGGTGAAGCTGCATTTGCCAAGGAAATCAATGGATTTTCTTGGTAAATGTATTACTATTATTTCTATCAATATGAAGCTTATGGTATAAATGTTCACACCGCATGCCAGTAATAACCTAAGTTATCGACTCATACAACTTTGAGCAGTGTTTGGATGAGGATCCGGAGGGAACCATCATCAGGTTCCAGCCATGTTGACCTTGCATAACAGATATGTGTTCACACACATACTGTGTGTGTGTGAACTGTGTGTCTGATGGTTTGTGTTTCCACAGCGTGAAAGGAAACCAGCTGTCTGCGGAGGAACAGAAGCGGTTTGAGTCCGAGAAACGACTCCGGTTCCACTGACAGGACGGCTGTGCTCTCCATGGATCAGAAACACAAACACCTTTTCTGCTGCACTTCAACCAACTCAACATCACTTCCTGTTGTCCACGAGTTGAGCAGGATGGACTCTGTGTTCACAGAAACAAGCACTGGGATTCAGTTGGGATGTAGTTTCTGATGTGAACCAAGACGCATCAGAAAAGGGATTGACTTCTAGTTGAACTTGTTGGCCAAAATATGTTGTAATTTTTCTGAAAGAGTTGTGGTATGTAAAATTACTTTTAAAAAAACTATGTATCCTAGTTCTGTTTTTCATGTAGCTCATAATTTTTTCAGCTGCGCTATGCAGGTTATATGGAGATGAGCCTTTAAACTAAACACACAAAGTCAAGACTAGGGCATTTATACTTGTACTATAACAAAGTACACCGGTACTTTGTTATAGTACAAGTATAGAATTTTATTTTTTCAGAGTAAATGCTACACTATGAAAAATCCCAATACAGCTCAAATCATGGCTGAACTGCAAATCCATCTTGGACCTCGGAAAGGATTACCTACACCTTCCTGTTTAAATGAAAACCGCTTTTTGTTGAACCAAAGTACCTTCCTTTCTAACTGAAACCATCAGAAAATATTTAACTGGTCTGTATGAGAGTTCTTCATTAATCTCTGTTTAAAGCATTCAGTTTCATTTGTGTCTGTTTTAGCATTAATGTCCCCAAAGCAAAGTGTTTGTATTAGCTAGTGATTTCCTTTGTCACATGTTGCAGCAGTGACTCACTTCATCTGCTGGGAATACTCCAGGATTACAGTTTTTTTTTTTGGTCTTAATTTGTCATGTTTCATGTGAAAGAAATTGCTTGAGTTTCATTCCATGTCTGACTTTTACATGAAATAGGAACCGATCACAGAGAAAAACAAAAAACAAAACAAGAAACATGCCAACTTCCCTATAGAATATACATTTTGGTTTTGTTTGAATTCAGTTACTTCTGGTAGGAAGTAATTTCCAATGCTGATAGTTTTACATAAAAATGCTAGTTGGTTCATGCTTGTGTACATCCTTTGCCTGGCTAAATCATATTTGGTTCAGTTTAAAGCTTTCTGTCTTCTTTGGCCTGGAACATCTTCAACCTCATCTACCTCAAAGGTTCTCACAGTCCAGGTCGCCCCACAGACCCCACAGGTTCTGTTTACATCCATCCTCATGTTGAAGCAAATGGGAGTAATGGGAGAACCAGAGCAGCAGAGTAGATTCCCTAATGCATATAAAAATGATTTTAATAATGTAAGCAATTTTACAAATGAAGACTTACCAACTGATTGTTTACTGATTCCTTGTCAGGTTGGTTGCTTGATTACTCCAGGTGTGATGTCATGCCAAACATCACACATTTTGTTTTCACTCTGTACCATTCACGTATTTATTTGTCGTTTAGTACACAATAAAAAAATATTGAAATTAATGTTACTGGAGTTGTCTGGTTGTTTTGTGCCTTTTGTGTTTATGGCCCAATAAGATGAAATTCACTCCCATAAATTGGAAAGACTCCATGTTTAGGTATTTTCAACTGTAGTTTTGACAATTGGTAGATGAGATCAGAGAAAGGCAAAAGTAGCTCTAACTATCAGACTCACTGAGGTATGCATTCCATCGCCGAACACCCAACACATTTAGCCAACCTGAATGCTGATGATGATCACGTCTCTCCCTTTATAACAGTGTACAGATATTCTGTAGACTTCTTCCAACAAGGAAAGATTCCACGTCATGAAGTTTAGAGCGACTCAAACTGGTTTTTTGAACATGACAATGATTCACTGTCCTCTTTTGGCCTCTGCAATCACCAGATCTCAGTCCAACAGAATATGAAATGGAAGATTTACAGAACTGATGTGCAGCAATCAAACCTGTCAATGTGGACAAGAATCTCTGAGAAATGTTCCTGGTATCATTATTGAATCTGTGCCACTAAGAATTAAGCCAGTTCTGATGGCAAAGACCCAACAGGAGCTGGATGCACCGATAGGTAGAAAGTGTCTTAGCAACTGGAAGAAACTGAACTTGACTGTATTGTCTAATAACTACAATGAATGAAATTATAATATACATTTATGTATATCAATTTGAAACACCTTACAAACAATCAAACGGATTGTTTGCTACAGTTATCAGTAAAGTAGGAGTTCTCACTCCAAACCAGCGTCCTAAACCAATGTATCGTGGGTGGAAACATAGCAATTACAAAACACACAGGGAGACACGAAATGTCATCAGCACATCTATTAAGGCCTGTTGAAGAGTTTTGTTTCACTTCATAAACAGAAATAAAAAAGAGTAAAAACTATCAACAAAACTCAACTGTTTGATCAGCTGTGGACAGAAAGGATCAGTAGGAATCAGTAGTGTAGCTGTCACATTATAGAGACATGAAGGTACATGTGGATCTCTGAGATGTCCAGTAACTCAACACAAAGTGGAAGAGGAGACGCCACTGCAGGGAGGAGATGGAGCACCACTATGTGGTCGGACGGTGTATTACAGGGCTCTGCTAATCTCTGTGTGGCATTCAGGCTTTATAGAGTGAGCATGAAAAACAGCAGCCCTGTTTATCCCAGGGTGGATCCCAAAACTCCAAAGTTCTCTCCATTTCTTCTTCTGGAACCAAAACATTTTGACACAATCAAAAGCACAAAAGGTCCTGTGACAGTCAAAGTGCCTTCAAGTGACTCCAGTACCTCACATGTACCTCCAAAATCCTGGATCCACAACTGATATGTGTGAACAGACTGAGAAAGGGGAAATACATGAACTAGTTCAGTTTGGTGACAAACAGTTCCTCTTTCATTTCCTGTTGTGATATTGAAGGACCAACCTTGATTCAGTTACAATGTTTCCCGTGGCCTGACTTTGTTTCCTGCACGTTTCAAGATGACCAGTGAAAAACAATGCAAATGATGCTCTGTTGGGATTTTTAAATTAACTGCCTTCAAAATAGAAAACAGAAATGGGAAGAAAATTTCTAAAATTTTCAGTGACACTGCAGGGAGGAGGTTTTATATCAACTAGGCTGCTCTTGGTTTAACTGTTGATTACTGGCCAGAATTAAGTGAAAAACTATCAGACCATCAAATGATACAGTTGCTCAAATCACAGAATGAACATTTCTGCATTTAACCTCCCAAACGAGTCGACAACATAGATGTTCAAGGCGAAAAAATAAACTGCTCATGTCCTTTTAATCATACTCGTTTATTTTTAATGTACTATCTCAATTATTATTTTTTTAAATTACTATTTCTAAACTAATTAGAGGGGACCAAAAGCAGGAGACCAAAACTTTGCTTGTGTTGGCGAAAGCTAATAGTGGCTAATTTAGCAGCTAAGTTAGCTTCTCACCTCAGGAGATAAACATGGATTTGGAAAAGTCATCACTGATTGCTAAGATTTTATAATGCAGTGCCCTCAAAATACTAGAAAACAGAAACAGAAAGTTTCTCCACCATTAGTACATTTAGCAGCGTGTTCACGACTTTGATTGGCAGGACTGAGAAACTCCTTTGGCTCCGATTGGTTGTTTTTGATGGGGATTGTTGCATTTCTTCAGACAGCACAAGTAGGAGGTGGAGCAGATCGATCTTTTCAAAGATTATCCATCAAACTGTCCCGACATGGTGACAGTTTTAACAAATAATAATAATAATAAAAAACTGTTCTTCTAATATTACCTTAGATCAACTCTGTTCAGTCAAAAGTGTGCGTTCTGTTTCATGATCAGGGTTCTACTGCTGCATGTGCAGCTCTGAGTTAAAAATGTCAATACTTACATTAACTGGCGTGCTTTAGAGGAGAAGAAAGAGAAACAAAATGTGGGGGGAAGTTCATCATGTTTTTCAGCAGCAATATGTGGCAATACTCTCCAAAAGAGAACAACTTTTTAAGTTCCTGTTAAAGAAGTTGAGAAACAGAAATACATCTAAGTTTCTCTATGGGGGCAAAACAGGGGAAAGAAGGAGAGAGCTGGATTATGTACTGGAGTCACAAAAACAAAGTTTCTATAAAGTTTTGGAGCTTTGGGATCAGCTGGCTCCATTTGTCTCCAGATTCAGGAAGAGTTTGTTCATCACTGATGACAGACAGCCTGTGTTCCTGCAGGCTGGACGCTCAAGTTCTTTCGGCAGGTTCACTCAGATGAAGGACTTTGGCCCGAGTCCAGCAGGCACTGTTCAGTCCAACAATGTGGTCCAGGTAGAAAAGAGCTCAGTTTTTTTTTAGCTCACTTATCTGTGCTTATTCCTGTCCAGCTCTGGAAGACAGCAGCTTATCTGCAGCTACAGCAGCTGAATCAGCAGCTTCTCAACCAGATACAGGAAATGTTTGCAGAAAGCAGAAGAACAGGCAGGTCCAGTGTGTAACAATTACCAAAGACCCAAATGTACCTGAACTCAAGCATGTAGAAGAATGTGTTTATGGGCTGATAAAACCATGTTCCAGTTGGTGTCTTAAGTTGCTTAATGAGTTCGGTTTTATTAGGAGTATTTACAACGTTTTCGTTTTCCACATCTTCTGACTGAAACCAAAAATAATCCATATAAAGCAATCATGGCAAAGTGAAAATAATGGATTTTAGACATTGTTTTCAATGCCATCACCTTCTTGAAATAGAGGCATTAGTTGTTTTTTGCCACAAGGTATCAGGCTCATCTATCCATATCCTCCTCCCCTTTGCTCTCTGCTGTGCTGCAGCTAGCACAACCTGTCATTAGTGCTGAGGCTAGTTAACACAGCCAATGATGACAGCAGATTAATGGTTATTGTACATTAGTATGTTGTTTCTCTGCCCTCAGGACATTTAGTAGCAAGTACTTGAGATTGATTGACAGCAGCAAGACCCTTCTCCTGGCTCTGATTGGTTGTTTGGGGTCAGGAGCGGTGCATTTCTTCAAATGGCAATATGAGCACAGGGAGGAGATGATAGATCTTTTCACAAAATAAAATGTCAACACATGGTGACAGCTTTAACAAATGTAAAATGCCTTTTTTTAAAATAAAATTACATACGGCGTCTTTAAACATAACTGATGCATATGTACTCGCATCCAAAATGTGATACTTTGTTTGGTTTAGACTGATATATTTCTGGGAAACTTCTTTTGTTTGGTAATAATGGAGACCCCGGAGCTCTCTGGGACCTTCCAGACTGTTGAAATGTTTTATGTATTCTGCAGATGTGTTTGACTTCACTGCTTGGTTTCTGCTCCGATTTGCTCTGTCAGCTTCTCGACATGTGACCCACTCCAGACGATGTTGGGTCAACCAACTGGGCTGCAGAAACATCTCAAGGATGACCAATCAGATCTGTGAATATTTTTGCATGTATTATGTTTAAATGTTTACATTCTTTGTGTATTTTTTTAATATGTGACAATATGGATTTGTCATTATGGGCTGTTTACTATGGCTCATTTTGGATGAGAGTGTAGCTTCATCCAAAATGAACAGAACAACATGAAACCTGTGTGAAGGGATGGGAGTTGGATGCGGTGTGTTGTGTTGCTTCTATCACAATTTTGACCAAACTCCTGAACATGAGAGCCAGGCAGCTGACTGGTTGGTCAGAGGGAAGCTGTGGACTGGATCTTAAGGGGCTTGAGGAAGTTCTGACGACTTCACAATTTGTCCCTTCCTTCTGCCATTTTGAACTGGTAGAACCTTTTTGTCTCACCTCAGTAGTCTACATTTATTTCTCATTTTAGTTAAATAATCACAATTTAATCACATACATTTTTCTAAAAGGCCTGATATCTGAATTCACAGTATTATCTCACTCTATTATTCTTTTGTTTAGGTTCTTCTGATCCTCAATCAGATTTGTTGACTCAAAATATGACACTTTATGAACCCTGTGAACACAACAGAAATAACTCTGCGACCTCCTGCTGGTAAATATTATTTATTGGAGTCATCTATTCATATCTTCTGACAGAGATTATGAGCAGAACATGGAAAATTACTTTGGATCTCTGGTAGTCAAAGCTGGTTGAGAAGATTCCTCTGGTTGGAACCAAACACCCAGCGACCTGTGAGACTGAACTACCTGAGAAACCCCAACTACAGCAAAATCCGACCATACTGATCCACCGGACCGGAGGAAAACCAAGGAACACAACTCTTTTCCACCAGACATGGTGGTTTGAGTATGGGGGCGATCGGTTTTAAACCAAAATATGCAATAAATGCAAATATTAGCCTTAGTTATGATCAATTTCAGAACAGTCTTGAGTCAATGGGTTTAGATGTTCTTCAGTCAGGAACAAAGAAGGCCTTCTGATGGAGGGCTCCCATGTTTGGGAAACGTTTCACTCATCCTGCCTGGTCAGCCAACATGGGCTGTCAGTAATTGTTGCACACTGTTTCTTTAAGAAGTAGACCACAAACAACAAAGTATAAAAGACAGAAAAAGAATTTGAAACAAAAACACATGGTCCTCTAAAACCTTTAGAAACGGCTCCTGTTGTGTCGTGTTGTCTTGTGTCACGCAACAGGAACTCAGTTCAATTCCAGTTTAAAAAAAAAACATCCATCACATTATTCTCTAATGTGAAAGAAAAGGTGACCACTGACGTTAGTTTATGTTGTAAATTTGGATCTTTTCTTTTTCAAGTGTATCTTTTTGAATGCCTCAATATTTTACCAAGTGATCTGTTTCACTTTTTGAAAAACAGTCTAAATAAAAGTTCATTCATTTGTTCTCTAAGTGCTTAATTCCCTCCATAGCGTTGGGAGGCGAGTGATGACAGAAACCCAGATCAGGAAACGAAGGAGCTTTTCATGTTCAGCAGCTCTGACCAGATCGTCTCTGTTTCGAGCAGAAATATTTCTACATAGTAGCAGCAGGAGAGAAATAGAAAACCAACAGAAGCAGCAGTTCTGACATGCATGCTGCAGAATCATTCTGCGAATGAAAGAACACACAGAACATGGAGAGAAATGCAGCAGCATTTAGAAGCTCATTTGTTCCTATTGAGCTTGCAGACAGTTTGACACAAAGTGAAGCACGGCGGTGCTGACATCATGCTGCGGGGAGGTTTTTCATACTGCCGGGTGGATCGGTTTAAAAATAATCAGTGGCCATGTTGTTTTCAAGTCTGTTAAAAATAAACTTGTTTTCAGTGGAATTTGACACAATGGGAGTTTGTTGATTTCTATTTAACTCTGATGCATTTTAAGTTTTTCTTTTTTGCATGAATGTTTTCTTATATTATTATTGTCTTGGTTTCATCTGTCCTTGTTGTACACTTTTTTTTTATAGATAAAATGGACTAGTTCAGAACGAGACAATCCCAGAGGTGACGGAATGGCCATCCATGGATTGTCCGATCCAAAAGAACGCATCAAACTGTGGCTTCTGTTAACAGGATTCCTGCTGAAACATTGACTGATCTGGTTAGTGGTTCTCTTTGGGAACCAGCGGTCCGGTTCCAGGTGAGCAGCAGGTCCACTCCATGTGGCACGGGTGTGAAGCAGCTCTCTCAAACATTTGTTCAGTGATTCAGTTCTGCAGAAACACTAACCTTACAGAGTATATTTGGTCTTGTTTCTACTGCAAATGTTTAAGTTCACCTGAAAGACAACAAACTAACTGAAAACAATCCTCTCAGCAAGATAAAGAGCTTGTTTTCAGTTAATAAGTCCTTAAAATAAAAAAAAATAAACACCAGTTCCCCAAGCAGATTATTTCACTTATCACCTGTAAAAATGTTTTTTTTAAGGCATTATTGACCTAAAACAAGCTGCTTTGTCACTTCAAGTGCATTAAAATATTAGAACTAGGAAGTAGACAATAATACTTTGTAAGATTGAGTGTTTTTGCAGTTTCTACAGTAAATGTGGGTAAAACAAGCAGGTCCATTTCTGTCCAGGGAGAACAATTCAATTCAACTACCCGTTTTGCTCTGGAGCGACGCACTCCCCAAAAGTTTTTTTTTTTTTGTCTTATTTTACTCACTTTTTTAAAACACTCCGCTATAATCCCTAACACAGCTATAAATGAAAGAATCTGAAAATCAATGCTAAAGAGAAGCCTGTTGCCAAGGTAGAGAAACTGCTGCTGTAAAACATCTTGAAATGGAAGAATAAAATTAGCTTTTTGCTTTTCTCCTGCTGGCACCGGCAGCCTGCAGAGGCCTGAGACTGGTAACTGATGCAGTGGGCATTGCGCCTGCAGAGCCCTGCTGCATGGCTCGGGGTTAAAAAGCACTCATGAGACGTGTGACGGACGGTTTTCACAGTTGATTGGCACCGTTTGGCGACAGCTGCCGGTGCAGATGGGGGCCGCCCGGCTCCCAGCTGCTTTAATGGCAGTTATGGTGAGATGATCCTGCAGCAGAGAGCTCCTGTCCCACCCTGCTCGGTGCTCAGCATCGCTGCAAACAAGGCACTGGGAGAAAAAAAATCCAACGCTGATGGAGCAGGAGGGCAGCAGAGCTGAGCTACAGCAGCAGCAGCACCACCCTCCTCCTGTCCTGATGGAATAGCAGGTCTGACTGAGCGGATGTATCCATTCACTTGGAGAAAAAAAAGAAAGTGCAACTCAAACATAGCCCCCCCGCCCCCCCAAAAAAAACACACACACAAAACACACACAAAGTTTATATCCCTGAAGATTCCTCCAAAGAGATTTGGCATACTGCGGTTCTACACCGTTGCGGTTGGCTGTTTAGGAGGGGGTAGGATGGGTCAGCCAATCACAGTGTTGGCGGGGTCCGACAGTCTGGCTGGATCCGAGCTTCATTCTGTCAGAGTGGGTTACCTGGGATCACATGACACAGAACAAAGACACAGAGTCAGAAACAACCCGCTGACTTCTTCAGATACACGTCAGTTCAAACACGGGAGGGTTTGCTTCTTCTGCAAGACGCTGATCCACAGAGCAGAGGAGAGTTTGGACTGTAAGAACATTTCCCCCCAGAACTCTCTGACCTTCACATTGAACTGAAAACCTGATCCCTCCCTCACCTGCGGTGGCATTTCATAAGAAATGGAATGAATCGGCACAAAAACCACTGAAGAAGAGACTGAATTCAACTTCCTTCTTAAAGGACTGTAAAGACAAGTGGAGCAGCGTCAGATTTTACAGGTTGGAGGATTCCTCCTTTCAGATCAGGTCTTTTCTCTCGCTAAACTCACAAACTTATGCTAGATAAGTTTGTTTTGTTTTTATTTACCCATAATGCTCTGCACTAGTTCATTTGTGTTCACATAATGCACTGAACTGCAGTAGAGTTCACTTCAACTGAACCGACGCGAGAGACACTTTAAGGTCAAAATAAATTAGATTAATCTACATTATGAAATATGTTATAAGAAACGCATGCAATATTCACAGCCCTAAAACATAAAATCCACACGAACGATCAGTGGAAACAGCTCAGTTCTGACCTTCATTAACAAAGTAAAGGCTGCAGAATTTTGGAAAATTTATAATAAAGGTGTAACATAACAAAAGGTGGAAATGCAATGAACTTTTATTTTGCTGACACACTCAGCCTCTGAACATGACAGCAGCCAATCCTGCTGCAGTGGGCGGAGCCACAGCTCAGCATCTGTTCTGGACTCCACAGTGGAAACGCTCACAGAAACGGCCGAGATAAGAGAACGTTACGGGAACAGAACGGACAGCTCAGGGCCTGCTGGCGGGTCAGCGCTTGCGCTCTGGGTAGAAGGTTACCTGTGCAAAGGAAGCTTTAATCTGCCGGGTGCTCCGGACACGATCTGTTCACCTCAAACCACTCGTCGATACAGCTGGAACACAATCAGATCAGAACATTCACTCACAGCATGTTATGTCATTAAACCTAGCAGAGACACATGGTGTGAGCTGTTAGAGGATTCTTCACCATATGGAGCCACATGTCAACTGTAACATTTTAAGATGTGTAACAAAGCATAATGTGTCGTTTCTGGAGTCTGTGAAGAGCAAGGACTAAAAACGAGCTTCCCACCTTTTGTGATAGATGCAGAGGCAGGGCAGGCGGGCGATGGTGTTTCCCTGCTGCAGCTCCTCCAGGCAGATTGCACATTCTCCTGCATCCTTAGTCAGGACGTCCTCTAGTGGCCAGAACACAAACAACAGCAAAGGCATGAAAAAGACTTATGGCACCATTTCTAATGCCATCCATATTGAAGAAGTAAAATGGACACTGCTGATTTAAAGAGACAATGCAGCAGTTCATTCCATATTATTATGAAAGGTAGACCATCATAAACCAGGCAATATGAACTGTGAGCTGCAGGAGCTTTGACTGAAAGTTGTAGTTTTTGCAGTCAGTGAAGTATCCACATCCTGCCTGCTGCTGGCAGAGGGAGCAGGTTACTGCACATCGTTTTCCACTGATGATTAAATGGAGGTATAATTTAAAAAAAAACTGATAAATTAGTCTTATATTAGGAATGTGTCTGATGAATGTCAGTATAGTTCCTCCAACTTGATCCTTGGTATGTGCAGAATATGCATCAACTGGCAGTCGTGGGATTAACCATTAATTGTGATGAATCGATTATAGAAATAATCATCAACTAATTTAGTCATTGAACAATTGCTAACTAGAGTATATAGACTGACACATGCAATCTACTAAAATAACACACAGAGCAGCAGTTAAGACAAAACTTTATAAATACATATATACATATATGAAAAGTATGTGCAGCGTGCCACCCCCTCACAATTACTCAACTGATCACCAAGATAACTGATAAAATAATGGGTTACTAAAATAATTGTTAGTTGTAGTCCTAAGTGGGATACATACAACACTTTGGCTTCATTAAACCCTTTGTTCATTAGAAGTTGGACAGGAAGTCAGGGACAGAGAGCAGGGAAATGGTTCAGGTCCAGGAATCAAACTCACAACTGTAGCCTGGTGTTCCTGCTCTACCAGCAGGACGCAGGGTGCCCCCCCAACACTATAGTCAGGACAAATCTTGTTTGTTTTAATGCAACACATTTTGAAAATTTTTTTACCAAATAAATGGAAAGTATCATTTATAGTAATAAAAACTACAGCCAGCTTTAGCCCCACTGTCATTGTGAAGTGGCTGACAGCAAACTGAATCATCCCTTCACATTTAACATGGCATGTTGTTAGAAATAACATTTTGATGGATTGTCTGTTGCTGCTGGGTGATAGATCCATAGAACGTGGACTGCACCCACACTGCTAAAACAAATAAAATGATTTGGAACTGGTTTATGCACTAGCCATTACACTAACTAGTTCAATACTCAACAGTAGCCCCCATGTCGCTTGCTGCTTCTCTTTATGCATGCTTTAACTGCCCACAAAGGACAGTGAAGGTCTCACTGATTTACCAGGATGGGTTTAAATGTTCTCACAAATGCGTTCATACTCTCAATTTAATATAGTGGTTTGAATGCCACAGGAATCTCCCCAACCTTGTTTCCAGTTAGAGTTGCAACTCTGTGTATGTGTGTGTGTGTGTGTGGGTGTGTGTGTGTGTGTGTGTGTGTGTGTGTGTGTTCCTATGAGTGAACCTCTCCCACTATGAATAGCACTGGTCTGGCTCTTAAGTGGAAGTCAGCATGTGCACCATTAAACCCATCACCTGCAGCAAAACACACAGAGTCATTAGGGCTGATCTTATGTAACCGTGGATTAACCCACATAGGCCGGCAAAAGCTTGTTATTATGGGCTGGAGCACATGGCATCCAGCTCACTGAGGCCAAAAGCATCTATAATGCACAGACAGTCTGCTGCGAGTGGACGAGACTGTGGGTAAACACAGACTAAAACTCTTTGTGTTTACTACATACCGGTGTGTGTTGATCGATATGTCAACACACACCAGTTTATGCCAGAACAGAAACATTACCTTAGAGAATCCAATTTTACCACACATCAATCTGAATAGGGTCATACAGGCAGGTTCTGAGCCAATAAATCCACGACAAAAGTGACTTATAAGTGGGGGGAACATATACCTTGGACTAGGAGTGGATGCCCCAGCAAATTCAATCATGCATTGATCAGAGTAACCAAGAGCTCCATGTCAGACTCTGCATGCTTCAGGTAGGATGCTCAAGGGTCAAGCTCCAGACCAAAAGAGTCTTCCAAAGAGCTTTGGAAGACTGGCCAGGAGAACATCTCTTCTTTTTAAAAAGAACATGGTTTGCCTAAATCATAGTTAAAAAAGACCAATGTTCAATTTGCTCTGCGGCTAATGAACCTGACAAGGACCTGGAAAAGGACCTGGACAAGGACCTGGGCATCTTGCATGCTCTGAGTCTACCATCATCTCTTCTGCATATTCTCTAGCAAAATATGAAGCAACCTGGAGCTTGTCCATTTAATAAGACAATAATTCTAAACATATTGTGAAACTCAAGACTTATCAAATTACCTACAATCACCCTTAGTTTATTCACACCAGGCCTGGACCAAAAGAGCACATTAGTTTTTCTCTGGTCATTTTTGCTTTCACACATTACCTTTTGCAAGTGAACTATACCTTTATAGATACAGCTGTACAGGGTACAGCTGGCATAGGTCTGTATTCACACCAGAGGCAAACTGCACCAGAGTTCCTTCCTTGTTTGCTCTGCATATCCACTGTACAAAAGGTCCAGACAAACAAGGAAGCAAACTTTGGTCTGTTTAAAGCAGACCAAAAGTGGTAGATGTGAATACACCATTAAGTTTCAAAGAAGATCTTCTCTGATCCAGTATGTTTGATCATGAGAAAGGTGAGGGATCAGTCTAAAATGGAGCAGGATGGTCTTGTTCATGTTCTTAAGACTCAGAACCAGAAACATGAAGAAGAACACTGGAGATACGCAGCTTCCTCGTGGACTGAAATCTGGCCTCCTGTTGCAATGAAGACCTGTCTCAGCTTCACCAGTGAGCATTTAACCGTCATCTAGAGGAAAACTCTTTGTGTTACCTGAGGCAGACCACTTCATGGTACAGCTCATTAAAGCACAAGATACAGTAAGACCAAACTTGAGTTCTTTGTTTGAGAACACACACTGCCTGCTGTGTTAGGAAATAACCCAAAATCGATCACCAAGGCAACAATGAAGTTTTTATTAGAAGAATGACAGAAAGTCCTTGAAGTGACCGAGCCAGTGTCCAGATATCTATACTGCTAAGGATTCTGAGACAGAGGAGAATTTTAATGTTTGATTGCATAACAAACATTATGCAATGTTAGTTATGCAAATAATGAACATTTCAGTTCATTATTTGAAAAAAAAAAAACAACCTTGCTGCATATTACTGTAAAGTTCTCACTAAGTTACTGAAGGAATAAGCATCCTAGGAAACAATGAGCCACCGGACGGAGAAATGCTGTTGCAGACAACATCAGGGAAAACAAGTAGACCTATAAGAATCAATTCTAGACTCTGTAGCATCGGAACAGATAAAGACAGACTTAGAAATAAATGTGTGTTTAATAGATGAGTGTGTTTCTGAACTGGCTAGAAATAAGACAGGGAAACATCTCTGATGTTACGTTTGCATGGCAGCTGCTGTGTGTGCTTGCTATGAACCACCAGTGCATATATTTAGCGACCAGAAGGTGCTCTCTCTGAGTGTGTGTGTGTGTATGTGTGTGTGAAGACAAAATATTATTTGAGAGTCCATGCTGCAATTTCTGTTGACATGAGATGTGGCTAACTGTATCTTCTTCAGTTCCTGTTTCTGTATGAATCTGCTAGAGATCCACATTGATTGCTGAAGGCAGCAACTGCTCAGATTAGACAACACTGTGAAAAACTAATTACCACTTTGCAGATTTTCTCTGTTTTGGGTTTTTGTCCTATTTAAATGTTTCCTAGTTATGAAGAGGAAAACCATCTATCAAAAACAACCTGGCCATATGTGAAGAAGTCACTACCCACAAAACAGGTGGTTCCATCCTTGGCAGGAACAGCTCTGTGATAATTGGTAATGAGTCTTTTTCATCACTATGCAGGAATTTTGGTCCACTCAGCTTTGCAGAATTATTTTAATTCAGACACATTTCAAATATTTCCATCATTTTCAACCTATTTTAGGTCACACCATAGCACCTCAATCTGCCTGCCAGCAGTCTGGGTTTTTACCGGGCCACCTTAACATTTTCTGTTTTTGCCATTCAGTATTTTCTGGTGCAGAGCTGATGTCATGATTACAGGTCTTAAGGTAGTGCAGCAGCAGTAACTGACCACCACACTAGGTTAGTCCCAAAGCATTAGAAATGGTTTAGATGCCATTTCCAGACTTAGTTTCTTATCCGTTCTTAGATTTCAATCGGGGCATGATGTGTTAGGCCATATTTTCAGAGCATTGTGCAAAGTTCGAGTCAAAGTTGTATTGACTCAGTAGCAGACTTCTACAGTATGTATGATATGTGACCGCTACAGCAAACATGATAAAAATTGTCAACATGTCGAAAGAATTGATGGCAGCCTGATTAAACCATTTATGCTTCAGTTAGCTGCGCAGCAAGACAATGGCAGAACTTATCCTATGGCGCCAAGTGAGTCACTGGACATAAAGGCAAATATATGTAAAAGTGTGACATGGGTATTAGTGTTGATTCAACGGTTAACATGCTAACATATGGGGAGTTTATGTTAAACTCTGAGCCTTAAAACTGGTGCTTTGTCAGCACCCCTGCTGGACCAATGCATAGAACCATTTTCACCAGGAGATAGGGGCGGGCTCATGGTGATCAGCAGCCAGTCAAAATGTTCTGAGTCCCACGTGTAAAACTCTGCAGCTTATGTCTCGTTCACACAGCAAGACTTTGCAAAGCTGAAACAAAATCCAAGACATGTCGGACTGTCTTAGCTCCATATGGTAGCTTACGGTGAATTCCTCGAGGACAAATGAAAACACAGCTCGTTGAATGTGCTGCATCAGAGAGCGAGGTGACGGAGACATGGGGGAAAATTCTGAATAAAGAAGACAAAACAACAGCCACAGTGCAGCAGAGAGTCCAGTGGACATCAGAGACGTTTTGCATCTTTTTTCCTCTAATAAACATTGTCCACAAACTATCTGCATTGCTTATTCCCAGTCAGTCACATGCTCGTTTACACTGAGCTCATATTTGGTCTTCAGACTTTTTGTAAGATTTCCCATTTGACTGTTAGTGACAAAAATCGGTTTGTGTGTGGTGTGTTGCTGCGACCAAACCTGTTAAATCTATGATTTTTTTATTGGCCGACAAAGTCTTGCCATGTGATCCAGCAATTAGTTTGGTTTTTCATAGGTCAACTTTAAAATACAGTAACAGAGGGCAGGTAGGTCAACATGCAGGTTACAACTGTTTATTTCCTCCTGAATCCATAAAAGTTATTTATATCAATGTAATTTTCAACTCAGTTTAGCACTGTTAATTTTTTAATAACCATTGCTCTAAAAACTGGGTTTAACACCCAGATCAGGAATCATCTTATCAGGACTGTGAACCTTTCACAAGGCCTGCCAGTTGTTTATAACTTTTGAGACGTTTATAATGTGGATGTGATGTGGATCTTTGGTTTTGGAAAAGTGAAACCAGTTAAGACCAGGACCGCTTAAGAACTGGAACTGGTAGAAAAACTAGAACAGCAAGTGGCCGCCCCCTCAACACTGCTCCATCACCAACAACATTAATGACTGCCTCTCCTGCTGAGCCTCCAAGTGTGGCATTTTTCTTACTTTCTCCTCCATGCAGAAGCAAGCTAATAACACCACGATTATCATATGACCGAAACAGGAAGACACAGAGGAATCTGTGTCAGCTGAACAGGAAACCAATTTTTTGTTTTTCAAACAGGAACTAGACTTGGCCCCGAAAGTGCTCAGCTCAAAGATAAGTACAGTGGAAATGTGGAATGATTAGGGTTTCAGAAAGGAACAGTTTCACAAGTTTACAAGCTTGTGTTCATGTTGAACAAAAGGCGACGAAGCAGGAAGAAAGCAGAGTAATGAGAAAGGCCTGCAGGGCATATTAATCGTGATTCTGCCGTCCTTAAGTACACAACAGTGAGAATAACAAGGAGAAGCTGCCCTCAGGCAGCCACAGCATTAGTCTCTGCTTTTGGAAACATTACAGGCAGATTACACAAGATTTCACAGGGAAGCGGGTTGGAAAAGGAGCCTGCTGTTACATAACCAAAGAACTGGGAGCGCTTCATTTTCACACAGACTCAAGTCACTTTTTGAACTGTTGGTGGGATCCGGGTGTTATTAACTCATATATTATGCTCGTCGGCCTTCAATGAATTTTTATTTCCTCTTGTTTCACTAAAACAACTCTTCTGGTTTGAAATACTGCAGCATTTCAATCACATGCTTGATGTAGCTTGACGTTGAACTGATGTAAGAGAATGCAGTGAATTATCAGCCACTGCAGAGAATGTCAAATCAGCCAGAAAGTAAAAACAGTCTTTTATTTCTTTACATATTTCTTTACTTAGATATGTAAAGAAATAATTTAAAAAAATGTTAAACAAGAAAATATTGAGAATTGAAAGTCTGTTTGTTCTGAAATATTCCCAATAGACTGTCAGACATGTATGGATGTTAATGCCCAAAACCTGGACACTATGAGAAGAAGTGATGTTATCTGGTTAAGGTTTGGGTTTAGGACTAAGGGTCTGACGCATGTCCTTGTAATGGGTAGCTGCAGGATAAAGGTCAGTAAAGTTCTTGTGAAGGTAGAAAGACGTGTCAGACATGTGCATGACAGAGAACTGAGAGACGGTCTGTGATCCTGTGAGGAAGTGAAAAGAGAAAAAAAACGGTGGTGACAAATCACAAATTACAAACAGTCACGTTAATAATAAAGTTATTGAATGACAATAAACTTCATCTATCACCTTGTTAGTGTTTGCCATTTAAAGTCATGGAGTAACTTGCTGAACCCGGAACATATACTAAAGATCCAACCTTGACCACAGCGCGTTTCCTCCACAGTGAGCTTCTTCTTTACCCAAAACATCCCACATATTGTACTTGAAACTTTATGACCTTTTGCCCGATGATGGTGAGCTGAAGCAGCAGACCTTGGTTCAGAAAGCCGATGTTGTGCAGATCTTTAATGCTTAGATAAGATTAGATACTGCTCTGTCCAACCCTAGGGTTGGACAGTAAATACATAACAATATACATTGCAATAAACGCATCATAAATATCAATAGATGATACATCTGATAGAATTTCAAAATACAATATAAAGAATATTCATTAAACGTAGGTCGAGAACAGCACAGCATTCTGGGGTTGTTGGTAAAACATACCGTGGAAGAAAGTCACATCTTTATCAGCGCTCTGTAGAAGCGTTGCATGCCAGTAGCTAGTAGTTTAACTTTAATTAGAAAGGAGGCCTCATTCTTACCGTTATATGTGACGCGTGGTTTGGTTAAACACAAAACCAGGTGAAGATCCATCTCATCGGAGGACACATATTTAGAGCACACTGGACACTTGAACCCTGACAATAACAGAGAAGTAAACATAGCAACAGTGAATGACAGGTGGGAGGGAGAATGAGAAGAAACTGTGAAAAAACAGAATTAGATAGAAACTGATAAATGTGACAATTCTTCCTGTGGATTTGAATGATGTGTTTTTACATTTCCTTTCTTGTTTTCACATCTCAGTTTGTCTCATGACCTCATCTAATGGTAAATAATAATAATAATAATAATAATAATAATAATAATAATAAAATAATAATAATAATAATAATAATAATAGAGTTTTAATGCTAAATGCACATGTGGACACCCTCACCCTTTTGTCTTTTCAACCTACTGAACAATAATGAGATAAAAATGTTTTATGGAAAACTAACAAAAACAGGTCTAAAGTTGCTATTCCACATATTGCTTTGAAATGTAAATAATAATTGTGAACTGAAAAGGGAAAAGCTTTTAAATCATTACATACAATATAACATAAATACCCTACAAATTTAATCAACATAATAACAGCTGCCAGTCAGTGTTCGTAACAACAACAGCTCTAATCAGTCATCATGCACTGCAGATCTCAGGAAACTATAAATTTCTATTATTAAAAGAAGGGAAGAGCAATAAAGGAGGAGAGACTCTATTATTTGTGAAGCTCTTACCTGCGTCAGCTATGTCTAAGGGAAAAATGGGAAATTAAACCAAAACCTAAAATTTTACAGACATTTTTGTTGCTCATCTGTTGGGGGAAAAAACAGAAATCACATATTTGACCCCAAGGTGATTAATCTTTTGATCAGCAGCTAAGCTAGGCGGCCACAGATTTGTTTTGGCCGTTTTGAAAAATTTTGCAGCATTAGTGCTGCAGTTGTAACACGTACAGCTATGCACTACTGAAGAGCATTTACACAACGGCAACTCGGATCGCTTGGCAATGACACAAGGCAACTTTTTGGTTCATAACTATTACTGGAATTTTATCGCTTTGCATTGACAGTTCTAAAAAACAACAAAAACCATTTTGTCAATCGACCAGATGAACTGTGGGAGGAAGCCAGAGTACCTGGAGAGAACCCACGCATGCACAGGGAGAACATGCAAACTCCAGCTTTAAAATCTTTTTTTTTTGCCATTATTTTAAGCTTATTTTAAGCTTTAAAATGATTCAGTTTAAATAAGCTTAAAATAATGGCACCCAGGTAAGATGTTGACATCAAAACCACTGATGCTGCTCACTTGTTGTACATAAAATTTTAGAGTGTGTGCTTATAGAGGAACGTATGGTCTGTAAAGAAGAAATAAAAGGTTCAGGGAGATTCACAGGCAAGAAGTCTCCTGTTCCAGGGATGCATTCTGGATGTAGCCAATCCTGGATTTCACTCAGCATCTTAAATATGCTCTTTCCTTCAGAATGTCGCAAATCAGACAGAAATTTGTGTGCATTGTGTGCAGGGCTTACAAAAAATAAAAATAAAAACAGCTATCCTGCTGTTACTGATGGACTGAATAGATTAGGGCTACCAGCAGCGGGCTCTCTGCTGATTGTCCGACCTATTTAAGTAAATCACAACGAGCACAGACATGCACAGCAGTGTCTAACAAGATTTCCCAGCCATCTGCTAACAATCAGGAATGTTCTGAACATGGTAGGTGTGTTTATTTGAAAGCTTGCTGAGGTTGAACTGCAGCCCTGCACCATTTCTCCTCCAGGCTTCCTGATCACAGAGCTGTGCCCCCGCTGCCAGGCTGGGATGACTCATCCAGTCGACTGAATGGGACAGTCTCCGGAGGAAAACAGATCTGCCACGTGTCTCCATGCATGTCTACCGCAGGTCATACCTGCAGCTGGATCTAATGGATTTGTCCTTGAGAAACTCAAATTCAGGCTGGAATATAGTCATTAATGCCGTTCCTATAATTCTTTAACCAGGGGCGATTTTAGTTTTTACCCCATTGCTTCTCTTCAACATAAAATAGTGCAGCGAATTGAGCTGAAAAGCTAATAATAAAACGGTTTTATTAAGTATTGAAGATTCCTTCTTTTTGACAGTTCTCTGACATGTTAGTTTTGCTTGTAGAAAAAGCACACACACATATATATATATATATATATAGACATTTTTGTTGCTCATATATAATTTATGGAAGAAATTCATATATATATATATATATATATATATATATATATATATATATATATATATATATATATATATATATATATATATATATATGTATATATATATATATGTGTGTGTGTGTGTGTGTGTACAAACTGAAACCTGGACAACTATATCTAAAAAGATGCTTAATATTGTTAAAAAGTCAAAATTTTGAAAAAAACTACGAGCATTTGAGTTAGTTAGTTTACACTTTTTATTTATTTATTCCTTTTTTACAAAAGTCCTAAGTGGCACTTTTGCCTTTTTTCCCCTGTCTAAGCTGAATGATAATTTGTTTTAAAACAATTTTGCCAACAAATTCTGCCAGCAATTTTGCCAACAAATGTTAATACAAAACTGTATTAATAATACAATTTTGTATTATTAATTAAAATAATACATTTTAATTAATGTTGTTTGAGTTGCTTGTTTATTTTTTATGGAAAACAAACCATAAACAGATATTCAGAGGGTTAGATGATAGGCCAGAGCCAGTGTTGGGTAGGTCTATGTGCTGCACTACACAAAGCAGCAACAAATCCAGTCCATCAAGCAAGGAGAAGTCTAGTTACCCAACAACTCAATGACTGGGATTCTAACAGAATAAAGCTAATCATGATGACTGACCACCACACCAAACAGAAGACTAATGCAATAACTGTGTGCTTGTTTACATTTAGAACTAAACTACTAACTACATACATTGTAGTAAATTAATTTGATTGCTAAAGTATGAAACTTCACAACACAAGACAGGACAAAAGAAAAAATAGAAGAATGAATAAAAAGGTTCTGCTTTCTGGCATAAAGTGAACAAAGCGAAGGCTCCAGACTAGCTCTGCATAAACAGAGCTTCTTAGGTCAATCTGTGTGGAGGCGTTATTCGAAATGTCACATAGCAACAATCGAAGAGCCAAACATAGAGTGTTTCTGCATGAAAGTCTGTAAGAATTTAATAATATGCGACTTTATTCCTGAATCTAGCAGCTCTTTGTTCTCTCAAAAGATCAGACAGTCTGTTGATGAAAAGGCTGCAAAATGTGAAACTGTCAGAAGGATTTTTTTATTGACTAATGGCATGCATTGTTTCTTTTTTCATATCCCAAAGCAAAGTCAGACTCTTCCTGAAACTTAGAGTGTAGTTCCAAAGAGAGCAGCTGCCCTTTCTAAGCATGGTGGTTCCAACCCCCATTCCAAAATTGAAGAAGTCATTTGGATGAGACCAGAGACAACATCAAGTAAGAAGTCTAGTTACCCAACAATTCAATGACTGGGATACTAACAGGCAATGGATTCTTTACCTAGACAATCTGTTAAGAACCAGAATTTCTGAACTCTCCTAGCTTTTATACAAGTCTTTATTCTATTGTCAGTCAAAAATTAATATTTAATCCTGGTTTGTTACCATTTTGGTCCAAAACAGACTCTAATCACCAACTTAGAATATTTACTTTGTCATCGACTGTGGACTTGGAGAAGATATTTGACCATGCCCCTTGGGGAGTCCTGTGGAGTATTGGGTACCAGGTCCTTTAATATGGACTGTTAGGTCCTTGTATGCCCAATGTCAGAGCTTAGGTTACAATGCCAGCAATAAGTCTGGCTTGTTTCTGGTGAGAGTTGGAGTCTGCCAAGGTTTCCCTTTGTCATGGAATCAGTTCATATAATTTATGGAAGAAATTCAAGGCATCCAAGGTGACCGATTTGGTGACCTTAGGATCACGTCTCTGCTATTTGTAGATGAAGTTGTTCTATTGGCTTCATCAGGTCGGCATCTCCAATTTTTGCTGGAGAAGATCACAGCGAGTGTTAAGTGGCCGGGATGAGGATCAGTGCCTCCAAATCTTGAGTCAGTCTTGAGCCAGAAAAGGGCAGAGTGCCTTCTCTGGGTCAGAAAAAAGTCCTGCCTCTGGTGGAGGAGTTTCAGTATTTTGGGGACTTGATTTCAAATTAGGGAAAAATGGAGTGGGAGATTGATAGGCGGATTGTCTGTCATAGTAAGGAGAAAGCGTAGTACAGAGACAAAGCTCTCGATTTACCGGTTGATCTACATTCCTACCCTCCGATAAGGTAATGAGCTTTGGTGACCAAAGGCAACCAGCTGTAGTGACCTCTCATCCTTAGTTATAGGGTAAGAAGATCAGTCATCTGAGAGAGACTCAGCCAAGAGCCACTGCTTCTCCATGTCAAGAGGAGTCAGTTCAGGTGGCTCAGATGCCTCCCTGGTGAGGTGTTCCAGGCATATCCAAGTGGAATGAAACCCAGAGAGAGACCCAGGTCATGCTGGAGGGTCCACATAGGATGGAAGGCCTGAAGCCAAAGCTCCATCTACCTACCAACTGTCTTTAAATAATCCTGGGAATCCCAAGGTGCTCCAAAACTAGAAGGGATTTAAAGTGTCTCTAGTGAGACTCTAAAATAAACAACTTTTCGGCTTAGTTCCATTTTCACCAGGAGGGAACAGGGTAGCCAACATAAGTAGAGATGGCAGCAAGGTAACGATACTCCTTATCCTGAGCAACAGACTGATCTCGGCCTGGAGGGGAAGTTGTTCTGTTTTAAACCTGAGAACTGACCAATCGCATCACAGGATCTCCAGTCAAAACTGGAGAGGACAACCATCTCGGCTGCCTCACGACTCTGCTGCAAACACCTATAATGCAGATTGAAGATCTTGGCATGGAGAGTCCAAAAGGTCAAATATGACTGTGAATTTGTGGGATACGTGAATGAAGTGAGTAAGCGGGATCATGGGGCAGGATCATTTTTGTTTTAAAGCATGACAAGACAACTGAACATGAAAAATGACTGTTTTCCTCCTTTATTCTGCAAAATGTGAAACTGTCAGAAGGATTTTTTTTATTGACTAATGGCATGCATTGTTTCTTTTTTCATATCCCAAAGCAAAGTCAGACTTACACACTTCACACTATTACCCAGACTTCCACCTGTTTATGACTGCTCAGCATTTAATCTGCAGCTTGGAGAGCATCCCAGGGTTCCATGTTTATTACCCACAGTCCTTTACTCAGCTCTACTGCAGCTCCTGAATCAGCACATCTTCCACTTCATGCTATTCAATGGGATTTATGAATTACTACTGTATTGATCAGTTCACTGATCATCCACACTGCATGGCAGCCCTTCATTCTATAACTCAGGGAAGCACACACAGACATCAGGAGGAGCTGAACTGCTCCTGCTCCTTTCTGTATGAACTTTAGTTTTCCACAAGGCTAGGCAGAATCTCTGAGTGAAAAGTAGCTGGAGCAAGGAGGAGGTCATCATCCCGGGCCAATTAAATCACCTCGTTTCTCTGCAGTTGGCCTGCAGTTTGGAAGAGCTCTACTCACAAAAGGATGGAAGACACTATCCTTTCTTCCTTTCTTTAATACAGTTGTATTAAACAGTGTAAAACAAATGTTTGATATAAGTTGTATTAAACAGCTTTAAAATCAAAACTCAGTTAATGTCATTACCTTTTTTAAAAAATAGTAATTTTATTAGAAACAGAAGTCACACCTTTCAATTGCTACTTTTTAAAATTTTACACACACACACCCCTACACCCCCCCCACCCCCACACACACACACACACACACACACACGCACACACACACACACACACACAAAGAGAAAAAAACACAATCACCCTGGGGAATAGGCTAGCTCCGAGTATGGGTTATAATTTTCTTCACTGCAGTATTAATATGTCCTATTACTGAACTTTTTGGAAAGGTAAATACAACAATAAATTACACCCACATGTGAATAGTTGTAATCTGTGAATGCTTGAGACCACCTCTAGGAATGCTTAAAACAGCCTAATTCAACATATCAAATACTCCTTAATAAGCATAAATATATTCCAAACCAAGTACAGTCAATCAGTGCCAAGGAAAATAAATGGCATTCCAGGATTGGCTCCTTTACAAAAGGCCAACCAACAGCAAGTCAAGCAACATTGTTAATATGTATTTCAACTCTGTTATTTTTGAATGACACTCAAACATCTCAAGAGGTCGTTGTTTCAATGTTACAATCTTTCTCGTTTAAACGAGAACACATTTTGGTTCAAATGAAATATAAATCCATTTATGTGTGCTATATTTTCTTAAAATGACAAGGTTTCTCATTTTAACAACATACAGCCTCTGAATTTATTTCTTTGATCTGCCTGTTAAACTCTTCTGTACTTTAAAATTGCACCGTTATTGTTAACATTCAGAAATATATCAGTCCGATGCGAACATTGTTTGTTGGCAACAATGTTTGACAAGCTGTATATTTATTTACCTTTCCAACAATCTCAGAGATTTCAGAGGAGATTTGTCAACTACAGAGAAGGAAACTGCACAGAAGTCAGTCCAAAATAACTGGTATTTCCTTACTAATACTACACCTTAGTACGGCGTGCTGATATTAGAGCAGACACATTCACATATAATTGATTTTACTGGCACCTGTACTTCAGAGGGAGGTGTGAAAGAGGAAGTACAATGTGGGGAGGGGTTTGAATAAATGTGCTGTCAGCCACATGCACAATGGATATCTACCTAATGTGGCCCAGACGCCTACCTGCGTCAGGTTCTTTGTCTCCTCTCAGTAAATATTAGCATCATACACAAACACAGCACTGGGAGACCAAAATACACCTCCTGGTTAATGGAAAAACAGATTCCAAAAAGTGGACCCAAAACATGACCTTCATCACTGTTAAGCCCCGATTTAAAACAATGACGACAACTAGTTTGTCTTCTCATTAAGTGACGCAAGCTCGTAAGAGAGGGACAGCATAAAATCAGTTACAAGACAAACACCCCCTGGAATACAGTAAGAACAGAATGTATCAAAGTAATTCCACTAGCTTTAGTTTTTTTATTCTCATCAACTTAACTCGGTGTTAAAAAGATTCTGACTGGGGGTGTTGTGGTGGTGCAGGTTTAAAGCATAACCCACATATGGAGGACTTAGTCCTTGACGCTGACATCTCAGGTTCGATTCCCGGCCTGGTGACTGTTGTCGCATGTCAATTCACTATCAAAAAAAGGCCCTAGAGCCAATAAATCCTTTAAAAAATTCTAACAATCTGGTTTTCCACCGTAAAAGTGTCCTGAAACACTGAAATTTTCAACTGTACCATTCCTGTGCTTTAAAGTCCTCACAATAATAACCACTTAGTTAAACATCTAAAGGTGAACAGCAAAACATGAGGAAAAACTAAAGCCAGTCATGTGACTGCATGAGATTATGTGACTTCTTTATTTTTTTTTTTGAGTGCTGCATGATCAGACCGAAGTTTTTGACTGCACCCATCACGGTCCACAAGTTTCGCTACATCGGACCAGAACCAAGAGGGCTGTTCAGTGTTGTTGTCAAACAATTGTACTTTCTTATGGCTTTGAACAATTGCGCCTCAAAACTATCAACTGGAAGTTGAATAGTCGGAACTGGTTTTTGAATAAACAGCCACGATTCTGACCAATTATATAATAGTTTTGCATGCAGATAGGAGTGAAACGTTAAGCAGAAAGACTGCGGTAAGAGGAGGTGGAAGACATGAGTCTGAGTTCAAAATGACATGAGTTTCATCATGCAACGTGGACACTGCGAACCGATTTAGGCAGTTCTGCTCAAACATGTAGTTCATCACTGTTCTTTAGAAAGATGACAACAACTGATCGGACAAACTTTCCGACAGCATTGCAGAAGAGGATCTTATTCAAAAATATAACAAATTTAACAGCTCAAATGTGGAAGTTTCCTCTACCGAACCTTTCCAGATGGCTGGCTGCCACAGTTGGAGGAGAAAGTGTGCAATTTTGTGACTTTCAATTTAGGGAGAAAACTGGAAACAAATGTGTAATAAATGAGCCTTTGGTGTCCAGCTGAAGGCCCTTGGCAGGAGATACTAGGAAGTTAGGTTAAGCTGCCACACGCTTATCTCATTAGGACAGATTGCAGCTAACAAATACTGACTCCACCATAGCTCATCATTCCCTACAGGCCTCACACTGACCTGCAGGGCTTTTCCCAAGCAGGACACTGTTGATTCCCCACTCTGTTAGACACATGGACAATAATGGCACCAAGAAACTTAATAGAATAAAGTTCACTGGAGGGGGAAGAGACAGTCCCTTCTGCCAGAAAAAATGATTCAAAACAAGAAATAGGACTGGTACCTCTCTAACAAAACAATAAAAAAATACATCACAGAAAGGGTCGAACAATATTATTGATAGTATTTTTATTCAAATATAGTAAAAAAAAATAAAATAAAAAAAATAAAAATATACTTTTCAATAACCAAAGGAAAAAAACTATATCCATATGTTAGTGATCAAACCTTCTACTTGGTGATTAGCTCTTTGTGATGAGCGCTAAGTCTTGGTCTGGAATCAGCTAGGATCTCCAAGTACTATTTCATCATTGAGGTTATCAAATTGCGCTCTATGTAACAAAAAGATGGACAAAAAAGGCCCTGGACAATGCCTTCTTCAGGTTCTCAGGGGTCATGGTTATTGAAACTGTGACATTAATAACTGCAGTATCACTTCAAGTTCTTACGGCACAAACACACAGATATTATAGATTGTGTGGATGATTCTTTCCGACTGCATCAGCCCAGAAATCCAAGAACACAAAGCACCATGTCAAGTTCAAATTACTCCAACCCTCCATGTTCCATCAGTTTGCACAGGTTAGAATTGGAACAAAGTCAAAACTTTTTCATGATGAGGACTGAAACTGTACTAGATTCTGGTGTTTTACAAATGAAAAAGCTTTTTTTCTGCTTTATTCAATGCTCAAATTAAAACGTCTAACAGGTTATTAGTGGTGATGGAGAAATTGTCACATGACCACTCAAACTGCAGACGCTTTGAAAACTATAAGATATGTAACCAATTTAGTATCATATGGAAGTGGCATGGATTGGATTTTTTTCTGGGTGAAAAGTTTGATTTCGGTCATTCAGGCTGCCACAAAAAAGTTGAATATGGGTCAAAATTGAGCAAAAGAATCTGATTTGGGTGGAACTACCTGCTGTCTGAACAGCAGGCAAAGACCCAGGCTACAAAATATTGAGCAATATTAATTTGCTCAATATTCCACAATGAGCAAATTTTGCTTTAATAATATAATAATAATCGTAACAATCTGAAGTGGTGCAGCAGTACAAACAGAACATAAAGGTCTGCCATTGTTATTATGCTATGTGCAAATGAAAATCAGATAAGCACAATATGACGTTATTGATGTGACTGGTTCCAGATGTTTTTGGTTCACAATTCACATGAAGTTTCTAAAAACATCCAACTTAGAGCCTCTTATCAATTGTAAGCGTTTTTTGTCCAGCCAAAAGGAATCAAAACATGACTGTCCTCTTGCTGACATGTTGTGTACACGGAGCCTGGGGCTGTGTACTCCTTGGGTTATTTTAAAGTTCTCTGAACCTTAAACAGTTGGATCCCTTGCCTGAATTTGTAGAAAATGTTCACTCCTTGGACTCTTGGCAGTTGTGCTTAATGCTTTTGGCTTGTGGATAATCTAATTTGTTTGCAAATGGCCTTGTGAGGTCAAGAAGAGCCAACAATTGCTTGTGTAAGGTCATTGCTGACACTGGCTTCTTGGGATTATGCTAACATACAGCTGAACAATCAGCAAATGGCCAAATTTTCTGCTTTTGAGTCACACACTGATCAAATGCTGCTTACCTTTGAAAGCAGCAAAGCTAGTTTATTTGCACATTTTTTTTTTGTTTTTAGTTTGGCCTGTTTATTGAAACAAATGATGACATAACGCAATATATTATTTATTATGTAAGGGGAAAAGGTGATTCTATTATAATATCTGTATTCTCAGGGGTAAATGTCTTTTTAGCCATTTTTATTGGAATAAATTTTGGAAAATGTGCTCCTTGAGTGGTTTATTCTTACTGGATATAAAGAGAGAAGTCTGCAAACATGTTTAACTGCATGAGTGTACATCACGATTTAGTCATAACACCTTTTATAGAAGACTGAAACTTAGCAGGTTATGTTAATTATTGAGCTCTCTGCTGCTGAGTCATGCCCATATCACCAACCTGTTTGGTTTGCTAGATACGGCCAGCCAAAACCATAAGATGGTATGAGATACTAAAAATAATTAAAAAAACTGCCCTGGTGTGACAGGGTGCTGAGAAACCTCTGATTGAATGCATACCCCTTTAAATATCCAGGAAATGCTAAAGTGATGTCTCATATCAAAGGTATGCTCATATCAAAGGTCACACACCCACCCACACACACGCACCCCACCTGTTCCTCCCCCCCCATCCCACACACACACACACACACACACACACACACACGCACCCCTGTTCCTCCCCCCCCATCCCACACACACACACACACACACACACACACACACTGACGCCTAAGTTTAAGGTCCACTCCAATTCATGTCCTTCCTGATCAGCTGTCTCTAAACTAAACATTTTTCTTACCACAATACGACTGAAAGTAAGGCTCACTGAATCAATAAAATCACTACAGAATAAATTTGGGTTTTCTTTTTTGCATGTATAAAGAAATGAAATTAAAGAAATTAAAACAGAACTGAAGTTGGGCTCCATCTGATTTTCACTGACAGCAAAGCTTGAAGCCTTTCATATTTGATCCTGTACAACAACAAACTGGGTGAAAAAAGATCAACACGAAACCTACAGCTGTGAGGTGGAAGGACAATGGTCCATGGCCTTAATTTCTTTTCTTTTTTTTTTATGTTGACAAACAAAACATAATTTTATTCTCAGACCCCTTGTACTCTGATGTCGTAACAGAATATCATTATACTTCACTCAGCTGTTCTGTCTCTGGAGATCAAGGAACACCATGGGGAAAAAGTTGTGGAGAAGTTAAAATAAGCATTAAGTTCTAAAACTTTGAACATCTCCCAGAGTTCTGATCAATCCATCATCTGAACGCGGAAAGAATAAAACACCGGAGCAAGTTGGTTTACAAATAGATAATAATCAAGTCTCCTAGTGGTACTAAACTATAGGCTGTCAGATTGTCACTCTGCAATAAACTTACAACCTCCTGCAATGTATATTCACATCATATCAGTCCATGTAGAGAGAGCCTTTCAGAGCATGCAGCTTGGATTACAGAACAAAGGGGGAGGAGCCTACAATCCTTCACTTGTTTTTGCTCTGGGTTGATCCTCACAGGCGGTCCAAACACTATCAGTGTTCTAAACACAAGCAAGGTGTATGATGTTCTCAGCTCATTATTAACAAGCCAGCTAGTGACTAAGTCATCAGTATGATCATATATTAAATCCCTGCTGTTCTAACACTGAGTTCAGTTTGAGTTGGTGAACGTGGAGTCTTTTCTTAAAAAAAAAAAAAAGACAAAGGCAAATTCTACTTTTCATTTCTACGCTCAAATTTAATGCTATCTCCATTTGACCTGTTTTACATTTTGAAATGAAAGAAAGAAGTTTCGTGTTGAAATGAAGTTCTTGGGGTGCCTTGACACAGACACAAGCTCTTCACCTTTCACAACTAAATGCTGTGTCAGAATAACAAGGATTCATTTTTATTGTGGTGTGTCAATACATGAACATATTTTTACTGCAGCTGGACTTATTTTGCTCTTTCCTTCAGCATCTTGCCACACTGTCTATGCTGGTGAACGCAGACAAGGATTTGTAACTTTGTGTCCTAGCTGGCCAATAGAAATTCTCGCACTTGCTCCACTCCAGCCAATAGAAATGCTGTTGCTGCTAAAGAAACAAAGAAAAATCTTTTTGTTTATTCAGACAAATAAAAATACACCTTTGCCTCATCCTTTGGAGGAAGCCCCACCCCCAGGGGTGTGGGACATCATTTTATGAATATAATAAAATTATAATAAAATTTGTTTAAAAAACACAAAAAACAAAAGCCTTCTTTCAGATTAAAAAGAAAAGGTTAAATCTGAAAAATATCATTAAAAAAATTAAATCTCAAAGTGCAGAAAACTACATAAATGTGTGTTCTGTTAGACATGTTATAAATTACTGCCAGAGTATTTTTTGTCTTGAGATGTTTCTCGGCGGTCTCAGTTTTAGTTTTGAAATATTTTTTTTACATTAAAATTTGTTTCTTATTTAGTTTTTGCTTGCTCACCCCATTTCCGAAGTTCATCCACAGACAATAGACCTTAAAATCACTTAACAGTTTAGTGCAACAATATATTAAAGATGTACTTAAGTTATTTCAACCTTCCTCTGCATCCCAAACATGGAGAAGTTGTCATTCAGTTTTATGCTCAGCTTTTCTCAAACAAACTTCCAGAAAACTACAAAACTGCTGAAACACTGAGATCCAAGCAAGGCAAACTCCAAGCACTGACAGGACAACAGTTAAGAGTTACAACCATTAGAGGTGACCGACTGCAATTTTTGGGCCAATCGGCCAATTCTGATTTTGTTTGGTCCGAAAAGTTACTAAATATAGTGACAAAGTTCCTAAGCAGACAACAGTGGGGGTAACCTTTAACAGCACACACATGCAGATGTGACCTGGTGGGTGGGTCTGTCAGTCAGCTCTCTTTCACAGCATAAGAGAGGAGATAGAGGCTGATTTTAAGATCTTTTTGGAGTCAGATAAAACCTGGACTAAACAGTTGAACAGTCAGGGGAGCAGCACATCGCCGTGTCCTCCTCATGCTCACAGCCAAACACAGGGTGCCCCATCCTGGTCAGACAGACATTTGTTATGTATTAAATGTTTTGATAACATGAAACTTTCTTATCTCTTTTTTTTTTATTCCTCTAGGTTTGAGTCAACGTTCTGGGATGTTTGGTTCTTTTGGAGAACATTTATGAAGTTTCACTGATATCACTGTTGTAAACATCCAACACATCCTGCCTGTTGGAAAAGCCTCCACTGCTCAGAGGCTCACTTATGGACAAAAAAAAGTTAGAATATGACTTTACATAATTCCCAGCTGTACTGATGTTTACTTCTAAAGTTGTTGAGTTTCTACAATGTCAGACTAGGGTATTTTCTGAAGTCCCTCGAGATCATTATTTGTCATTCTAACGGGCTTCAGGTCATTATTTTGCAACATGAACTGTGATGGTCTAGAAAACGCTTTAAAGTTAGCTTTTTTGAGTCTATAGATAAAAACAATCTTTAAACACACATTTCTAAAGGCAGCAGAATCTGGATTAAAAGGCTGAATACGGTGGCTTCAGTTTGCCGGTCTGGTAAAGAAAGGCTTTTGATTGTTTGGATAGAAGTTTAGTCTTAATTTTTCAAACACAGAACCGAACGGATAAGAACCTGGACAAGCCTCGCTGTGTAAAACGATCTGCGGGACACTTGTTGGGTTTCCTCCTCTGTGGACATGTAAAATAAACGACACCTGACGGAACCGCTCGGCTTGTAAACAGTCACCGCAGGTCACTGAGCCGTCAACAGAGCACACCGCTTACCTCCGAACAGGTGAGGCGACAGGTGAGCGGGTAATGATCCTATCACCAGCCGATGACCGTCGTTCCCTCTTCGGTCCCTGTCCGCCGCCTCCTCCGGGCTGCTTCCACCGGACTCCGGTGAGCTGTAGACGCCGCCGCTGCTCGGTATGCTGATGCCGGACTGGGCTCTGGCGACATGACCGCCGGAGACCCCCGCGGACCTGGGCCTGGCTCCGTGTGAGTGACCGGAGCTGGACGCGGCTCCACTGGCTCTGGACACGCCGTGTGCGCGGTACCGGCCCCCTTCCCCCGCTGCGGCGGTCCTGCTGCCGCTGTTGGAAGTAGAGGACGGAAGGTCCGAGCCGGAGTAGGCTCTGGTTCGTCCGTTAGCGGCAGAGTTGGGCGAGGGGCTGCTCTGCTTTGCCCCCATATTAACCTCCGCTGTTTGGCTGTTTGTATTTAAAGAGGCAGTCTACGAGCCGCAGCGGGACAGTGCGCCAGATTTCCGCCCGGGACAGATATCTGTACCGGGACAAAGGTGCTGGAAGAAAACAAAAGAAACAAACTGTCCGTTGCTAAGATCCCATCAGCCAGGGAGAAGTTCGATCAGCCATCCGTTACTCCAGCTGGAGATGCGTGGGAAAGTTTAGACGCCGTGACCATTGTTGCTCTCGTGCTGCAGGTACCGTGGGTCCCCTCCTGGTCTGAGCCGGCCAAGCGCTCCTCACTGCCCGCTGCAGCATCGCACCTGAGCGGCCGGCTCCTCGCAGCTCGCCCCCCGGCAGCACATTGCTGCCCAGGAGGAAGTGATGGAGGAGAAAGTCTGGAGCAAACCGTTTCTCAGCGGCACCAAGGAGACTTGTGCTAACAAAGCTCGAGGTACTCACGTCAACGTCCGTAGAGACACTTCAAAATAAATGTAATGTCACGTAAACAGGTTTGGGACAAATGGTAGTTAAATCAGCAGGGTTTTGGGTGTAAAACCAAGACAATGTGACTTTTGTTCTATTTCATATGAAAACCACTGAAACTTTGCTTGAGCTTCAGTTTTCAGTCCTCTTGGTTCACTTTCAATAAGGTAGAGAATCTGATAAAGTTCAGTCGTTCCAGTAAGATCTTCAGGAATTCTTTCATTAACACTCCTTAGATACAGCTATACAGATGCATCTAATAAATTAGAATATTAATAATAATAATAAACATGTATTTCTATAACTCCATCACCAGGTGAAACACATATAGATGATTACACAAAGAATAAGAAATTTGAATAGCCTACCTTTATTTTTGTTATGATGATTTTTCTGCTAAAAGCTAATGAAAACATGGCATTTAAAATTAGAGTATTGCATCAGATAAGTAAAACAAGCTACTTTTAAAAACTAGTTTAGTGAAACATATGTTTAAGACCTCCTTATAAAAGAACCTTGTTATTTTAAAAAGTTACTTTTAATTTATCAAACGAGACTCATCAGAGTGTCAACAATTTGAGAGATTTGAGGAACATTTGTAAAATGGAAAATTTCAAAGAACAAAGACCAAATTCACCAAAAGGTTGTTCAACTGCGTGCAGGTTATTCGTTTTCATATTTTTTCCTCAAACAAATTAGTTTGTCGTTCTTTACATTTTTGTTTACATTTATCAACTTTTTAAGATTAAATGATCTAGAGGCTGTTTCCTTTTAAAGAGTGCAACATGTTCTGAAACAATAAAATCCATTCGTCCCGTCCATCCATCCATCCATCCATCCATCCATCCATCCATCCATCCATCCATCCATCCATCCATCCATCCATCCATCCATCCATCCATCCATCCATCCATCCATCCATCCATCCATCCATCCATCCATCTGAGCACATGTAAGGTTTGGTCTTGGTCAGATTGTCATTGGTTGGGAAACAAATGTGTTTCATCAAAATGAAGATTCTAAAATGACGTCCTTTGGGTAAGGCTCATAACTGCTAAACAAACCCCACATTTTAAAAATCTCGACAATCTATTTAATTCGGGGTGAATTTTCATCTATCCATACAAAAGCAGAAGCAGGACTTTTCCCTATCAAATAGTAAAAGTCATGCTTTTATTTTGAAAAGCAGAGGGATTATGTTATGTAGAATAGTGTGTATTCCTGGTTGCTTGATTGCTAAGGACAAACACATCTGATGACGTAAGCACAGCAACGTCAATTGCAGGCAATCTATGCATGAACTGCTTTGAGTTGTGTTACTATCCACCTGCAGCTCACGTGGAAACGTGGTTGAGTTACGAGTGTAAATCACTCTCGTAACTCAATCTTTTTATTTATGCATGCTTTTCAAGCTCTAACCTGTTCCTGTAGAATGGCAGTGAACTGCATTCTGTGCTGACACCCATTCCATCATCCTGATCATACACCACACTACACTCCAGTTGGGTCTTGACAGGGGAGGAGTTCACCTTTAATCCCTGGGATGTCAGTTCGATCCCTGCTCAGTCTGCCTGAGTGGTTGTCTCCTTGGGCAAGACCCTTCAATCCACCTTGGCTGCTGGTCAGAGGGCCCGGTGGTACCAGTGTATGTCAATCTCACCTGCCTCAGGGCAGCTGTAGCTCACCACCATTGGTGTGAATTACAGTCACACCATCTGCTTTACTTTGACCTCTGGTCTTCATAAAGCTACACAACTACAGGGTATTTGCCTTTTGTGATGTGGGTGGTAAGCAGATGGACGCTAACACTGAGCCAGGTTCTGGTGCTGCTGGAGGTTACGTTCTGTTAAAGGGAAGTTTTCCTTTCTGCTGTCACTCCATGTATGAGTGATTGCTGTAAAGTCAGCGAAACAATGCAAGCGATTATTCACTGTCGCTACATGCTCACATAGGAGGACGGAGTGCTGCAAGTCAGTGACCCAATGCAATCTGCTGAGTTTCTTTGCATAGAAATCAGTTTCAAAAATTTGAATAAATTGATCTTGATTTCATCGTATAATGCTTAGTATCAGTTGGACTGTATGTACTTAGAATCTGTATGGCTTGATTGAAGACATACAGACACTCTGTAGTTTGAAGCAATAAAAAAGGGGCAGGTGGAATTGAACTTCATCTGCTGTAATGCAGGAACTAATCTATTCTGTTGTAGTGAAAAACTAAATGCACAACTTTCAACTAACGGTTCCTCTACGTTCTAACAGGTGGTGCACTTAAGTACATTTTTTATGTGTATGTATTTCACCTAAGTAGATTTAATTGTGGGTACTTTCAACTTATATTCCACTACATTTTGCACAAAAAATCTGTACTTTCTACTTCACTACCTTTCTATAAGGTGTTGTGTTACACATTACATTCAAGTTGTATTGCTTTTTTGTTTGAAAGTAATCAATGGCAAGAAGGGAATTTGTCCACTGAAAAATATACTGCAGCGTCTCCTGCCATGAATGTCCCAGTAACGTTAAACTCCACATCCTGGTTATTGAATTAGTATTAGCGCCATCTGAATCATCTCCATCTCACATCAACATTTGCAATCATATTCAATAAATTAGAATATGGGTTCCGATGAGGCTCATGTGTCAGCTTTTGAAAACAACTTAGGCAGGGATTAAATATATTTTTCATTAGGCCCACAGTTCTGCATTAAGTTGTTTTCATTAGCCGTAAACAACAAATCATCCTCATTAACAAATAAAAGTTTTACAACAGTTTGTGAACAATTAATGTCTATGATGTGTTTAACTTGTGACCTGAGTCACTGAAACATACATTTTTCATGAATATTGTAATTTCTTGAAAATGACTTTAGTTAAGGACTGCTAGAGTGATGCAGGTCGTCCCTGAGATTCTGATGCATCACAGATCTAAATCTAAACTGTAACAGAGACTAAACACAATATAAACATGCTTTATCTGCAGCATTGTTCATTAAAATGACATTTATTTATTTAGAACATGATAGAAAATAGAAATACAATAGCTGCATTTAATGTTATAATCTGTAAGTTATACATTGAGCAAATATAATAAACAACATAAAGTTGGCTAGAAACTGAATCAGTCATATGATGTCAAAACTCTGATGAATCCAGTCACAGACATCCTACATCCAAATGTCACATAAAGTCTTAGCCGCTTTGAGAGTTTCAGCTCAGTTCTACTCGTTGGGCTCTTCTATTGGTCCTCTGTTCAGACAGCGAAGCAACTCATTTCATTGGCCGAGCAACAGCTGAGACAAACCTGAATGAGGTCTGCATGGGTGACATGCTGAGGTTCTGTGACCTGGCAGCCCACTGGGCCTGCTTTCTGGTTTCACTTCATTTTACTTGAAAATCTAATGAGAATCACAGAATATCTTTGTGTTTGCCAACACTGCGATCCAGTCAGAAAGTCTGAACGCCCCAGTTCATTCTGAACCAGCATATTAGTCTGAACATGCTGACTGTCTGCACACTCAAGTTTGAACTTCTTCAAGCTTCTCAGCTGGAAACTTAAAAAAGTAAATAAATAAATGAGAAGTATATAGTATTTACATGGAGCCATTTAAAACTTTGTCATCTGAGTTTTTAAATGTTGTTTTTTATGTTTATTCCTTTCTTTTTTGCCTCCGAGGTGGAACAATACCGCTTACTTCTGCAACCGGTCTTTAAAAATTAAGTTCTAAACTTTTTAATTTCTTGTAATTTTTCTCTTGGAAATGTGATTGGAAATTTGGCCTGTCTTTTCCAGGCCAAGAGCTTGTGAAGGTCAAGTCACACAATCTGAATTAAAATAAAGTCTGGACTTTGACTAGGCCACTCTAAAACCTTCATTTGTTTGATCAACATTCATGGTGCCATCAGTTACCTTAGACTGTTCAGATCCTGTTGGCTCAGACCATCACACTGCAAAAATATGACCGAATCAGGATGTGGGAAATCCAAACAAAGACTGAATGTTAAAAATAAATCAAAAAGTTATTCAATAATGTTTTAATTTTATGTTTTAGTTTGATTTGACAGCAGGAGCTATTAAAACTTTTTTTCGTTCTACAAGATTTTTCACTTAAATTGTACAGAGTGCATGTTACATTTTTGAGACGAGTTTTTAATGGGGCAGTATTATAACTTCTTGAATTTTCTATCATGTTATATTTTTATTCCATCTTAACAAATACACCTGTTTGTGTATTTGTTGCCTTGATTCTTTCATGCATGTTTGAGAAATCTTTTAATCTCCATTACAACCATTAAGCTGTGCAAAACACCTGGGTGAAATTAGCCCAGCCTTCGAAGATGAAGCTCCCCCATGGAGATGCAGTTTCCAAGCTTTCGAGCTTCCGCCTCAAAGAGCAGCCCTCCCACTTAGCTCCTTCAGACTAGCAAGGAGCAATTAGCAAACACTGCTGAGCTCAATGTACAAGCAGCACTGGCAAAAACTTTGTTAAAGAGTTAATGAAGCCAACGTGACTCCCTGATGACAGAGTTTCAGAAAAAAGTTTTTAATGAGACAGAGGCCCAATTTCAAGGAGTCAAATTGCTTTTGTCATATTTAATATATATAGGATTTTTTAAAACAACTACAGCTACCTGATTGTTCTGTAAAATGACACTGTGACTGGAAAATATATAATACTGCCCCTATAAAGTTTTTGTCATGGTCTTTATTTTTTGCATTGCAAAACCTGGATTTTGCATTTTAACTTGACTGCATATTGGTTTGAAGACTTCTGAGCGACAGCTGAGAAGATCCACACCCCTGCAGTGAAACTACAAAGCAAAACATAAGAAAAGCACAGAACAAATATACACAACTATATTATTGTAGATTGCATTTCTTATTTATCCTTCGACCACATGTGAAAAATGTGCAGCAATGTGCAGCAGTGGAAAGTTTAACCGGTCTTACATTAACAAATCTGATTTCTCGGTCAGCAATTTAAAAAGGAGCTCAAATTGCTTAAGTTAAATCCATAGTTGCTGGTCCATTCTGGGTGAGAGTTGATTTATAAAGTCACTATTCATTGTGTAATTATATACACTGCAGTTGAAAAGACAAGAGTGAGATGAAGTAAGGATAATTTTCTACGTTCGAAAGGATTCCAGAGCAGGATTTTTGGCACTTGTGATTCAAAGTATTTCACAGTTTTAATTCCATCTTACCCCCATCATCAGCACCTGATCATAATAGAAGTGGGATTTTATGTTGCAACACATAACAGCACGATGTTGCATCATTTATACATCATAAGTCCTTTGGTTGTGTCTCTGCTTTGGCTGAGCTCAAGGAAGTGCTGAAAAATAAATCAAGTGAGGGTTCTGAGGGTGTTTGCTCATGTTGATGTTTCCAAGATTAGTTTTTTCAGTAAGTGAAATTGAAAAAAAAAAAATCACACAGATTGACGTTTTCAAGCTTTTATGTTTTAATGATTTTCTGCTTACACTTGATGAAAAAAAATGACAGTAAAGATTGGAATATCACTATGGAAACATTCTCAATATAGAAGTGTGTGTTTAAAGAGAATAATGTTTAAGACCCCCATAAAGGTTGTTATTTTCGAAAAGAACTTTTATTCTGACAAATGAGACTTTTCAGATCATATATTCCAATTGACTGAATATGACTGTAGACAATGACTAATCAGTGCCTGGCGATCTTCAACTATTGGTTTATTGATGGTAAAATGCTCCAACAGTTGGCTGACATCACTCCACTCATAATGCCACCTTTTATTTTATCTTGTACATTCATTCCATATCTGTAGTCCATGTTCATTTCTACCAAATGTATTCATTCTCTTTACAGAAAATCTTGCTGATTTTAAAATCTAAAAACAAACAAAACAAGATAGTTTTTTAAAAAAATACATAGAAGATTACTTTTTGTGCTAGATCTTGTAAAATTAAGCTATTTTGTTTTGTAAAAGGCTGAGAGTCTTTTGAACATCTTTTGTGTTCCTGTGCACTCTGCTCTATTTTTCAAACCCCAAGCTGGTAATGATAGATGGCAGGTTCTGGTTCTGGTTGGAGTTTTTCCTCTCTACAGTCGCCACATGCATGCTCTGTATGAAAGATTGCTGTAAAGTCAATGACTCAATGCAGACAATTGTTACATTTTTGTCCAGTAGAAGTGAGGGAGGCAAGTCAATCATTCAATCTGCTGGGTTTCCTTACAGAAAAATATTATTCAAAAACTACTTTGAATAGTTAATTTAGTATAATTTACTGTTTGAGAACTTGGATTTATTCAGATAGTATATTTATGATTGAATTAAACAATTTTTTTCTGCAAAGTGCCGCTAGATGACATTTATTGTGAATTGGTGCCATGTAAATAAACTGAATTGAATTTATTGAGTTGAATTGTTTAGCTGGGCCAAAAGCAAAAATGGTTCTTAGGGTTGTAAAGGTTGTTGATCCTTGTTCTAGCATAATACGATGCAATGTCACTGACACAGCAGCAGGTGGCAGCATTGCTTGAGTAAAGCGTTATTACTGTCTGAGTCAAATGGCTACAGAAAAACAGCTGCTGAGAAACTTCCCTTGGAGTTTGAAGGTAATGTTTAACATTTTGTAAAAGTAAACAAGGTTTCCTAAGTAGAGTTAAATTTTCCTCTGACGCCTGCTTTCCCCAGTTTGATCTTCTGCAATAACATCCATGTTATTACAGGCCCATCATAATGTCCTCTTTTTATTTTTGACCTCTATTTTCTCGGAATGGCTTAGATACCGGCATAACCTTTATGATGTACACATACAATATCTGCATGTTAGCAGACAAAAAGACAGCTGTGTAAATGTATTTGAATATTTAGTGTAAAACCAGAAAAAAATGTTTTTTGTTACACATTTCGTCCGCTGTTCCTGTTCACTAATTTCAGATTAGAACTGGGAGTTCAGGATGTTAAGCTAGTTTACTACATTAATAAAACCGTCTCTGTAACAACAGACATGGAAAAAATGACTATCAACGGTGAAAACTCAACATGTGTGATAAATCTAACTGCAACAAACAAGACTGAAAAAGGACAAAGAGAAACTCAACAAAAATATCATGCCAAAGTAAAAACCATGTTATCCCACCCCACAAAGCTTTAAAAACGAAGATAAGAAGAATTTAAGAGGCAAACGGGGAAGATATACATCCGTCAATCATCACTGTTGATCAGCGATCACAAGGGCTGACATCAAAGCCATCTTCAAGCCTTTGAATCTTGGCAGGAGAGCAAATATTCTCTAAATAAACTCCCTCTGACTCAGTCAAGGGTCCAAGTTAAGCAATCAGGACCATCATGACTGTATGAAAAAAATATATATATAGCCTATATATCTTTCAGAATCAGGATGGTGCTTCCTTTCTGCTGGTCTCCAGTATTCAGTGATTCTAGAGAAAGAAATGGTGAAAGCTCTATGACTTCTAGATAAGCAGTGAGATCAAAGCCATAAGTTTGATTTGCTTGGATTTCTTGTAGGACTAGGAGTGCAGTTAGCCATTTGCGTAACCTAAAGACAATACTTTGTGATTTTTCCCCTGCCAGAAATGAACAATAATTTGACATTTGCCACTTTTTTAGTGGTGGAAAATCAAGTCTCACAAAGACAACAGATTTGAAGTGGTATTAAAAGGAGGAAAGAAACATCAGTATTCACAAACGGTAACTCCAAGTTATTTGTGGAAAATCCACCTTTTTGCAGGTTTTCCACTAAGATTAATACCTAAAATATTTGAAAGAAAATGAAACTTGGGGAGCTGAAATACCTGTGTGCAATGGACATTGGCTGACTGGCTAGACAGTCAGTCTAGGGTTGTCAATCATTTCCGTTGGCATTGATTGGCTGTGTCCAAGACATCTATTGGTTGAGTCTATCCATATGGTTTAAAATCCAAAAAGAAATAACTTTTGTTTTCTAACTCCAAAAATATACTACATTTAGAGTACAGAAAACACCAAAGAAAAAATATTTGCCTGGATTGTCACGATGACATGTTTATGCTAACATTGGATCTAATTACACCATTTAATCATAGCATACCTTCAATGTGATGAAATTGGTTTCTGTCCATTAACTAGATTTATAGCAGCTCTCTCTGTTAGAAATATAACTCTGGTTGTGAGTCATATGATAACATAAGATTACACAATTGACCACTCACTGACCCCAGTTCTACACCCAGCTGTCTGTGAGTTCTGACTCTCACCATCTGTATTCCAGACAAAAAACTTGAAAGGAAGAAAAATGCACTTAATTAATTGGCTGACATATTTTCCAGTCTATTTGCTGGACAATTGGGTGGGGAATGTCAATCAAACAGATTAGGCTTGTTTTTGTGTTGGTCGTCTGCTGACAGTATGAAATGATTAAAAGGAAGGCTTATGTGACAGTAAATCCATGTTGATATTATTAAGCTTTCATCATGGGCTGGATTTAAAGATCTAAATTGCTTATTAACTTAGTTTTTTTAATAGCTGTTCACAATATCTGGCTTCAAATAAGCCAGATATCAGAGGCATATCCCCTCAGCCCACTGATTTAGATACCCTGATTCTGCTGGGGGAGCATCCTTTCTACGTTGGAGAAAAAGGCATCGACACAGACAGGATTACTGAGGAATGTGTCTAGGTCAAGGTGAACTCTCCCGTAATATGAACTTGGATTGTCTGTATTATCATTGTTATTATTATTATCGTTTAGGTCTTACATGATTATTAAAATAACACAGAGCCTAAAGTTTGCTGAGGGCTGGCTAAAGCTTCAGTGAGCAGATTTAAAACCTTTGGGTTTTTTTCTCCACAACTGTTCCTCTCAACATCAATAAGGAGTTTCTGATTCTTATAGTTGTTCTACCTGAATAGTGAACCATGTAATATTTAGAGAAGAAACAAAGCAACCGAATTTTGTATGAGCCAAGTAACAACATAAAAGACTTCTAGAACATTGTTTTTTAGATTTTTCAGATCAAAGTGAAAATGTTTGGCTAAAATGTACCTTAACCAGCAAGAAACAAATACTCTGCCGACAGTTCTTATCCACAAAGCACCTAAAACCTGCTGCCGCCTGTGCAATAAATGCTGGGAGAAACATCAGACAGACAGCACTGGAAGTTCTTTAAATGCTAGCGGCATAGTACCAGTGGCACTACTGCCATCTCGTTTACGTCCGGACTGGGAGATCAGACCCTAAACCGCTGTTATCGGACTAGACACAGAGCTATAGAAGTGCTAACCAGATCACACAATCCAACCAGAAGTCATTCATTGATTCTTTCATGAAGCTGAAGGCAGCAGCAGCAAAGCAACTGCTCCTGCGGCCAACTCTGTCCTCTTCCTCCGTTTTCGTCCTCTTTATCTTCGTTACCTCATGTGATTTCTACATTCCCATCAATTTCAATGTGCTCTGGTTCAATTTGAAAATGCTTAATGACATTACTCATGGCTGTTTTGACTGGACAGAGTTAGAACAGTTAGACCTTTAGACATCATTTACCCAGAATATATTGCAGCATGAACAACATGGCAACATTTGTGTGACAATATTTTATTAAGATTTATAAAAACTAAACAACCTATAGTATTCATAGAATAATAGATTATTACTGTAATGTTTTACATCTAAGATAAATATTTCTCAAATAAAGATATTGCTACAACTAATAATGTATCCCTTTAAACTCTTGTGTTTGTTTTGGTTGTATTTACCCAGAATGCTCTGCGCTATAATCCATTTCCTGGATTTGGACTGGTCTCCAGGCAGCTTGGCATTCACTATGGATTCAAACCACTCCAGAGTTCACTGGTTAATGGTGGCCAAGAGAAGTTAACACAGAATTGGCAGAAATATGTTTCTTGCTATACTTCCCATAGCCATAAATCTTTTCTGCCTATGAGAAATATTTTTATTATTTTTGTCTCAACTTATAAATTCTTCATATAAACTTCTCCAATGACATCATCTATTGTGAGGAGTGACAGCAGAGTTGGGACAAAACTCCCATCTCTGCTAAGTTTGATGGCAGTTCAGTAATGTATGGATATAATGAAAAATCCCACTAAACTCTTCTCAACACATGCATGTGTGCCTTATGTCAGTGATCTTCAGATGAAAAGTGAGCAAGACTTTCCTGCAACAGACCTGCTGAAGGCACAAAATCTGTTGAACGTACCCAGTCTCATTTACATTCATGGATGGCATAGTATTAGCATAGTAATAGAAAAAAGTGCTAAGAACTAACAGGAGATATTTGGCAGCTGATACTCAGGGCCCAATTACAAGCGTTCGCCAGCATTCTCCTTTACTCAGGGGCTTTCTCATCTCACAGCCCTGTGCTCTGCTCGGCGCTGCACAGTGGGCCTATCTTCAAACTGTCAGCCTGCTTAGAGCTCCAAAATGCTGTGTGTGTGTGCGTGTGGGGGTGTGTGTGCACGGGTGTGTGTGCGTGTATGTGTGCGCGCATTTAAAAACAGACCAGCTTTGCACTAATGAGGACAGGGACAGAGACAGCTAGGATCTTGTGTGCTGCTTCTCCTCTGCAGCGCTGCTTGCAGGATGGAGAACATAAATAAGCTCTCCATATTCTGACAAGGCGGTGGGCTGGAGGCTGCAGAGGAGCTGCAACGCAAACCTGACCTGGGATCAAAACCTGAAGTTACCCTGGGTCTTCTATTTCAGCTGTTTCAAAAACCATATTCCTCTCTGACCCGGAAGATGTTTGGAACACCAGTGCATTGTGTCAATGGAAGAATAGCAGACCAATTAAAACACAATGATATGCAATGATGGATGCAAGAAGGAGCTGGGTTTAATTTTAATCTCTATCATACAGTTTCCATGCATGTGTCAGATACTGTAGAGAAAGATGTGCGTGGACCAGGTTTTTACATCCTTGTGGGGCCCAATCCTGGTCCCCATGAAGGGAAATTCTGTTTATGGGATAAGGGTTAGGGATGTGATGGGTAGGGCTAGAGTGAAGGTTAGGCTGTAGAAAATTAATGGAAGTCAATATAATGTCCCCACAAGATCCGAAAACACGGCTGCGTGTGTGTGTGTGTGTGTGGGTGGGTGTGGGTGTGTGTGTGGGTGTGTGTGTGTGTGTGTGTGGAGGGGGAGGTGGGGGGGAGGAGGGGTGCACATGTGTGTGTATGTCCTTTCTGACTCTGTGATGGGCCTATAATGGACTGACAACTGTTCAGGCTATTCCCTCCTGCTGCCCTATGAAGGTCTCCCCTATGTGACCGTGGTGTAGAAAATAGCTGGCCCAATGGTTTGTAACCATTTAAAATATAATAATCTGAAAATAATATACTATAAGCACAAAACTGTTTATTAGATGCTTATATAAGCATTATGCATTGTTTATATATTAAATATTTAAAATGGGTCCACGTCTAAACATAATTCAATCCATACGCACATTTTATTGCCAGACATTTTGGTTCTCCAAATCTTTTAGTTCTGATGTCCACCTGGTTTCACATTAGTCTGGTAAAAACTAGAGATGCACCTTTATTAATCTAAATTTCTGTAGCAGCCCAGATGCTGAAAAAAATTCTAGATCAGATATTGGTGATGATGTACCTGATCCATAATGATCAGGCACATCATCACTAATCTAGTCTAATTCTATGTGTTGTGCTCATGCTTTATAGTTTATTTTACAATGTATTTAGGATTTATAATTGCATTTTCTGAACTAATGGAAAGAAGGTTTGTTGCTGTTTATTTTTACATGTTTGACCAAGGTCGTTAACCTGTTGTTTTTGTCAGATTCAGTTCCTTTATTATTTATTTTTGCACTGGCTGTTATACTTCTAATAGCACTGACTGAAAAAATTGCCAGTTTTGTGTTGTTTTTGCATGTTTGACCAGGCTTGTGAAATTAAGTGAACTACGCTGGCACTGGTGCGGTTATCAAATAAATTTGTAATTCAGAACATTTATGTCTGTAAAAAAAGAAGCAAACAAACAAAAACAAACAAACAAATTTTTTGAGTCAATTCTTATCGGCCAAAGCTAAATCTCAGATATTGGTATTGGTATGAGAGTTTGTACCCTCTGCTATTGGCAAGCAATTCAATGGAGAAAAACAAACTAGAATTGTACCTCAAATGAGACAAGCATGTTGGAATTTTCAACAAGTGTTTTCTGTATTAACCCAGTGCAGATGCATTAACCAATTTGTTCTACAAATGAATTGATTTGGATTTCTACAGACAGAGTCTGTAAAAACAGAGTCTGTAGAAATCACAGTAAATGTTTGATGAGCCCACGGTTGAACTGAAGCTAGTCTGTATAACTTCAAGAATCCCATCATCCATTGCCTGAAGACTGGGTCATCATAGGAATATCGCCAATTATGAAAGCTCTGCCAGATATCAAGCCCTTACTGCACCAAAGGCAGCCTGCTTAAGAACTACTTTTGACATGAGACTGAAGCGCCTCAATTAGTAAGTTGAGAATTCCTCCTCCATTCATTGGTACCTGGCTTTACATACATGACTTCTTCATGTCGCAACAGCAACATGAAGAAGTCAAAGGAGTGTGCTGTCTTTTAACATATCATTTTGCTGTGGGGTAAACTCCTCAGGGTGAGATCATAAGCTTCTTCTCCATCCCAATTTGGACAGCAAGAGCGGCTCTGCAGTCCTACTGAGGAGAGGGATGATAAGGTTCCCTGGGATAAAGGGAAAGAACAGAGAAAGAAACATCAGTGGGCTGTAGGTTAATATCAGAACAGTTGTTTTTACACACCATCACCTCAGGCTTTGGAACAAAAGATTGGTGAAATAAAGAAACATAAAACTGCTTAAACATCATTAAAAGATATATTTATTAAATTAAACTACAAGTAAGGAAAAAAGTTTAGAATCCATTCAACTTCCACAGATTTTGATTGCCTTTAACTCAAGTTTTGCCTGAATTAACAATGTGACAACATCTTGGAGCCTCCTGAGTTGTAATTGGGAACGTTTTAACTTTGACTTTCTTATTGGATGTTGTAAAATGAGACCTCTAGGGGTTACTAACTTTACAAAATGTTATTGTTAGCCAACAGCACACGCTAATCCAAGTTTAACAACATCCTTCATTTTAGTCTGAACACTAAACACTTCATACCCACATGCTGTTGTATGAAGTAGGCCACACATTTTCCAACATTCCTTCTTTGCTGTGTCCAACAACACAAAAGAACATTTGGTCTTCCCCCAGTCAGTAGAGATTGCTGGGGTGATTAGGAACAGATCATATTTTATCTAGCACCGGGCCTGAGCCACGCATATGTTTATAATTAGCGGGGAGACGAAGGTCCGGCTGCGGTCAGCTTGTGGGGAAGGAAATCATGAGTTCATGATCTTTAAGGGATTAAAGCTATTCCTCCAGAGCAGTGTTTAAGTATGTGAGCTGGCGAGAGGGAGAGAAGGGACATCCCATCTGTTTTATGATCAGAGGGCTGTCTGCTTTTCGTGAGGTCTTCCAGGAGATGTTGTACCTCATCACAGCAGGTATTAATTTATAATGTGGGCTACAACTGCAGATCTACTTTCCACTGCCGGGCTATTGTACTGATGACAAGAAGTTCTGATGATGTTTTGCCTTGTAAAAAATTCATAAAGTCCTTCAAATTTTTAAATAGCATATGTGGAGACCTTCTTAATAATTTGTTGTTTTTTTTCTGGTGTAGTTATTTATAGCTTTTTTTACACTATGTTTGCTTTCTCTAAATATTTCAGCTTGATAAGGCAATCGTCTGAATGATTTTTATTTTTTATTTTTAACCAGTTTTCAATGTAGTGGTGCAGCCCATGATTGCTTTTCTGGGAGGCCTTTCAAAAATGTTTATTTGTTACTTTCACTGTTGCTTCAACAAAAATTGGTGTGCTTGTCTCAGAAACTGACAGAAACAGCCCTGCTTGGTGAAAACCAGCCAATTGCTCCACACTGTGCTTCATCCAGAGGGTCTGGAACTTCAGGATAGTTTAATGGAGCTCCGGTGAGGTAGTACTGCTTAGCGGTCTGACTGGGTTTATTTTTAACTGCTAGAAATCAAAGCGGTTATGTTCCCATTTAAAATGTCTTTCCCTGCTTATAGTGAAGGGTCTTGTATGTTGTTTCTATACTGTTTCTGTCTGTTCGTTAATTATTTCTTGTATAAATGTTTTCTTTTTTTGATGTTACTTTTTTTTTCTTTTATTGCAGCTACTTGTTCTGTCCTGTGAATTTGCTCTTGGGGGAACAGGTTGCCTTGTTTTACTTATAGTATCTCAGCATCAGTTCCTTGTAGATGTTAACAGTGTAACTTATGGAAAATCCAGAAAGTAAAAATAGGTTTAAGCTGGCTTAAACCGGGTAACCTAGAAATGCTGAAAGTAATATAAAACCCTAATTCATGCCAACTCTTAATGATGAGCCAATATCACAGCTGTCGTTATATACCTTTTTTTTTTGTGTGGATGTGACAAAAGCCTGGCCAAAGGCTTTCTTCTTTTACAGAGTTTAAAGTCTTCCCAAATCAATCAAAGTTGAGATTAACTCAGATGATTAATTAATCCAATTATTCTGAAAAATGGATTTTCTTTCGTGAGCACGGTACACACATGAAGGCAAAAACATGGCTGCACTGCACACAGTTTAGCTTACTGCTGGCTCTGAGGCTTCTGGTGGATTGGAGCCCCGTTTGAGCAGTTGTTTCCATTTTTCTTCCAGTACCCATGATGCATGTTGCAATTTCCACTTCAAACTGACCCAGTGGGTTGATTAATGGCAGCAAATGCGAGCCAAACACGTAATAAAAACCATGCGTGTACAACTGATCCTTGCTCAGATTGCATTTCTGCTGCTCAGGTCTGTGAGAACACTGCTGGACAAATAGATAATTGAATATCTTTGTTTTTCAGATTTAAAAACATGCAGTTGCTATTTAGGGTGGGTAGGGGAGGGCGGTCTCAAATTTCAATGAAACGAGTGCTGCTTGTGTTTGGGGTATGGAGCTGCTTCGGCTGTGCACTGTTGAGCTAAAGCAGATGGAGAACAACACAGAGGCCCCAATGGCAAGCAAGGTCGGTTTGTGTTGCAGCCCTAAAGGTCTGAAAATACACAAAGCCTGAACTGAGAGAGACTCAGAATACAGAGATACACCCAGAGGAGAGGGGGGGACAGACGATCATCTTCCCATTTTCATGTGTTTTACTTTTTTCCAAAGTAAGAGTTGTTTTAACTGGATGTGTTAAGCTTCCTGAATCATATCTGTTTCACTGAAGTGAAAAGAGGATAAATTATCCTCTGAGAAAAAAGCTCCTCCAGTTCTGTTAATTATTGCTTTTGATTGATGCAAAACTGCATAAGAATTTCTACAAACTTGAGTTGAAGGAGGAGAGATGTTGAAAATAAGTCAGTTCATGTTGATTTTTGCAAAAGTGAATATATTTGATGAATTCATGTTTTCAGCGTGTACAGTGCCTAAAAAAGGTATTCATCCCAGAAGTGTTTATCCCATTATTATGCTTTTACAAATCAATATGTTAAAATTAGGCATAAAAAAGAAGAAAACAAACCCATGTAATGTCAGAGAGAAATCAATCACAAATTATTATTATTATTTTTTTACATAAAACACTAATGCATCTAAAAAATAATAATAATAATAATAATAATAATAATAATAATAATAATAATAATAATAATAATATTGCATAAAAATGCAATATTTCTTGCAACCATTAGAAAAAGTGAGGCTTGTAAATAGTGCAAGTAATGCTGATGATTTACAGATAATGAAAGCCCCAAACATTCAGGATGTCAGAAAATCTAAATACTGTGAAAAATGCAATTTAATTTAAAACAACTGCAAAGGTTTCCTGAGTCTTTGATCACCTCTTACTCTGGGTCAGTCGGCAACACTATCATGAGGAAGACTGCTGACTGGACAGATGTCCAGGAGACAGTTATGGACACTCTTCACCAGGAGGGTAAGCCACAAAAGGCCACAGCTGAAGCAGCTGCTTGTTCATAAAGTTCAATAGAGTTAATATGCTTTTCTGTAATCATATTAACAGAAAAGTATGTGGAAGGAAGAAATGTGGTAGGAAAAGGTGCACCAGCAACAGAAAGAACCACAGGTCTCTCCTGAACTAGAGACAATATCAGAGGCATCTGACCTAGGCTAGGGAGAAACTGGTCTGTTGCTCGGTGGTCAAGAGTGATTTCAGATGATGGGCCGTGACTGAAACACAACTCTGTGAACAAGCAGCTTCTTCAGCTGTGGCCTTTTGTGGCTGATCCTCCTGGTGAAGAATGTCCATGACTGTCTCCTGGACATCTGGCCTCCCACATAGTGTAGCCGACTGACCCAGAGAGACATTTAAAGGCTCAAGAAACCTTTGCAGCTGTTTTAAAATAAGTGACATTTTTCACATTATTCAGATTTTCTGAGACTCTGAATGTTTTCATTATCTGACCCATAGTCATCAAATTGACAAGAAACAAAAGTTTGGAGTATATCACTATGTGTAATGATGCTGTGTCATAAATGAGTTTCACTTTCTGAGATGACTGGCAAGATTCTAAGAATCGGATATAATAAGTGACAAAAGTATGAAATTTGAAATGGAGTCACTTCACACGTCCAGAGTAACGTACTGCACTTACTGTAGGTAAGATCTTAAGAGGAAGCTCTGCACAAACAGAACAGTGAATTAGGAAGAGGTTTCATATGAGTTCATCATCACACTGACAGCCTTCACATATTGAATTCTTACCCACCCGCTGTTCTTTCCCCTTGTGGGCACATGTATCTTTTCAACATGTCATCAGAGCCAACACCCAAACCTGGGACCAGGTCTGTCAGGCATATACAACTGCAATCTGATAAATATTCAATTATAATATAAGAGAAAAGCGTTTTTTCTATCAAAAATCAAGACTGACAGTCTTGGGGGTTCACAATCTACGAATTCAGTTTTAAGTTGTAAACTAAACTCCAGTGTAGCTCCTCAGTAATTACCAGGCAAGCAGAGTGATGGTGGTGCTGCAGGATTAATGTGCTGAGTGCCTTGTGTGCAAAGCTCCCCTTATCGTTGTCTTGTTTCTGCCTCTGTCTGAATGCAGGGTAGCACTCTGATGATTGCTGCTGTGTTCTGCAGTATGTGTGTGTGTGTGCTTGAAAGAGACTGGGAGATATTCCAATGGTGAGAAAAAGGCAAAGCTCAGACTTCAAAGGTGTGTCAGGGCATGCAGAGCTCAGCCAGCCCGGTGTAGATGCCAGCTCCGTATGACCATGTAAATTACATGACAAGTATCAGAGTGCTGTGTTATCCAGCTCTAATCTCTCCGCTTACACATTCACATTTTTCATTCCTGCACGTCTTTGGTCTTACAGGTTTTTTTCAAACAAAAACAGCCGCTCTAACTCATTAAAGTGCATTTTATTCCCTTCACACATCTCTTCCCCTCCGTTGCTGTCCCATCGGTGTATTGTGTTTCTCCCAGCTTGCCAGCTGTCAAATCCAAGCCAAAGCCTCACCCCACCTCTTACTTTACCCCTCCTCTCCAACTCTTTCTTCTCATTGGCCGTCTGTCTTCCACACCTTTGTGGCGCTCGCCTCCTCAGCTCTCTGAAGCCAGATCCTCTCTCTGGGGCTGAGCTGTCAAGGTGAACTGAGCCCTGTAGCTGTTCTTCTTTCTGCCTCAGAAACATAGAAGTTCTCTTTACACAAGGAGAACTGTAAAGTTCAGTTATCTAATTACTGAAATGGAATAATAGCTTTGCATTAAGTGAGAAGGTCAGCTTAATGTTTTTTTGTCTTTACATATTTTTATCTACTTACAAGCTTGCAAACTCATTTTGGCTGTTACATCTTGTACATGACCAGATCAGGTCAAATGTATTCCCTGTCATAATTGTTTTATCATGGTACATTATTTTGTTGAAAGCTTTTAATCCTAAATGGCTTTCACATCTGATAGTCCAGTGGTCCAATTGAGTTGAGGCATACCTGTCAAGATCTGGACTAGAGAATACGCAAAATATTTATCCATCCACTGTTGCTGTCGGAATATGGGATAAGTGAGGGAGCGCATGAAGAAGAGGAAGAAGAGGGGGGTAGAGGGGTAAAATATAATAGTTTCCTGTCAAAAACTGAGCACTTGAGAAGTATCAATTGAGGACCAAAACGGAAACATTTGTTTCCATTTTCAGCCGCAGCAATTCACTTTCACACTGCACTGTGTCAAACGAACCAAACCCTTTGAAACACCTGTTCATACCAACTGGGGAGATGAAAAGTATAAAACACTCTCAACAATTGTCTTTTACAAAACCTCTAATTGGATAACCCCAAGATCACTAAGTCTTCTTAAAAGACCCTGAGAACATGTCTTAAAAATATATTCAGTGTTTTCAGTAAAGTTTAGCTGACTATCCAGGAATGGATCAAGGTATTTAAAATTTGCCAGTTTCAACAGGTTGACCATTGAGTGAAACTGGACCTACAGGTCATTTAATTAGCTCTATATCCTTAAAAAATGAAAAAAAAAATATTGTGTTTTATTAGAGAATTTAGTTTTTAAAGTGCCAATAATGACAGAATTAATTATAAATAATAAAGACTTTGTGGTATTCTGATTTAGGGATGTATTTAGTTGCAAAGTTTCAACATAAATGTTGTGTAGTTATTAGAAAAAGCAAACTATGGTCCAAAGGAATGTGCAACTGATACAAAATTCTTTTAAAGTTCGACATGTGCAGGTGGATTCGTACATTAAAAAATAAAATCATGGCAAAACCTATGGAATGGCAGCAATGTGCAGATACCATCAAAAATTGTACTTAAATTAATAAAGACTGTGCAAAAACCAGCACGAGTGTAAACAAGTAGAGTTTCTTGCAATCACTGATGGTTCTGAGTCTAACAGTTGCTGGGAGGAAGAATTTGCTGTAAAGCTCTTTTGTTCTCTGAGGATATAGCAGCTTGTTGCTGAAGGAGCTCTGCAGTTCAGCAGCAGCTTCATGCATGGAGTGAGAGACATTGTCCATCAGTGATATTCTTTTAGCCTGTCTCCCAAAAACTGTGGATCTGTAATGTTGAAACCTGTCAGTCACGACCCAGTGAACTCAGTACTGAGTCTCATTCCATCTTGTGAGCTTGACGTCAGCGTCGGCCCTACAGATAGAGGGGTTTTACTTTGTCTTTGTGTCTACAGAAACTCAGTGGTTTTTGCTGCGTTTGTTTGGAGCGCTGGAAAGCATCGATGATTTATGAGGTTATAATACCTTTGGTTACGCGTCTACATTCCACATTCATCCTCGCTTCATATAGAGCATTCAAACTGAAGGGAGAAGGGAGCTGTGTGCCCAGTTATTATATCAGTGCTCTTGTGGTGTACGTGTTCAGGGTGGTCTGGACTGTTGTGCCCCAAAAGCTAAAGAAAGCATTGAAGAGAGAATTTCACTTCTACAGAAGAATTTATACTCTGATCAGCCATAATTTTGCTGCAACTAACAAGTTGTGTAAAGTTGTTTGAAGTTTTAGCATAATGTATGCAGTGAAAAAAACAAACAAGGGTGTACAGAAGATAGATGAATGTTTTCCATTGTAGCAAAAAGGGGAGGTCAAGTAGATCAACTGTCCAAACACCAAAGGAGCTCAGCATCTGATTTCAAACTTTTCAAAACTGACCTGATCAAATTTTACTTCGATAAGTTAAAGACAGAAACATGAGTGTGTTAGCGCCATCAGTTAGCTTCCGTCAGTCTGTTGCACCTCTATGCCCAAGCTCAGTGTTTTTCCACTGGAATGTAAAGAAGGTAGTGTTTCTTCATCTATAAGACAAAAGATGCACATGAAATTTCTGTAATAAAAGAAAACAATTATAAGAAATAAGGCATGTTACACATTGACATACATATTAGCATCAGCCCTGAGCTGCTGGACAAAAGTGAAAGACTCTCAGAAGAGTAATGGAAGATTACCTGGGGATTTGGCCTGCACAAGGCTGCATAGACTTCAGTAAAAACCCGGTCGTTTTAGCAGCTGCCAGATATTGAACCACTTTTGCTCACCTGCTGCATCAGAATTATATCTAACACATCCAACAGCGTTGAAATGACAAGCCCATAACATTTGGAGGTATCAAGATATGTTTGAAGATGACTAACTCTGCACTCTGCTTTACTGCAGAAAAATCGTCCTCTCTGAATCATCGTTATCAATTCCTTCAACTGTTTTGGAAATAGTTTTTGCTAATTCACAGTATGGAGTTGAGCCAATGTATGAGTTAAAAGCATCCTATAGTTTATCAGCTTTTTCAATACGTGCCCACCTCTTTTACCACTACCACTGAGAATCATTGCTCGAGACATGTACTCCCCCCAAGCACATCCCCTATTAAACCCCTATCTCACTCCTATCCACCAACCTCCACGTTTAGCCCCAGGGCTGGATATCTATAATTCATCTTTTATCTGGCGCTCACAGTCCTGCTTGCTGTTCCACACAGCCATTGCCCACTTCACAGGGAAAGGCCGCCTGCTGCCATTCGCTTGAACGCAAATCTCATAGGGCACCCATATATTGATTGTAATCCAAAGTAAACAGCCTGGTTTGCATAATCAAGCATTTCACAGGCATGTACCAAGGCGAGTGAGGCAACAGAGCTCAGGCTTTGGTTTCTTGGGGATATGGCATGCCAAACTGGCAGCAACAGAGCAACTTTACAGCATACTAAAAGCAACAGGGGTCCTGACCACGAAAGATATCAAAGGAGAAAATGTTTGTGTAACAAAGTTAAAGGGGGAACAGGTAGAAATCACAAAAAATGACTTTAATGTGTTGAGCACTAACAGTAAAATGTTTTTATAGCCAGAACCCATCAGAACCCTGTGCTACCACAGGTCAACAGGTGGAGTACAACCTGGACAAGTTTCAAAACCAAAATATGAAAATATGAGTTATTTGGAGAAATTAATCAATTTATTTAAAATGGGTCAATGTTCAACACACATGAATCAATGAAGGAGAGATATACTGTAACAGGTACAAATTCTAATTTTCTAAACATACAGTAACATTCAAATTTAATATGTGACAATACAAAACTTCAGGACATTTAAATACAATCAGACCAAAATAAAAGGAATATAAAATCAAATAAAACACCTAAACACAAAAGGACTGCATATTGACAGCTATTTTGAGAAAATATCACGTAACAAATTGAATAGAAAGTCTGTGCATAGCAATTCATCGATTGGCAAAGTTCCAAAGCTGGGATGTCACACAACTTCTTAAAGGAAGTTATTTGCTTCCAAATGTTACTCCCACCTCAGGGCGGATGGAATGACCAGACATGTTTTGGTAGAATTGAGGAACACATTTGTTTTTCCTACAGAGGATCAGTGGAGCCATGAACAATCTTATAGGGCACACATAAATTTGAATACTGGATTAAATAAGCAAAAGTAAGAAAATTGTATTTTGTGAAAATAATACAGTGATGGAACAGGCTTGTTTTCTTTTCAAGGATCTTAAGAGCTTGTGCATGTAAGAAATTCAAACTCCTACACCCTTGAGACCATATTATCTCACACTACAGAAAATGTTGAAATATCATTACATTTAAATACAAGATAGATGCCTTTACAATAACAGAACAATGAAAACTTAGGAATTTTGGATTCTGCCCTGGATTTGACAGCTGGACAGGAAAGGGAAGCCATAATGGAAGGAATCTGTGTTCACTTGTGGACACCCTGAGACAAACATTGCAATAGCATACTCTGGAAGCAACAAATGCATGGCCGGAGTCTTCAGTATTACTGTATTATTAACTATTTTAGCCATGAAGATTTAAAAGAAACTACAAACTGGAATTAAAAGACACATCCTGGTTAGTGACACCACAAGGAGTTTCTGCATTAGTACTGGAGGATTCAAAGGTTTAGGGTAAGGACTGGAATGGGTGTACAAGCTGGCAAATGGTTAAAAAGAGTCTCATCATCAATGATCAGAAGCAACATTAAAGATAGTCAAGACCCTCTAAGACTAAACTACCCCAACTGTATCAAGTCCAAAAGTCTTAGGTTTGGAGAGCCAGAGTTAAAGATCCGGACTATTTCAGCTATGTGTACTGTATGACCTATAACGTCACATAAAATATTTCATTTGATATTTCAAAGAAAGCTGAAGTAGAGTTTCATGAAACAAATAAACAAAAACGTTCTGGAACTTTGTTCCAGCTGTCCACCAGCAGTGACCTTGGATGAGTTTAATTGGTTTCCGCTGGTCTGCTTTGTAGCAGAGGCTGAGTCTCTCTGAAGCTCAGCCAGATCTGTTTGGCACCCCAACCCCTTCACTGACTTCTGTTGCCTTGCAAAGGTCAGATGGATTAACACATACCTTTCAACTCCACAGCAGTGCAAGTCATGGCCTCTCTGCTATTTCCAGTGTCATGCATCACTCCCATTGTCATAAGGAGCCCTTTGAGCACACACTGTGAGAACTTAACACCACAAATAACTCAGAGAACTTCATGTGTTTCTGTGTGAGAGGTGCATCACATGCAGACCAGCACTGGATTTGCTTTATAAAATGTTTTTTTAGCTTAAGTTCAGTAGTGAATTTCATAAATGAATATGGGCACACTGACTGCAGACATAAAGCAAGCCCTAAAAAAACTGATTACACTTTTTTCTTTTTTTTTGCTTAATTTGCTTTCTTTAAGTCAAAGTTTTCTAATCATAACATAGGTAGATTAAGAAGCACTGAAAAACTGTGGTATAAAAATGAGATGAACTATACTGAAAATCAATATTTAGATATTTCTTACAAGTGGATTCACATTTGACAAGGATGCTTCAGACAACACAAAGACGAGATCCTTTTGGGTGTATTAGGAGTGTATTGCCTTAAACATGCAGAAAACCTGCTCCACTGTAAGGATGTAGTGATCTACTGTTCTGGTGGCTAACATCTGTTAGCGTTTCGCATAGCATGTTAGCAGCATGCTGGCAGAGTGTCATGACACAGGCCCTTGGGAAATGCCTTGGCTTCTTTTTTATAAATTTCAAAGGCAGGACAGACCCGCCACTTTATGCTGGTGTGACCTGATCTTCCTGCACTTGTAGCTACATCCAAAATGTTCCAAGAAAGTATGCATGAGGGTTTTTCAGATGGTGCTGCTAGCATGTAGCATAGACTGAATGTGCAGGAAATGTACCTTGCAAATTACCAGGAAGAATTCATGTTGGCAAGAAAGACAACTAACATTCTTAAGACTAGAGTCCCATAGAAAAATATTTTCCTTCTGAGTCCTCCAGTAAATCCTGTAGGGAAATGGCTAAAGGGTGATTCCAAGTTTCACTTCCTTGCTGAAAGTCGGGCTGTCTGTTGATCTCTTGTGGCCTGAATGACCCAGGAAAATACAATTTCCATTAATACAGCTGTTGCTTGGAGTTTTCACTCAGGTGTTTACAGATACAGTAGTGCTGCAGGTGCCACCAAATGCATCTTGCGTTAATTAGTTACTGCATACTCTTCAGGGATGTTGCTGTTGTACATGCATATAATGTTTGTCTCTGTGGTTTCTCAGTTCTGTTTCCTTTTCTCTCTTTCTACAGGTGTAGAAGCAGACTTCTTGTTTTCTTGTATTTTCTCTATCCTTTGTTCTCTCCCTCTTCCCCCTCAACACTTTTGCCACATTTCTTTCCATTTTTAGTTTTTTCTCTTGCTTTTCTGTCTCCAAACTTGAAATTAACCCAAATAAATTTCTAGTAAAGTTTTTATGTATGTATGTATATATCAACTGGAGCATTACAGTAAATTTGTTGGGCTTCTTCTTGCCACTCAAACAGATCTGAATGTCCTGAGTGTTTTGCATCTCTTGACATTGTGCTGAATTATTACACATTAGATTGAAAGACCTGTGTCTGTCAAACTGAGGCTCAGAGAATCCCTTCTATCAAACCACAAAACTTTATTCAGCAAAATTAATCACTATGTTCACATTGCTGATATTCATTGGTTTCAGGTCACTATTATTTTTGTTTAATATCCTCTAACTTCTGTAATTCATATAAATCAAAAAGGATTGAAGACAAGAACTGATTTGTATTTCCTTTTCTAAACTTAAATTTTCTAAAGTTGGTCAAATAAATCTGAGTCTGAGCGGCACAACACAGCATTTATTTTGCAATGTGTTTCTTTAACTATTAACCGGCATTATATCAGCCTTTAAAGTTGCATGCAGTCTGTGCTATGGAACACCAAATGAATCAATTCTTGAAAATATTTAGTTTTTCTAAAATATGTTTATTTCTTCCAATACAGTCAGATATAAAGCACTCTTGTACCTTAAATCAAATCTCTAATATTGAGGTAATTTTTGTTTCTCTTGGCTGTTTTCCAGCCGCCCTCGTAGATATACTCAGAGAATGGGAAAGGCACAAAGGTGGAGAGGAAAACCAGCATGTACTGTAATCCACCCAAGTGAAGCAAACAGCTGAACTAATAGATCTGCTGCCAGATAGTCAGGAAGACTGGATAAGTCATTCAGCAGCTGGAGGTGGGGAGAAAGGTCTGGAACTCATGTAAAAGAATACATACTTCCTTTTCTATGTTTGTTTAAAGACAGCCTTTTATGAAAATCTGTGCACACACTAGTTTAAGAGGTAAACAGTGATGGAAATCAAAGAACATTTAATTGATTAAAATTTGAGTTACTAATGAGCCTCGATTTAGCATTTTACCCTTTCAATAAGTTTGGGAATGGGATGTTAAAGGATCTATTTCAGGAAATCCCTCTTTCCCTTTTAGTTACAGTGAAAATAGTTTGAGTTCCAGCAAATGCATCAGTCATTTCCAGATGAACAGAATATCTCTTCTGTTGCAGTGTTAATGTCAACAGTGTGGTATAAGCTGAAATCAATTAAATCCAACAACTACAGCTACACTGCAACTTGATAGGCAGGAGAAAGCATCTAACTTCAAGATAGGTTACCTCTTCAGGAGGGCTCATGTGGTAAAAATTCTAATTTATTTAGTACAAAATGTCACAACTTGTGTCTAATCTTGTTTTCATATCATGCAGTTGAATGTCAGTGTTCAGTATTTCATATTTACATTTAGTTAAAGTTTCAGTAACTCAGGACCCTGAGATTTTGCGGCATCAAAGTACTTTGTTTTTGAATTTAAATAATGAATACTTTGTTTTGTAGATTTAGTGGACACTTTCTGGCCTGGCTACTGAAGTATTTTGTGGGGTTGCTGTTATTTTCCTGGGGTTAGCTTTAAGGACTATCCTTAAAGCTATCTACTTTAAGGATGCTCAGGAGCACTGGAATACTCTCAGATCCAACTCCTCGAAATTTGACAATACTTCTCAACTGGAAAAAGATGGATTGCTTCTTTTAAATTTGGGGTTACACTTTGCCTCAATGGAGGAGTTCAAGTCCTTGGTGTTTTGTTGACAAGTGACAGCACAATGTAAAAGGAGACAGATGCATATTCAATCTAAATGTTGCTGCAATCTGTTGTTGTGAAGCTAACAAGCAAATCCATGGTGGTGACAATGGTAGGAGTTTGTCCTGTAATTGATCGGTTGGTGGTTCGAGACCCTGCACCATCTATCTGTTGTTCTGCTCTTGGGCAAGATGTTCACCCATCTTATCTGCTGGTAGTGTTCAGAGAGGCTGGTGGTGCTGGTGTATGGGAGCCTCACTTCTGTCAGACTGCGTCTACAATGTAGATTGCCACCATCAGTGTGTGTGAATGGGTGAAGAGCTGAATGTAGTGTCAATTGCTTTGGGCTCCTCTGGTCAATGCAAATAGAAGAACAGGCCAAACTCTTGATCTGCCAGTTGGTCTACATTTCAACCATCACCTATGGCAACAGGACATGGAAAGGATGAGCTTCTTCCACAGGGCGGTGAGATTGATCAGCCTTAGAGATGGGATGACCAGCTCAGTCAGTCTGTCCAGTGGAAATTTGCAGAAGAGTTGCTACTGCCAAGCAATTAAAAAATGAGTTGAAGTGGTTCCAACAATTCATTCAAGACTTTACATCTCTCATCAAGACAAGCCTGCAGTTTTCCCTGCAGGTTGTTCAAGTTGTCCTGTGTTTCATCCATTTGTTTGCCACAGCACCTATCCGCCTCCATCTTGATTCTGCAGAAACTTTTGTCGTAAAAGTTGGTACGTCTAACACAGACCCTGGTACCATACTTCATCAACAAGAGCGGGATGGAAAGCTCCACTCAAGGAAGTTTTGTCTCACTCAGCAGGAATATTTTGACGGAGACTGGGAACAGATTGCTTTCACAATCTGATGGAGCAGCGACAGTAGACCATTGGAACAAAAGAAGCCTTTTTATTCTGGACTGACCACAGGAACTGGATCAAACTGTAAAATGACTGCATTTCAAGTGGGCTTGTTGAGCTCTTTTATTAAGTCTGACAACATTCATCTAATGAATGCTAAAACAAATGCTCTCTCCAGACAGTTTTCCCATATCACGCTGGACCCTAAACTAATCCCTCCTATCCTGGTTAGCAGCTCCTCTTTCTTGACCTCTGAACTCATTCATTTGCGCTGCCCTACCTGCCAGTGCCTCATGAGACTCCTGCTTTTTACATTCCTTCCCAGTGTGGTCTACAGGTTTTGATCTGGATCTTCTGGTCTGGGCAGGACCCACAAAGTCCTCCAAAGGGCACTCTGATGATCTTCCATGGGTCAGTACATTATTCAGGTTTTCCCTTGTGAAGCTTAATTCACCACTGATATATAAGTTCTCTCTCTTTTTCTTCTCTTTGCCATTCCAACTTCATGTCTGGTTCGTATGTAACACTGATTACTTTCTGACTCTGCTGTCAGTGTCCAGGTGTTATTTGTTATTGAGCAAAGTGCTTATTTCTCCCTTCCCACTGCCAGCTCATTTGGGTCGAGCCAGCATGGCACATCTTTCTCAGGAATCCATGAGTCTCATCCCACACTGTCTGCCATATTCACATTGAAGTCATGAGACAGTGCAACTAAGACGATCCAGCTGCAGAATAGCACCCAAGAAAAACTTAAAATGAAGAAGCTATAGAACCATCCGCCACAGCACTGTCAGGATCAAGCTCACCAATTAATGAATTCATACATTGATTAATTTATTGCATTGCATGAATATAGTCACTATGTGTTTGCTATAAGCTGTTAAAAATCTTACTTTTGATCATGTGAAAAGTAATTAATGAGAGTAGACAGTGCCTTTCAGTCCAGAGAATTGTTGGTTCGCAAAGACAAGCAAAGCTTTCCAAGCCTCTGATCTGTTGACTGATCTGTTAGACTGGGAAATGTGTGCTGCCACAGCAACACGCACATGCTAGCTAAAAGAAAATCTACATGTCAAAATGTTGAGGAGAAGGCTATAAATTATAGATCAGAAGCCCACTGCTCTGAAAGTGATTGATTTTTTTTTCTGCCATCATTATTCAGAGCCATGAGAATAAACTTGTGCACATAGTTAAACATTTACACCACATCCATCCATGTTCAACAGTTTTGTGTACAAAGTAACACATGTACTGACTTTTCTCTGAGAGTAATTGTCAAGCTTTCTGTCATAAACTTCCAGGTCCAGTCATAATGCTCTTCAGCCATTTGAAGAGAAGAGCATCCCTTTGCATAGGATGAGGCCCCATGTGGTTCTGACCCCAACATGATGGAGTCAGTTTGGAATTTGAAAAAGTCACGAATGTACAAGAGAAGCTACCAACCAGAGGGAGATAGTAACTAGTTACATTTACTCAATAACAACAAACACTTGCATACTTTTATTGAACAAATGTACTTCTCTGAGTATTTTTACTACTCTGTACTATTTACTTTTACTTGAGTAATTTTATTGTGAAGTATCTCTACTCTTACCTGAGTAAAATTTAACCAAATATTTACCAGACAAAAACATAGACAGAAATAAACAGATTTGGAAAAATAATTACCTAATTTTGTTTATTTCTTGTTACTTATATGAATTATTGTCATTTTGGTCCTTTCAATACGAAATTTTCTCCTTAACTTTATATTTTGATCCATCCGATGATTTAATTTTTAAATATGAACTGACTGATAATTTAAGGAGTTATTCAATACTTGGGCAGGTATATATATATATATATATATATATATATGTATATATATATATATATATATATATATATATATATTATATATATATATTATATATATATATATATATAAAAAATTCCCTTCTCACCCACCGCGGGTGGTTCTTATCCTCTGAGCTCGGGTCCTCTACCAGAGGCCTGGGAGCTTGAGGGTCCTGCGCAGTATCTTGGCTGTGCCAAGGACTGCACATTTCTGGACTGAGATGTCTGATGTTGTTCCTGGGATCTGTTGTAGCCACTGCTCTAGTTTGGGGGTTACTGCCCCGAGGGCCCCGATGACCACAGCACCACTGTGGTCTTCACCTTCCAGGCCCTCTCCAGTTCTTCCCTGAGGCCCTGGTATTTCTCCAGTTTCTCGTGCTCCTTTTCCTGATGTTGCAATCGCTTGTATTGCTACATCTACCACAACGGCTTTCCTCTGTTGTTTATCCACTACGACAATGTCTGGTTGGTTCGCCATTACCATTTTGTCTGTCTGGATCTGGAAGTCCCACAGGATCTTAGCTCTGGCGTTCTCCACCACCTTTGGGGGTGTTTCCCACTTTGATCTCGGGGTTTCCAGTCCATTCTGCACAGATGTTTCTGTACACTATGCCTGCCACTTGGTTATGTCGCTCCATGTACGCTTTCCCTGCCAGTATCTTGCACCCTGCTGTGATGTGCTGGACTGTCTCAGGGGCCTCCTTGCACAACCTACACCTTGGGTCTTGTCTGGTGTGGTAGATCTGGGCCTCTATTGCTCTGGTGTTTAGGGCCTGTTCCTGGGCGGCCAGGATGAGGGCCTCTGTGTTGTCCTTGAGTCCAGCTTTTTCCAGCCATTGGTAGGATTTACTGATATCAGCCACTTGGGTTATTTGCTGGTGGTACATCCCATGTAGGGGTTTGTCCTCCCATGATGGTATCTCTGGCACCTCAACCTCCGTTCCCTGTTGTCTGAGACATTCACTGAGCACATTGTCTGTTGAGGCTTTGTCCCTGATGTATTTATGGATCTTAGTTGTTTCGTCCTGGACAGTGGTTCTCACACTCACTAGTCCTCTGCCTCCTTCCTTGCGGCTCGTGTACAGTCTCAGGGTGCTGGATTTGGATGGAACCCTCCATGCATTGTTAGTAGCTTTCTGGTCTTAATATCTGTGGCTTTTATCTCCTCCTTTGGCCAGCTAATTATTCCAGCAGGGTATCTGATTACTGGCAAGGCATAGCTGTTTATCGCACGGATTTTGTTCTTGCCATTGAGCTGGCTTCTCAGGACTTGCCTTATTCGTTGGAGGTATTTAGCTGTGGCTCCTTTCCTTGTGACCTCATCGAGGTTGCCATTTGCTTGTGGTATACCTAGGTACTTGTAACTGTCCTCTATGTCTGCTATTGTTCCTTCTGGGAGTGAGACCCCTTCTGTGTGGATGACCTTCCCCCTCTTTGTGACCAGCCGACCACATTTCTCTAGTCCGAATGACATCCCAATGTCAGTGCTGTAGATCCTGGTGGTGTGGATCAGTGAGTCGATGTCTCGCTCACACTTGGCGTACAGCTTGATGTCATCCATGTAGAGAAGGTGACTGATGTTGGCTCCATTTTTGAGTCTGTATGCGTAGCCAGTATTGTTGATAACTTGGCTGAGGGGTTCAGGCCTATGCAGAACAATAGATAGGACAGAGCATCTTCTTTGTATATGCCAAAGTTGATGGACACTTGTGCAAGTGGTTTGCAGTTGGCTTCAAGGGTGGTTTTCCACAGCTTCATCGAGTTTGCAATGAAGGCTCTCAGAGTCCTGTTGATGTTATACATCTCTAAGCATTCAATGATCCAAGTATGCGGCATTGAGTCATAGGCTTTCTTGTAATCAATCCAAGCCATGCACAGGTTGGTGTGTCGGGTTTTGCAGTCTCGGGCAACTGTGCTACGAGGAGTTGGTGTTTGGCTCCTCTGCTATTTACACCGATACCCTTCTATGCCGTGCTCATGTGTTTATCCATGTGTTTGCTTATCTTGGCCGCTATGATGCCTGACATGAGCTTCCAGGTTGTGGAGAGGCAGGTTTTTGGTCGGTAGTTGGTGGGACTGGACCCTTTGATGGATCCTTCTGATTAGGATTGTCCGCCCTTCAGTTAACCATTCAGGGTGAGTCCCACTTTGTAGCAGCTGGTTCATTTGGGCTGCCATTCGCTCATGGAGAGCAGTGAGTTTCTTTAGCCAGTAGGCATGGCATGGATCATGTCAGGCCCTGGTGCTGTCCAGTTTTTCATACCTGAGACTTTCTTGGACATCTGTCACAGTGATGGTTACCGGGGCTTGCTCAGGGAGGTTGCTGTGGTCCTCTCGTAGAGAGATCAGCCACTGTGCATTGCTGTTGTGGGACGCCTCCCTTTCCCATATGCCTTTCCAGTATTGTTCCGTCTCCAGCCTTGGTGGGTCTGCTCTGTTGTTATTGTTACCCTGCCATTGAGAGTACACCTTAGCTGGTTGAGTGGAGAAGAGCCGGTTAATCCTTCTGGATTCATTCTCCCTTGTATATTTTGACCAAAGATGACTCTGTCAAAATGAAGCTATCATCAGATATTCCACATTTGAAAGACTCAACCAAACCACCTTTACCTTACTTATGCAGCTCTACACAGTTTTGTTTTTGTTTTCACAGCTCTAGTTTTTACTAACAGCAGAAGCTATTGCTCACTTTAAACCAACCACCCACACATACACAAAGGCGACCTGTAATCACAGAAGACAGTGAAATGACAGGGTTGCATTCTTCTTGCCCCACTGAGCAGAGCAGCAGGAAAAAATGTCTTAGATCACTGTTCACTGACATGTTTAGCTGATCTGATAGGAATCCACTGATAAGAGAGAAAAGATGCAGCCAGGCCTGGCTAACAGTGTGAAAATAAACAAAACAAAACAAAAAAAATAATCCAGGCAGGTTTATCATGAACAACACAAGCAGGTGATGCCAGTTCTTTAATGGCTCTGGGTTTCTGTATGTTCTAATCGCATGTTCTGCTCTGTTCGCAGCAGGAGAAACGTCCAACCTTTATGAGATAAAGCCAAATGGCAGTCAGGGGATGGTGAATGATTGAGTGTGAGTATATGTAGGTACATGCAGAGTGTGTGTGTTGGTGAGGAGGTGGAGAGCAGGCCCGGGCTTGGAGTGGTGATGGGATCTGTCAGCGCAGTGAGACACAGACAGGGAGTCAGAAAACTGCCAAATGAGACATGGCTCCACGCCGTCTCCATTGTCCAAATTCCAGCGAGCTTAGATTGTTATCAGATCTGTCACCATGATCCCGAAAGACGTACCAAAACTCACACAGAATGATGCAGTTTAACATTAACACCTAAAACACCAGGACTTGTAATGAAGTACTTATTAATTAATTTGAAAAAAAAAAAAACAAAAAAACAAAATATATTATTCACATCATTGTTCTTCACCATATCAGACAGTTCAACCACAGCAGTAATCTTCACCAGTGATTCACAATTTACACAAACAGTAGTGTTTTGGTGATGTTTATGTTACTGGGGCGATTCGCCAGGAAGGTTACCATGGTAACTTACTATAACCTGCACTGAAACAGGTTTTCTAGATAAGTGATAAACACAGATGAAAAATTCCATGCTTGTGATAAAGTAAACATACTTATTTCCTATCTACTTTTTGCCTTTCAGTGCCAGGCATCCTAATGAATTATTTTAGTGCTGTCTTGTATTATTTATGTTTGTGTTGTTTGGTGTGAGTTTATTTCAAAGAGCATTTCTCATAGCCAGGGGTGAATTTGAATGAAGAACGGCTTTCACAAACTGTGCAAGAGGAATACTGAATCAGAGAGATGACATTATAGCAAGAAAATTCTAGGTCATCTGTGGGGTAGAGGTCATGACCTTTGGGGGACAACATACAGTACCTCTTAGCTGGAACATTAGGCCTGCCATGTTTCCTCAGGTTTTAAGAACACCAGCCTGGCCCCACAAGCATTAGTGACTGACCCCTCAACACGCAACCCTTCTGATAGATTAGCAATTCAATTTTCATTGTACAGTCCAAAGGAATTCAATAAGCTGTAGAAAAGTAAATGTGTCTGAGTTGTGAAGCTCTGCTGAAGTTTGACTCAAGCTGCAAGAAACTTCAGCATTAAAAGAAAGTCCTTGAAGCAAAAAGGGCCTGCATGTTTCCCAGGGACAGTTATTGCAGCTGCACAGCTTCCTGTTCAGAGAACACCATGTGGATAACAATAACTACCCTACTGTTGCCAAGTTAGATACTTTATCGCTATATTTAGCAACTTTTCAAGAAAAAAAAAATGTCATAGAACAAAACTGGAATCAGCCAGAAAACTGCAACCGGTTAACCCCTAGATATCAATGTAGATTTAAATAGAAAGCCTTAAGGATGCATGTCCGTCTGTTTATTCCATAGAGTATTTACTAATGTATAACAGAGGTGGAGGAGTTGTCAATGGTTATCTTGGACAAATGTTTTTGTTAAACTTCAGAAATCTAGAAGAAATATTTAATTAAAATCTGCTTTGATGACGTCCCATGGCTTAAATAACCTCTGAACCCTGACACTAATTCACCTCAAACCAAAATCCAACCAGAATGAAACAGAATGATCCATCTATTCCCCTGTATGTCAGAAAAAATGATGTCCACCTTTGGTAAAGGTCAGAGTTTTCTGTTCTTGTGTTTCATATCTCCATTCACTCACCAATCAGTCTTCATTTCTAAAGCACTTTTATTTTTTAACAAAAGCTTTTCTGAAAAAAAAGAAAACACAAGGTTCAAAACAAAGAAATCTCATTCACCTTCTGATCACCTTCAAACATAAAAACAGACCTCAAATGAGAATGTATGAACTGGTAGGTAGCAAACATAAAAGCACTTAATTATAACTCATCATATTGACACACAGAAGAGAAAAGCAAAGATCTTAGGACAGGAAAAAATAAAAGCAAAAAAAGAAAAAAAAACAAAACGAAAAACGTAAAAGGTTATCTAAATGTATGAAACAAGCAAAGCCAACATATACGTAACTAACTAATTTAAGGAGTTAAAACTTTGCTGAAGAGATGTGTGTTTGGTTCATCCTCCATGTTTAATCTGAACCCTCTGAAACATTTAAAACACATTCTAATGGAATGTCTTGGTCAATATTTGACTCACTTTTCATTTTCACTGAGGTGAAAAAGCTCTACAGACCAATCTGATCTTTTCCTTTTCACAGAGCACAGTGCACTACTTCAACAAAGTTCAACTCCTCTTCCTCATTTAGTCCAACTAATTAAAGGACTGTGTTTGCAGCACAAAGTTAAGTAAAACACTATAATTCTGGTCAGGCTTAATTTCCCCCTCTCTCACATCACATTTGCCACACACAAAGCAGCAGTAACCACTAGTGTGTGGTTACTGCTGCCCATACACATTCACTGTGGTTAAGCCACTGCACACTATAGCTTCAGTCTCGTCTGGCTCAGCATCCAATCAGAGCTTTAGATGCACAGAGTTCATATTTCCCTGCTAACAGAAGAAATGCACACTCAAATCAATAGTTATTTGTTACATAGTTACATGTGATACCACAATGATGGTCAGGCCAGAGAAGCAAGCTGCATTCAGAGTTTCTGGTCTTCTGTTTTCAGTGTGGAAGGACAGAGAAAAGAGAAAATAAGGCTCACTTCTGATTACTCGGCTGTCTGCAAGGTCTGTCTGGCACAAGTTTCATCATCTGTCTCAGTTGGTGAGAGTCTGTCAATTCTGTCTACCTTTAACTATGTTCTTAGATAGACTGAACTGTGCATGTCAAGACCTTATGTGGTAACTATTGACAAAGTGTCAAGATCTGCAACTCAAATAAGAAATGAAATGTCTGAGGACTTATAAAGTCACTTCCTTATTTTGTAGGAAGAACCCCCTGAGCTGTGGAAGATTTTCACCTTGTCATGTTTAAAGCCAGGCATGGTGTAAGTAAAAAATAACCAAGAGCAAAACAAATATTTGTTAAGAAAATATGAAATAAAGGAGAAGAATGAAGCTAGATATCAGATAAATAGCAAGTTGGTTTTAAACGAACTTGAATAATAAACTGAGCTTGGATCAGTTGGGACGTACATTTGGTTGAAATTATTTGTTCATAAATTTGCTTGAGACAACATTTATTGTGACTTGACGACAAATAGAAGCCAAACTGAAAAACATTTTAAACATAGAAATTGTTTCGGTATAATATATAAAATGAACCAACGTCTCATTCTTAATATGAAGTTAAGGAAAAGTAACATCTTCCATATGTATATATATGTGAACATGCAAACTTAAGCATCACGATTCTGGATCATTAAAATTTTCTCTGAAAATCAATCAAGGATTCTGTTATATAAAATTCCTTTTATACAGTTTGAATTTTATTATAAATCATCAGCTGTCGCTAGAGGCTCATTTTGCAGTAAAACGCACAAAATCATAAAATAAGCTGCAGTTCCTCCCAGTGACGGCTCTTACAAGCTTCCTGAGAGGAAAGCATGAGCAAATCATGCAGGTGTTGTCACTCTGTCATCACATTAACATTCTTCTGGAAGACTTGTGTCAACAGGCGGAAATTCTTCACCAAAGAAGAAGAGAAAGCTCTATAAACACAGCTCAGCTCAAAAATAAAGAATTTTAATAGAAGTAAAAATACATGACGCTGAAATACACAGGATACACTTATTTTCTTTATATTGTGGAGTAGACAAGTAAAATGTAAGAGAAAAAAAATATGATTAAGAACGAAACAACATGATATAACATACTAATAATAATTAAACAAAACTTACATATCCAATTCTCTGTTGGTGGAGCTGGGAAAAGGCCTGGAGATCCGGTCCATTTCACACTACAAGACCAGGACCAAAACAAAGCGTTGAATTTCTCATTGAGATGTTTTCTGTGGTGAGAAGCTAATGGACTGAAACCTCCAGTCAGGTTTGTTGGACTTCAAATTGTACATGAGAACCTAAGAAAAAGGCACTCAGCAGTTCTGCAGTTAATATTTTAAACGTCCAGCTCCTTCAGATGTTTCACAAAACAAACAACATCTTTAATGAGACTGATAACATTTCGAGACAGACTTGGTTGCCTACAGTTTCTTGAGATTGCGTATTGCTGCAGTCATTAGCAGCGGTGCCTTGTGGCCTGATATTCTGAGTTTGAATCCTGGACGGCTTCTTTTCAGAGGGAAATTTCAGGCAAAAGACATAAAACATCTTTAAATCCAGCAAAATTGTTTCGTAACAGTGTTAGTTTTAATGAGCCATTTCGGCAAGAATGGTCATCGATTATTTATTAGCAAAGATGACTTTTAATAAAAGGAGCTTCCTTTTTTAATAAAACAAAGCCAAGAACAAGTGATGGGGGCAGTTTTTAACCAGGCTTTTAAAACGTTTTTCTGGGGGGTAGTCTCGTGAAACTGTCATGGCAGCATCAGCAGGCAGTTCATGTTTTTTCTTGGTGGATTTTATTTTAAGTTCTCACCTGCTGAAATGTTAATTCTAGTTTTATACAGAATTAACAGCTCAACCTCAGAAGTTTGTGCTATTACAAAATAGCACAGGCTAAACCTATAATAAGAAATAATAATTAATCTAATTTAAAAAGGTGTACTCAAAGGAAAACATGGCAAGCTTAGAATAATATATATTTTTTAATTACATTGTTAGCAAGTCATACTAACAAGTAGGACAAGTTTTTCATTTGAAACTTGCAACTTGTAGGATACATGGCAGGAGGCCGGATTTAATTGTGTTCTGCCTGCCTAAATGCTTGGATCTACAGTTATAGCCTATTTTTATTTAGACACATCAGAAGTGATTTTCAATCAGTTAATGTTTCCAAAATGGACACCCAGTTCACATGTTGATTTATCGGTGAGTTTAAACCCAGATCTTTCCTGAACCCTGGCCTGCGAAAGTTCAAAACTGATAAATGATTGTTTGTTAGGGAAAAATGATAACTGATACTGAAATAGTGTTGTTGAATTATGTTCTGTATATCATCCCAAGCTGTTTTTATGACAACTAATCCTATTTAGTTTGGATCAGTTATTGTGAGTTTTATTAGAATCTTCAAATGATATTTTTCCCATCTAATCTCAATTCCTGTCAGCTCAGAAACTTAATTTTACATTTAAAAAAATCTGGCGTAGCCTCAGTAGCACTATGCTGTTGGAGTCTTACTTTGGGTCACACTAGTGCAGTTAAATTTGGTGGTAGTTCTAACATTTCCCCTACATAGCACCTTAAACCTCAGATTGTTCTGCTGGCCCTGAACAGTTTATGTAAGTTAAGATCATATCAATTTCTCTGTGTGAGTCCTAAACTAAGGAAAACCTAAAATTATCCTGGTTCTGGTAAAAAAAAAAAAACAAACAAACAAAAAACATGTTCAGACAGACAAGCACACAGAAATGACAGACTTCAAAACAAACATCTCATAAGGAGAAACATGAGACATGATGGAGGCTGCATTCCTTTCTGGGTTCAGAATATCAGACATATCAGCATTTCAGTCATGCAATTGACTGAAAGCTTTGGATGTTACGTTAATGCAGGCAGATCTAATATTATCATGTGGTGAAAACTTCTTTTATTATTCAAAGTCAAATAAATGTTTTTATTTGGTAATCTCCCACTGTTTTGTTATTTTGCATTAACTGCAGTACTACTGACTTTTGTATTACAAAGGACTAATCCCAAGTGACATAAAAGAACCAATGGAACGGCTGCTGTTGTACTTTGTTTTTAAGACTTGAGCTTTTGCAACCGTTAAATCCTCCTATGAAAACATGAAGACAAAAGCACAAAGCATCACGGCTGTCAATTGAAGCATTTCTGTTTGCTTCCTTGCTATTTTCTCTTTTCATCACAGGTGTTGTATATTTATTTCACTAGTATGTTTCATTTGTGCCAGGAATTAATGTTCTGTGGTATTACTGAGATGAAAACCTACTGAAGTGGCTCATTATGTTGATGTAGCCATGTTGGTTCAGAGGGTCTACTGTGGGGTATCTGAGCCTTACGAAACAACAATCACTTGATTGTTAGTTTATTTATTACAAATACGTAATGTTTCAATTGTAGATTTTTGTGTTTTTATGATGTAAAGCACTTTGAACTGCCTTCTTGCTGAAATGTGTTGCATATTTAAAAAAACCCTCTGACTTATGTAGCGGTGATATAAATTGGCACACAGCAGTATATTAGTGACCACAGGCTGTTAAGTTTACTGCTGGTTTCTAAACCAGCTAAACCAGCAGTTTCTAAGCTAAACAGTGTGTGTGCGTGCACGTGTGTTTGTGTGTGTTAAATTTGCATTAAACAACATCATAGAACCACACTGTGACCCTGCACCGATGGATGAACTATCCCTTTAAACAATTACAGCTAATTACTTCCTGTATGCTGTCCAGTGTTAAGTGATATGTGTTTATGTAATGCTTATGATTAGTTGGTGGTAGCTCTCAGTAAAAAATAAAAGGTCAAGTGTGGTTGGTGTGTCAGTTTGCCAAAGAGACACTTCAGCATATGCAGTTTTACTGACGTAGCTTGAACCTCACTGCGGCCTGTTTGCGTGCGTGGTTGTGTGTGTGTGTGTGTGTGTGTGTGAGACGTGTTGATGAGGGATCAGTGTGGCTTTGGGTGTGTAGAATGGGCTGTTAGAGTAGGGCTGTTCTGTTTTTAGCATGCTACGCTAAAAACAGAACAGAATTTTTGCTTATGAACTTGTGACCTTTCAAATATTCCTGATATTTTAAAATGAAAATTCAAATTGTACCACAATTATCATCTTAATATGATTTGAAATCAATGAATATATAAAAATGATGGAGTCCAGCTTTAATGTTGGGTATGTTAAAAAACAACAACTAACGGAACCCTTTCAGTTTGCAAAGTTAAGTTATAAATATTTGCTGTATTTTGTAGGTTCTGTTAAAACTTACAGAAATATAAAAAGTATTCACCCCCTTTTAGCCTTTTCATTGGTTTCAGAAATTATCGATGAGCAACAAATTTAGGGTGTTTCACAAAACAAATATTAAGCTCCCATAAAGCCTTGCCTATTTTTGTTTTGCCCTTTGTTTTGTCTGAATGCCATTAGCCCTAATGTGTCCTTTCCTCTTTTTATTTTATTTTGTTAGAAACTGTAGAATACTCACTATTTAGATGGAGAGAGACTCCTTTATTGCAACCCAGAAAATGAATTAGAACAAACTTAGAATCCAGAAATAAACTTTTCCAAAACAGGAACATTTAGTTTTTATTATTACTTAGAAACTATGGAGTACTCATTACTTTTACAAATTTAGAGCACACTTATAAAGTCCATAGAATACTTGTACATGTCGAAGTCCAGAAGTCCAGAGGATATTTACTTACTTACTTACTTATACTTATTTAACAAACCTGAATAGGAGTATCTAGTTTATTTACTTTGGATAAACATTATTAGCTTTTTCTTCCTTTGCTCTTTCCTTTGGTTTGTTATTTTGTTTGTATTTCCGTTTAATCCCTATAAAGCATGTTGTATTGCCTTGTTGCTGAAAATGTGCTAAATAAATAACATTACCTTTACTTTTTACCATAAAGCTTTGCCTGGTGACGACACCAAGCAGCAGCTGGATGCAGAGACTCTCCGTCTCAGCCAGTGAAGCTTGTTGTTCCTTCAGTGTCGTGATGGTGACCTGGTGTCCTGTCGCACTAGTCTACTTCTCATAGGGTCACTCAGGTTGTGAGCATGGCCTGATCTAGACAGATTTACATTTGGGCCATATCCTTTCCATTTTTTGATGATGGTTTCTACTGAACATCAGAGGAATCAGAGCCTTACAGATTTTTTTTGTATCCATCCCATGACATTTACCTAGGTCAGTCACTTTAAAGGGGAGCAAATATTTATGCAGTCACCTATTTAGTGTTTCATATATTTTATTTTATTATCAATAGTTGATAGAAATATAAAATTTATAAAATATTGAAAATCTTTAATGTCACTTTGACATTAAAATTTTTTTGTAATGTTTCACAAAAAGCCACAACATGGTGACAATTCTAACAAATATGTAAAAAAAAAAAAAGTAATAAAAGTTATGTACTGTAGCTTTAATGATCAATTATTAAAGGGCAGCATGTGGGGAGCAGGACATGGGAACGAGTGTAACTAACACAAGAATCCAGATGTGTTTTGTTTCTGACCCCAGTAAAAACAGCTTTAGATATGCCATCTTGTGCTGGAAGTGAAAGCAGTGAACTTTTCTGTCGACCTGGTTTTATAATTTTCTGTCTACCTGGAACTCTTTGTACTTCATTTTTCCCTTGTGAGAATGCAGAGAGAGAAAGAAGAACAAGCAAACAACTGAAAACTCTGAGGTGTTCCTCAGACTTACTTCAGTCTTTTTTAAGTGTGCATGTAGGCTTCAGCTGAGGTTTGTTGTTATGCTCCTGAGACGTTAGGCTCTTCATATTCTCTGTATATTTATCTGAGTTGTAAAACAATCATTTATGCAGCAGGTGAGGAATGTGATTCAAAAGCATTTTGTCTGGCTTTGAGGGCTCACAGCATGACTAATTCAGTGTATCATTCATGGTACATTCTGTATTTTATCTCATTCAAGAGTCTCGACTTTATTATCTTCCAAGTGGATTGTGTTTTCTCCTTTTCATGGCCATCCAGAGACCTGATGAGGCGTACTGAACATGAATGAGGAATCTGTGTATTTGCTGAAAAGAATGCTGGAGTTCACTCTAAATTACCTGAAAAGGTTTCAGACACATAAAGCTCCAACAATGCTGCAGCATTAAAGGATTGTTCACAAAGGGTCCTGATTATTTCACCAGCTTCTTGCTTTTCTATTTCTAAATGTTTTGCGCCCAACATTTTTGGACTAAAACATTTTGCCTATCCTGAAAGGCTTCTGAACGGTCATGTGTCAATTTGTACTCACATTGACAATGCTGCATTTCTGTAGTCTGATCATAGTACAGAAGAAAAGCTGGTTATGCTACTCCAACAAATGATATGTATCCACGGGAGGACTATATACGTCCTCCTGTGGATATGAAACATGTGATCATGTTTCGTATCATATTTTAAGAAAACATCCTGGTTTAATCAGAGTTCAGAACGAGACAGTTTCTGTCTCTCGGTATGGACTTCTTACAGCCTGTAGTGAACTACTCTACTGGTAGACAAAATAAACAATTTCCTCTCAAGTTTATATATTTATACCTCACATCTGCATGCTGTGAATGTGTGAAATCAAATCCAAAGTCAAATTTCTTGTTTCTGCACATGTTTGTCCAATAAAACTTATTCTAATTCTGAATTACATTTTGCTAAGATGCTAAGATTAAATCCTGACACGTCTACTTGATATGAAAATCTGACACTTGTTTTCTTAAATGAATGTGAACGTAGTTCCTCAAGTTTAGGTGAAGCTAAAAAATGATGCCCAGAGTGTTTTTGGGTGCATGATGTTACACAGACTCCAATTCAGACACAAGCTTTGCCTTTTCTCCATGATTCGGCTCCTGAGGTCCGCAGTGACTTTGGAGAGGGCATAAACAACATCAAGTGAAACTAAATCCTGGACAGAATCTAGGACAAGCCTCTCCCACAGGAGGCTACATTGAATAATATCACTTGAAAGAGTGAAAGCACCAACCGACTGTACATCACTTATTTTTCCAGCCACCTCTGTGCTGTGTTGCTTACTGCAGTCCTTAATAACTATTTTCATGAAGTAATACCAGCTCTGAAACATCAAAGCCTTTCAACTGGATTTGCTTCTTGTGTTGTCTCAGTTTTACCTGCTGGTGGCACTAAAACAAATCAGATCTTTGTAAACCCTGGTAGCATAATTCAAAAACTTCCCTTTACCATGCTGCTCTAACAACAACCCTGCCATACTGACATGCATACAGCATCATCCATGATCACTCTTTGAAGATATATTTTCAACTGAATTTGACTTGAATAAGTTTCCCTTACATACATACATACATATTATGACCCTAACACCCATTCAAGACGTTAGGGTCATGATATAGATTCAATTTCTTTTTATTCAAATGGTCTAAAGATTTTGTTTAAATTATGTCTGACAAAACATTTACTTAAAACATTTCTGTAAGTATCTTTACTTTGGTATGTTTTTCTTAAAAAAAAAAAACAAACAAAAAAAGAATCTGAGAATTATTGAAAGTACACAGAGCAGCCTTCTACTGTGAGCATAATGTGATGTGCAGCACTTCGAAATATCTACATTTTATGTACAGTTCATTTTATAATAAAGTTTTGCTCATTTTGAATGGATTCAGAATTGAAATGAGCAAAGCTTGTGATTGCGATTCTTTACAGAATCAATATTTTTTTCTGCAGATCGGAGATGTTGTATTTTGGCTCTGTCTCCAGTTTGACAGGAAGATGGATTGTTGCGCTGTGACATGGAGAGCTGGGCCCTGAGGGCTAACACCATGACAGGCGTGCTCAGACCTTCACCAGCAATGAAGGATCACAGATACCACAGGCGCTGCTGATCTGCTTCTGCAGACAGAAGAACCTCCAGGCTTCCGGGACTCACTCTGGTCAGCAGCAGAGCTCAGCAAGTAAACACACAGAGAGGACAGAAAGTAATTATACATGCTAACACAGACACACCGTAATTAAAGTGCAGTTACAGTAGTAGAAGTCGGCTATGATCAGCCTAGAGCTATGAGTTCTTAACACAACATCCTGCCTGTGGGAAGATGGAGTCATGAGGGTGGTGGGTAACATTCCTGCCTTTCCACACACACCGGGCCACAGAAGCCATTCCCTCTGTGTGCTGAAACATTCACCCTCTGCTATGTGATAGGGATACGTGTCAGTGTAGCGGCAGGATGAAAAATCGCCACATGGTACCCACAACTCCCGGCATTACAGCCAGAGGCCTGATCAGGGGAAGGAGAGGCGTGAGAAAATGGGCTGCCGAGCTGAGCTACTGTTGGAGACAGGCAGTGGCTGAAGTGGTGCAGCAGCTGCAACCACAACCTTAACCCCAACTTTAACCCTAACCAAGCAGGTCACTCACCTTTGCTAGACACAACTGCAAGGATTTAACTCTCAGACCCAAAACACACCGGATCCATTTCAGTGTCTGATCCGATAGAAAATTGGATCATGTACTGTTACTGGAGCCTTGCAGACCACTGGTGATTCCCTGTGACTCTGTCTTCCATTTTGTGTTTTAACTCTATTTCGGAAAAGCCAAAACCAACCTTAAGCAAACGTAATAACCGCTTTATGAAAAATTAACCTTTCCTAATGCCAAACTTGAACACAAAATCCTGCCTAGGGATTCTAGGCAGGAAGAAAACCTTAATGGATGTATGAATCAACCTTATAAGCTCTTCTGTTTGATGTAAAATCTTACTAAAAGTACCTTGATTTAATTGCAAAGAGTTATCCTGCACAGTTGTTAGGATGATACCATGTGCAACTTTTTTTTCTGTTTGGTTTTTGCTTTTTTCCAACTTTTTTTGCACTGGCAAAGACATTCTTAATGGGTGAGTCACTCTGTAGAGCCAATCAGATGAGATCAATTTGGAATCCATGTAACTGAATCTGTTTGTATTGGACTGCACTGACTTTTCTTTTCTGTCTTGATGCAAGGCGCCAAAGACAAATTGTTGGGAAATGACACTAAATCAATAAGTAAAATTGGATTGATTTTTTTAACAGCTCTAACTTTATTAGGCTGCCTAAAATCATGGACTTCAGGATGAAAAGGCAGTAAATTTAAAATATTATTCTTGTGTAATGGACAATTCAATACCATGGCAAATGGTACATGTATCATTTGTAGGATACATGTATTGATCATGTCTACAAAAGAAAACCTGATTTCTTTTGTAGACATGTAGCTGAGCAACAGACTAGTACAACATTTTTTGATACTGGGTTTTATTTCCAAAACAGTCAAAAATCAAGGTGAAAATGGGCTGTAGAGGAGCACAAAGCAGTATTATTACCTGGCTGTGTGCCTTTAAAACAACATTAGCCTGAGAAATCACAGATCTTCAACTGCCTGATAAACCTATTTTCACATTGTGATCAGAGAAAGTTGCTGTTGGTCACATGATCTGTTTCTGGTGTAGAAAATGTCTCGGTGAGCATCTCTGGTGTCTGATCTCATTTCCACCCACGCCCCCCATTGTTCCACTCGTCATCATGAGAAAACAGCAGTTCTAAATGCAGAAATGTAACCTGAGTCAAAGCAACTGCAGTGTGTGCTCCACTATGAAGTGGAGGTGCATTTTGTGCTTGTAACTGAGAGGGTAATCCTTTCTGCCTTACTGTGGGACACATTCTACCTAAGGTTGGATAAAAAAAAAAAAAACCCAATGCTATTCATGGAAGTGTTCAGTATTTTATATGTGACAAACTGTCCAAAAATAAACAGTTGTTGGAACAATATGCAAACAAGCAGAAAGTTCTTGTAGTAAATAGTTTTATAGTACCCAGAAGTTGTTCGTAACCGTTATGCCTTCTACTCAATGTCATTCCCAAGTGACCCAAAAATCAACCAGTAATTAGCATTTTTAGTCAGAAGTATGACAGAATAATTTACAGTCTACAACACTGTTCAGTTTTGTGATTTTGATGAAGAGTTGATGACATGGCACAATTTCAGATGGATGGAGGGAAGTAAAGTGTCAGTGACAGTGTGAGTGGCAGAGACTCCTTATTGTGGCACATTAGATCAATACAATACAAACATACAAGAAAAGAAATGAACGATCATGTTGGGTGTGACCTGTATCTTAAACAGTCTGAGATACAGGTCAGCAGGGGGTCCAGAGCATCGGTACCAAACGGCTCCAGGTTTGGTGTTCACCATAGTGAGTGTCGTTTCTTTTACTATTTTTTAAGTGGAGATGTTAGGTGCTAGCAGATGTGGCAATAATGTCAACAAACAAGGAGCCCTCCATAACAGCGACGTTAGCCTCCTTTTTCTTTGGAAAGCAGGTCCTCAGCTCTCCATCTGTATCTGCACTCTCATAGTACAGTCATGTGACGTCACATGTCTTAAATAGGTTCGTTTCATGAAAGGAACATATTTAAGACGTAGGAACAACATGGAGCCACCTGCCAGAGGACGCTTTAAATTGACCATGCATCAGTTCGCTCCCACTGATGTGTGGGTTTACCCAACTATCAATTTATTTTGCATGAGAGAAAGAAACATGTGGGCAGGGTATTAAACCTGGCTCTAACCCACAGGCCCACATCCTCCTAAATCCTGTCCTGGTTACTTGGTCTTATTTATCCTACTAAAATAAATCATTTTATCTGCAATTTCACTTATGGACAACATCATGTCCCCATTATCAGTTCAATAAATTGAGCAAAATATACCAAAAATGTCTTCACTGCTTGTAGTGAAGTAATTACTTGAATCATGCAGATTGATACAGCACATTGGAAGGGTGTATAGTTTGGTTGGGGAGGGGCATGGCTGCCTGGGGTGAGCAGCACATGACAAGCCTTTCTCCAGCAGATAACCTATCTCACAAACCACTCATCTTTGTTTAGGCCCCTGTTCTTCAGGCTGCATCGGCCACTTATTTATTCCAACACCTGTTCGCTCAGGCCAAACAACGGTAGGCAGACAGACAGACAGACAGACAGACAGACAGACAGACAGACAGACAGACAGACAGACAGACAGACAGACAGACAGACACACCGACAGACAGACAGACAGACAAGCAAGCTCTTACTGCTATCAGGCTGAACTTTGTGGCATAGAGAGTAATGCATATTTCACAGAGACATTTACAACCTCACTTCCATGTGACGGGACAGTCTCCAATTTAAATGTGGCTTCAGAAGTAAAACATATTTTGGTGATTTGTTCAGGAAGCTCTGTCAGTGGTAGAGCTACTAGATAGAACAGTGACAGGCCTGATCTTCATGTCATTGGAAACAGTAGAAAATAAAATGAAAATTAAAAGTCTGTCAATATTCAGGTTACCTAATTTTTGCTCTGGTCCTTGCTATTGTTACTCTAACTAACAGTACTCCCACATCATCAAACAACAGTCAATAGAATCATTAATATTACCAAGACGTTTGGTGGTGCATGAAACAGAGAGGTTGTGAATGGAAGCAGCTAAGATTTCTGTACATAATCAGTCCGTCTTTTACTGGTGATGGTTCGTCTGAATTATAATTATGCTGCTGACATAATATTACTCTGAGGATAACATATTTTCAGCTCTGCAAGCCTGTCTGCAGCAGGGTTTTAACAGTTTTGGGTTTAATTTTGGTTTACTTTAGTTTAATTTTGTTGTGACTTTTTGTTCATTTTTAGAACGTGTTTACAATTTTTTTGGGTTATTATTGGTTAAATAATAATTGAACTAAAACTTATTATTACTTTAGTTTTACCCTTTTCACAATTTGGTTAATTTTTAGGAGCAGAATTCAAAAATGTCAAAGTTTTGAATTGTGAATATTTACGCATTGATTTACTCAATAGAAGATACAACTTCCAAATTTCATTATTGTTGAACAACCAACTGACTGGAGTTTTCTTCCAAATTTTGCTGTTGACAGTTTGTGGATTAGCATTAGTGTCACCAGGAGTCTGGAGCGCTGCGATTTGCTGACAGCTGACATGAGCTGCTTGTGTGATAGAAAATTTTTATTTTATTCCACATCAGTTTGAACAGCTGATAAATAGATTCAGAAACATAAAAACGAAAGCTATTATATGTGTAATTTCAGTACATTTCAGTTTATAAACGGACAACGTAGTTCCAGTCCATTTCTGTTTATTTCAGTTAATGGAAATGTTTCTCAATTTTTGTCCTCATCATTTAATTAGATTTAGTTAAGTGTAGTAACCTTGGTATGATCAGAACTTGTCGACTTGCCATATCACTCATTTACCCGGTGAAATGGCAGGATGGTCAGAAAGGCTGTTTTTATAAAGTGGTAATGATTCCAGGCCTGTGACAGGAAGTGACCTCATAAACATTTGTTTGTTCACCATCCTGCAGGTCTGACTACATATCCATTAACCAATGCCAGAAATAAACACCATTCTGCGGTTTGTTCCTTGTTGCTGATTCACAAAGCAAACATGAACTGGATGATTCTCTTCAGGCTTCCTGGCTGTCCTGCATAGTTCAGTTGCCTTCAGGAACATTATGGTTTTGAGATGTACAGTCTGCTGGGACCCAGCCATGAAGGATTGAACTACAAGGAACAAAGAGACCATTATAACAACTGTTGATCTCAGAATGTACTGCATTAAACCACTTCTGGTTCTAGAAGGAGGAAGAGGAGGCGTTTCAGGAAAGGAAACTCCAGGTTCTTTTCGTTGGTAGAGAACCAGCACCATGTTCAGAGTCTGTAGTCCTCCACACTGCTGTCTTGGGTTTGATTTCCGGTCTTGGGAAAATGCTGCATCTCTTCCCCTTCTTTCTCTTCCCTATTTGCCATGTGTGAACTGCTCAATAGAGGCCATTAGACCTTGAAAACCTTAAAAGAAAGGAAACTCAGTGACATCATAGGAAGTATATAACTGCCAGAAGAAGGACTTCCTGCCTTTTCTGTCCGTAGTCATAGGTCAGACAGGACCTATGTGCCAAGACCTCCATAACCCCCACTTTCTTTGCTGGTGGAGAATTGAAATAAATATTCACTCTGCTCTTTGAGCACCCGGTGATGGTGTCCTGGTCAAACGAATAGGTCATGACCCTAGACAATTTATAATTATGTAGAACACAGGTGTCAAACTCCAGTCCACAAGGGCTACTGTCTTGCAGTTTTTAGATGTGCCACAGGTAAAAAAAAAAAAAAAAAAAAAACCTGGAATGAAGGAGGAGGTTTAATGACCTCCTCCTTGTGTAGATCAATTCTCCAGAGACTTGCTAATGACCTAATTATTTTACTCAGGTGTGGTGCAGCAAAGGCACATCTAAAAGTTGCAGGACAGTGGCGCTTGAATACTAGAGTTTGTCATCCTGTCATATAAGTTTTGAGTTATACATTCTCTGAGCAGAGATGCTGTCTCTGAACTGACGCTGATGCCACTACTGTTGTGTTGGAAGCAGACGACACAACTTCACACGGATGGTGCTGGCAGCACCATCTGAAATAAATTATAAAGCCCAGCCTCACAAGTTTCTCAGTTTATTTCACACAACTCATTGGGTAGAGTTCAGGACAAATGCTCTGTTCAGTGCACAATCCATGAGCACAATCAAGCTCATGGACGCTGCTGCTCTCTCTCTATGCTATGCTACAGCTGGTTCAACACAGCGATGCTGTCACAAATGCTACAGCTGCTTACAGCACTATTACAGTTTTCCTGTAACTGTGAAACATTTACGAATTTGATTGACAGCTGTAAGCCCCTCCTCCTGGCTCTAATTAGTTGTTTTTCACTGGGATTTCTGGAGAGGGCAATAGTAGCACTGGGTGGAGGTGGAGGAAATTTTCACAGATCGTCTGTTTCATATTACACTGTCACCATGGTAACAGTTTTAACAAATGTGATTTTTTTCTTTTTTTAAAGAAAAGTTACATACTGCAGCTTTAAGGCATTTTCAAATTGTTGCCATGGGAAACATAATTATTTCCTATAAACATGCATAAATCAGTCAAAGAAACACTCTGGGTGAGTGCTTGATGAGGGAACAACTTACCTTTATGTGTAGAGAGTTGGGGTTCAAATTAAAGTCATAAATCATCTGCATAAACTGAAACACAAAGACCTCTGATTGTTCTGTTGGTTATAAGTTGTTTTGTGTCTCATTTAATATGGTTCAAGAGGAGATAAATACAAGTACTTAAATCTTGACATTAACAAAACCTCACTTGAAGTTAAATGGGGTTAAATGTGGCGAAGAACTCATCAGGATTTCAGAACTGAAAACGGTCTCCACCTCTTCCTAAACTCAGTGTTGCAATCTTGTGGTGCTCTTTGGGAGGAGAACACAAGACTGATGAATAATTACTCTTCTTACAGCTCAATAAGCCTTCATAACAGCAGGTAATCCACTTAAACATAACCCTCAGTCTATCATGGTCTGCGCTGATATCCAAATTAAGCTCTGGGATTTCCTCCTTGGGGAAAACAGATACCTTTCATGGGTGTTAACCTGCCTTGGAATGAAAGAATGGACTTTCTTTGTTGGTAGAGGGAAAGTGTAGGCGGCCACAATGCAACTTGAACATCCATTGTTCCCTTTCTGAACAAGAGTTACTATTTTCTTTCCCTTCAGAATGGAGCGTGAAGTTGATATGTGGATCTGCTCCTGTCTGCCGCAGTGAAGGCAGACACTCAAGAAACTGAACTGAAAAAATACAGCTCTTAATTTACAGCTAGGTCTGATTTTCAACCATCACCCATGTCATTTAAATAAATGGGTTATTTATTTATTCATGAGCTTAAGAACATTACAACATTTCGTTCGACCAAAGAACTTCACTTAGTTACTCCACTACACTGAAGAGTGTGGATAAAGAGACATTTCTTGGTTTTACTGCTTAACTTCATCTGCAACTAGATATTGGATAAGTTCTACTGATTTTTAAAATACATTTAAATTTATTTCTTGATTTTCTTTTCATATTGATTTTTTATTTTTATTTTTTTTACATTATGGAGTGTTTTTTTTTTTTTTTTTTTTTTTTACAAGAGACTATATCCAGAGCTACTTTTAGAGTACAAAAAAGTGGAATATTAATCTAAAATGCCAAAAGGTTGTGAAGTGGGAAATGAAAGAGTTGTCTTTAAAATGGCCAGTGACAGACAGGTGTGTGGGAAACAAAGTCCTGCAGCCTCTTTCTATAAGCAGAGTGAGATTTATCTGGGCAGAGTGAGAAAGAGAAGAAACACATCAGACTCAACGCAGATAATTAAAGGTTGGCTACTGGGGCATGTCTCTTTGTTATGGCACAAAAAGCTAAAAGAGAAGAAAAGATGTCTTTACAATCCTGCATTACCATCGTTTGCATCTATTCTGACTCCGCTTGTGTGTGAATATCCATTTAATGATCAAATATCCAATATTTTGTCAGTATATAATATTAATTTAACCAAAGGAATATCAGCAGTTGCCCCTGTGTGTCCAGGATTAAGAGCCTTAATACATGTTATGCTACATCACACACACCACCCCAGCATGTCTCTGATTCATCTTCTCCATTTCTTCTTCAATATAGTTTTCCTCAAAGGAAGCAGCATTAAAAACTGTTGGACTTTAGCAATGCTAATTGATGTGGAGTGGACACCTGCCTATTTGTGGACTCACCTATTCATGGATTTTTGTGTGGAACATAACTGCAGATTATTCTTGTGATAGCCTACTTTTTAAATTCTAATTTGAATTTAGAAATACTGTGCTGATCCAACAGGAAAATTAAATGAAATAGAGAATACTTAAAATATATATTAAAAACTACGGATTAGAAACTGACATTCCAAGGTAAAATGCTGCTTTACATGCCATTAGTTGGGATTTGCAAAGCAGCCAGTCCAGGAGCGATATTCATTTTACATTCCTCTGATAGGCTGAATAACAACAGAAAAAGTAAGGGAGACTGTAGATATTAGCTTCTGCTGTAGTGCCAAAAACAGTCTCCATTGTGTGTAATAATGGTTATAACAGTATGTTTGCTGTTTGAAATATTAAACTAAGCAGCTAAAAGTGATTTTAGAGTGAATCTCAAGCATTTTCGGATTTCAGTTACTGGGCTTAGCAAGTTTTCGGGGGGAAACCTTGAATTTGTTTTAAATATATAGTTATTTTTGGGGAAATGAGTTCCAATTAATTTCTAAAAAAAGCCTTAGGTCTTAAAAATATGTCATAGGCACAGAAACATATTTTAAGAGACAAAACTTGACTTACTGTTGGGGATTGTGCTGCCATTTTTATGGAGCGAGAACGCTTCTCCTCTGAATCCTCTATGACTTCTTCCAAAGTGCTCTCCACAATACACCCACTCCCTGTTTCTTCTGCTGAAGGCCTTCATCTCTGTACTTTGCCCAATCTCCACTTGGCCACAATGTCTGTGCTAATGTTCATATGCTTGTCGCCCAAATACTCACATGTAAATCCAGATGCCCACACAAGCTTTGAATAACCCATTTGATGAATAAGGTTCCTTTAATATTTATTGAGCACTTGTTTATATTAGGTTCTTTTACAAATCATGTCAACTAATTTATATGGTGCATATTCATTGGACTGTTTTTTTTTTAATGGATGTAATTTCTATTGAACTTTATATTTATTGAATATGCATATTAACTGAAAATGATTGTTTGGAATTAACTATAGTGCAAAGAGTGCCATTTATTGAATTTGTGTGCACACTGGAATAATTGAATTATATTTATTTATTTGTAAAAATTGTCCTGTTTTATTATTCAGGCCAGGCTTTGATGGCGAGCTGAAGGTCCAGGCCCAAAGCCTAAGAAAGATTGCACTTGTTGTGCACCAGACTTCTGGTTCTCCTGCCAGGCTGGTAGGAGTCTCCTTGCAGCCAACGAACAATTTGGCTGTAAGTCATGGGCTGACTTTTGTCAGCCCATGACCTGCACCAAGCACTTTATAATTAACTTGCTTGGGACCTCTAACCAACCCCAGCTTGGGGTGGATGAACTGAAGGGTGTGGGTTCAGTTCAATTATGAAACTGTGGGATTGATTGATTAATTTTGTTCCTTTTTGTTTATTATTTTGCTTTTCTCTTTTGCACATTTTATATGACCATTTGAATGTTTTCAGTAATGTTGTAAATATGTATATAATTTTCTTCACCATAAATACAAGGCACTCACAGCTGCTAACTTCCAGTCTCTGTCTGCTTCTTTCATGAGTCGCATCTATCTTCTGAGAAAGCCCGCCCATTGACCTTATTGGTCACAATCCATTTACATTTTTTTAAAATATTGTATAGTGTTATCTTTACAGATATGCTACACTTATTTGGCACCAATATACCAAATAAGTTTTGATGTAGAAAACTTTTCCTTGCACAGGTGTGTCTGTGCCGAGTCAAAGTCCAAAAGTCAAGTTCAGAGGGGAGGATGTAGCGCCAGTGTGTGCTGATGAAAATTCTGGTTGATTTGCTCCAAAAGCAATAGATGGAAGCACACTTAATTCACTTTTTTATCTTGTCTTGCAAAATTTTAAAAGTTTGCTCAAAATTTGCAAAAGAAATTGGATGGAACCATACTCATGGTTGAGTTGGATGGAGTAGGCATTTGCTCCGGCAAGCCTGTGGACAGAGGATAAATCTCCTTCCTCTTCATCCACTGCTGCTAGGATCCAGTAAAACCTTTTCAGACGAAAAGTTAAACAGAAGAAAACAGCTAAAGAACCAATCTGGTCCAAATTAGGTAACAATGCCCAGTAGGAGTGATTTTTATTAGTTTACCTCTCAGACTTTAGACCACAGCAGTGCACATTCCTCATCTGATGTCTCTCATCTCAGCAAACAAGAACTGAGCAGTAAAGTGCTCTTCAAACCGTGACATCACACTGGAGCTATCCATGGAAACATCATGAGGATCAAAGACAGTAAATAAACATAAAAAAAAAATGTAACGTTGTTTTTCTCAAATTTCACCTTGAATGTTAAAAATATACATTTCATATTCAAGTCTGCAACCTTTTTATAGGTAAACAGTGATAAAGCTGATTGTAACCAAACAACCTGCCGGCAACTCTACAGGCAGGTTGAGCCTAACAAGCAACACAAACACACACAGAAAATATCAGTTAGCTTTGGGGAACTTGTGAGGGATTATCAACATCAAAGTCAATAGAAATGTCAGCCTGGCTATCTTTGGAAATGCCAGCAACCCTTTGCATATCCGCATCACACCGCTGATACCTCATCCACACACACACCTGCCCCCAGCAGAGGAGGTGATTAAAGCTGCTCTGGCGAGTGCTCCTTTTGATCTCCAAACATGCTGGAAAGCACTTAGAGGCAAAGCCCAGTTAAGCAGCAGATGACATCACACCCAGTCAGGGTCCCCTGAAGCCTTCGGGGCCCCTCCCTCGAGTACTATTAAACAGATTAAACGGATTAAGCAAATACAGCCAGCTACAGTTGGTGTTGGGGTTGAATGTATTATTGGTATCCAGAGGTTTTCAGGTCATTTGAATGAGGTACATGGAGTCAGTAGTGGGTACTCGCATGTGCGCGTGTGTGTGTGTGTGCATGGGTGTGTGGGTGTGTGTGTGAGTGTGTGTCAGCACCAGCTAACCCCTTAGTTGAATTTATCTGCATAATGAGAACCCAAAAATAATTCACATTGTTCTTCCTAATGATAGACCCTGGTGATGAATCACCATGGTTACACTGACAGTGTCCACAGCACTGCTCCAGTTTATGCAGGTATTAGCTTTATGCACAGATCTCTGCAGCGTCACAGCATTGACTTATGGACTTTAACTGGACCGATCTCCAGAATACACCCACTCCCTGCAAGAGCACTAACAAACATACAAGGGTTTTCCGGTCTGTTTATCTCACAACATCAAATCCCCATCCCACTGCAGACGTACAGTTTTCATTCAGGACCATGGTCTCCTGTTAATAAACTTAATCAGCAGTGAGGTGCAATGAGGGGATCTTGTGGATTAAAATTTTTTCAGTTAGTTTGCATTATTTGCTCTTATAATTGTGCTGTTAACGCTCTGTTTGCTTTCCAGAAGCCACATCTGGTCTAGCATATTAAGCTAATCATTTTCTTTTTCCTGCTATTAACTTTTGATAGGATAAAAATTCACTTATTTCCATTCAGCAAATTTATTTTAGTCATTTCAGTTTAAACAATTCTATGGCTAATGGAAAAGCAGCTAGTGAAGGTCAGATGACCTGTATCCCCTCTTTAAGCACCTCTACAAAGAGTCCTTTAATGTGGAGCCGAGCTTAGTGAGGGAGACATCTAGAGAACCTGAAACTGTCTTCAGAACATTACCACATATCTTCTCCTCAAACCAGGAGTAGCAAAGAACAAAGGATTTCTGTCAGCCTGCAGCTTCCTTAATCAGGAAAATGGATCAAAATGAACTGGGTAAGACTAGAAATTCCAAAAACAAGAAAGCTTTGAAGTGAAGGACTGGAAGCCTGGATTCCTGACACTACTCATAAAATTGAAGCTGAAGCGTTTTTTTCCCGCCACACAGGGAGTCGGTGAGGTGATGCCCTGATGTCTGACCTGTGCTGCTGCGGCTCCTCGGTTGGTATGGAAGCCCACAAGGGCTTCAGGAGGGCAAAATTAACCTGAAACAGATCTGCTAGATCTTATCTTCTTCAGTCTTGTTTAGGCTATACTGAGAAGGAAGCTTTGCTGACCTCTGACCCCACTTCACTCATCTTCATTCACAAAGCAGTAACAGGATACTGCTGACCCACTGGGTCTTTTTTAGGGAGCTGTGTCACCCCAGGGGCTACCAAACCCAACACAGCTTGCCTCTACCTCCTGACCTTTGACCCCTTAGCTGCCACAGTGCACCCTTTAGGCCAGGGAGGAAATAGAATTGATGATTTTGTTTGAACTTCCTGTTTCTGCCTAAAACCAGAACCTTGCCCTGTCTGAGACATCTGAACCGCAGAACCCAAACAGACTCTGACACAAAACATGTTGAGCTCGATTCTGACATTCACATCCACCTTCTCATACAAGTCATTTCCCTCCAGCATCCAGGTCTGAGAAAACACAATGCAAATACTGAAATACATCAGCAATGACTCTGGTGAGGCAACTATCAGTCTTGGAAAGGCTAACAGGTTATTTCCAAAGCAGTTTAGATCCATCATTTTGCAGTAAGAAAGAAAACATTGTCAGGCCTGCCTGCCTCCCAGCAGACCCAGCTCAGAGACAGAACGTGATGCTTTGACCTCGCCAAAGGTCAAAGGTTCAGATAGGATAGACTCATCAATATGACTGGTGTGCTAATTAAAAAACCATGCCAGCTGTTATAATCTGTGAGCTTTGGGATGTTTAATGTTAACGTTTCATTTGCTTTTTAGTACAATTTGATATTAAACTAATGATCTGTTCCCTGATTGTTTCATCTTTCCTCCTTGTCTTGACTTTATTTCACCCAGTGGCAGCTGTTCCTACTTTCAGTGACTAAGACTCACCTGATCCTTGTCTCACTTTTTACTTCTGTCTGTATTTAAGTCATTGTCTGACTCTGTCGTTCACCTTCCATGTTGTCTGCAGGGTTTTGTAGTTTTTTGTCCCTTGAGTTTATTAAATATGAATTCACCTCAGAAGTGTGTATTTGAGCAGTGTGACATGTAATCAGTGTTGGGATGTAACACAGCACAAGTACTGTTTTTCTGTACTTAAGTACATTTTTATGCATGTGTACTTAACCTGTAGTTCACATGCACATAAGTAGATTTAATTGTGGATACTGTTGACTTTTACTCTAACGCATTTTAAAGTAAGTATCTGTACTTTCTATTTCACTACATTTCTCTAAAGTGTTGAGTTACACGTTACATCCAAGTCGCATCGAGCTTCATTGCTTTGTTTCTTAGTTTGAAAGCCATCAAATACTGTGGTGCCATTTTTGCCTTCCTGAAAGCAGATAAAATTCACAGTTGAATCTAAGAACCACATCGAGGTAAGTTAAAATTGCTAAAAGCTATCTAACTTTTGTGAGTGAAATTAATTTAGGATGGTGAAGTTTTACATAATCTCACCAAGCCTGTTGAAATCGACTGTAATAAGTAAATGCAGTTAAATTATTAGAAGTTGGTGTGAAGTGTGGCCAGTAACATTGATTACTGCAGTTGAAGCTCATGGAGCGCAGCGTCACCTGCCATGAATGTCCCAGGTAACATTAAACTGGTTATTGAATTAATATTAGGGCCATGTGAATTATCTCCGTCTCATATTAACATTTACATTCATATTCAATAAATTTGAATATGAAATCTGATGAAGCTCGTCTGTCAAATTTTGAAAAAAAAAAACATATGCAAGAATTAAACATATTTTTCATTAAGTTGTTTTCATTAGCCGTAAACAACAAATCATTGTTATTAACAAATAAAAGTTTTAAAACGGTTTGTGGACAATTAATGTTCAATATGTGTTTAACTTGTGAGCTGAGATACTAAAATACATCAACTTTTCATAAATATTCAACTGTAGCAGTCCTTGACTACAGTCAAGGACTGCTAGAGTGATGCAGGTCGTCCCTGAAATTATGATGCATCACAAATCTCAATATAAACTGTCACAGAGAGTAAACCCAGTAAAACATGGTTGTCTGCAGTTGGGAGATAGTGCCAGAAATAGTTCCAGATGCAAAGATTAAGTGATTAATATAATTTATGATTTATAGACATGAAACTTCATCGGCTGAGGAGCTGTGAATAGATCTAGTCCTGGGGTGAGCGTTAGATGAACTGGTTTGACTGGTTAAATCTAATCTGTTGAAAACACTGAGCTGGTCTGGTGAAAAATAAGACTTAAACTGATGCAGACTGTCCTCCCTGACCTGCTCTTCCTTCATGGTTGTAGTGATCTCTGTTGTCCTACAGTGAAGTTCAAAACATAAAATGTTTTTATATGTTTCTCTGCAAAATCTCAGGCAACTCAGAGTTCATAATTAAATCCAGGAAAGTGGAAACTTGTAAACTGCCAGTGTGGTTTACAGTCCAAGTGACTCTGCCATGGCAGCGTAGCGAATGTTGGCCCAACTCTACCTAATTAAAATGGACTATAAGGAAGAGTGGCTGTGGGGAGTTCAAGTGCAGCCAGAATTATTTGAAATCTGCATGTGTTTGTTGTATTGGCAGAGTGTTTTTTTTTCAAAAAGTCTTACCAACACTGAACATTTATTTTCTTCAGCAGAAAGAAGAGGAACTGTGATTGTAACTTGTGAAGCACATGAGACACCATGTAAAAACAAATCTGGCTTGATTTCTTTTGAAAGAAAAAAAAGATGATATCAGTGTTAATACACTCATCAATGTGTTACATTTAATGGAATTTGTTGAAATCATATAACCCCTCCCTGCAGAATTACACAATTTAGCTAATGGGTATATTTATAATTGACATATCATTTGTACCAGACGAGGCATCCCTAACTCCTCATATACGGATGACAAAACTATTTACGTATGTGTCTTCTGATAGTATTGAACAAGTCATTACTGTAATACAACATGAGTCGCAGGCTATTTCAGAGACGAGTTAAACCTGAATGTTTAAAAAAGTGTATGGTCAAAGGTTTGCTTTTTTCTGTACAAAAACAATTAACACACCAAGTTAAAGAAGTTAAGTTATTGGGTGTCATAATAGATAAAATTTAATCATGGTCTAAACAAAATAATAAGATGGTATCTAAAATGAACAGAAATATCACAATAATCTGACAAAAGGTGCATTTTGTCTCTGGAAATAAAAAAAAATGTAATACAACCTTTGGTCCTGTGTCAACTTGAATGCTGGCTAAACTACAGGCTTAGCACTTGGACGTCATTTTAAAACTAATATTAATTTTATGCATCAGTGCCTGTCCAGGATGAAAGTCTGTGACAAACTACCATGTCTTCTTGCAGACCATTTGGACCATTTGGTTCTTCTGTTGTTATCCACCTACAACACACATTGTTTTAATGCAAGATGAACCTCTACTATCACTTGACCTCTGTCTCGAACCAACGCTCTGAAAATAAAACAGCAGCGTACAGAGCTGTTTCCTTTCGGAAAAATGTTGCCTTCTAAAATGACATTGATGGTTGATCATGTAATTTTTTTTCAAAATTCTTAGAAAATCTAGATTGTAGAATGATTTAATATTGACCTGGTAGAATGTTTAATTTTATATTTGTAGTTTGTTATTGTACTTATCTTTCAGTATATTATGTGGTCAGGTATTTTCTCATGTCTTTCTGTAACATTCATAAATTATATAAGTAGTTGATTTGAATTTTAGGTTTAACTTATCTTTGTGTCTTAAGAAATACCTTTGTCTTTTTAAGAATGTTTATAACGGACAATTATATCAAAGCTGACATGGACCTGAGAAAGTCTCTATTAGAATAGAGACTAATGGGGATCCTTAAATGAACAAATAAATGAACAAAAATACAGTTTACACCCACCTATTCATCCAGTATTGGTGCATTTGATTGTCTGAAAGATGTAACTCCAAACTATTTGTGGAAAATTTGTCTTTTGGATTTTTTTTGGAAAGCATTCCTCCAATATTCAAAAGCTTATCAAGTTAAAACACTTGGAGGCAAAACTACTCTACACTTAGCTGGTGTTTGCAAAGCAGCCAGTCCAGGGATGTATTGTGACAATTTATCATAACAATTTCCTTGATACATCCAGGAAATACTGAAGGGGTACAATGATGTCACATGAACAGGCTTCCCTTACAGCTAAATAATGAGACACCACTGTTTTCTGTAAATGGTCTGATGCAGATATATGGATAATTGGCTGGTTGAGTGAATGCAGAGATGGCTGAGATATGGCCCCACTGGCTCCTGCATGTCTCAGGTTTCTGTAGGGGTGAGATGAGCAGCCTTCGTTTCATTGTCAGATTGTAAAATCGATGTTCCAAACAAGTGCTGGGCTAGGAATATCTTCATACTGTGTAAATTAGCACATAAATGGCAATATGTTGATTACCATTTCTCTTGAAGAATGTGAGCCAAACTGAAAATAAAAAGGAAGGTATTGGAACAGAAGTCCTTGTTGATGGTGCCAGTCTGGCTCCTTCTCTGTTTTCTCTTTTCGCTCTCCAGGCTGTGGCACGCTTCTCCTCAAAACAGCTAATGATGGCCTCATTTCTGGCCGAGATTTGGAAGGAAAGAGAAGGGCCTCCGCGGAGAGCTGGTGATATTACTGGGACACCGCTAATAAACGCTGGTGCCGGCCTGGGATTCCACTTCCTGCTTCCCCTTCCTGTTCCCCACAGTATGGAGATGGGCTCCAGAACGCAGAGCGAGAAAGAAAAAATTGTTCTCCAACAGTGACGGCAGGAACTTTAAAAAATAAAATAAAAAATGCCGCTGTTTGGTGAAATTCACTTCTCCTTATGTGTTATGATTCGACTCCCCTTGACAGCTGTTCTGTATAAATCAGAACAGTCACACTGCAGATTGTTCACTTCCCAAGTCTGTGATGAAGCTGCCAGCCACACTCTGGCACCGTCTCCTGCTCAGGCCTCACACTGTGTTAATACCCAAACAATCCATCTCCTGCCGTCCAGCGTGTCTTCCTGCTCGGCCAAAAGACATATCTGAGAGAGACAGCTTTTTGAAAAAGGCATCCGCTTTTCATTTCAGCCCGCCGTGTGGATCGCTTCTGAGCATTCGCCAGCATCCAGACCTGGAACACAAACCTGTCAGCCATGTGGGAGATTTTGTACACTGCTCCATTTTTCAGTTTGATTTAAAATTTTGATTGAAAATTATATTATTTGTTTTAGCACAAAGCATAAAGTTGTTGTTAATCTTAAGTAAGATTAAAGTGAATAAAGTTTTTTTTCCCCCTATGATTAACAGAATTATTATTATTATTATTATTATTATTATTATTATTATTATTATTATTATTATTATTATTATTATTATTATTATTATTATTGATGGTGGAGCTCAGTTTACATTTTTAATTGACTTAATTGCTGGGCCTGCAATTAATTACATTTAATCACATTTGAATCAAAAAAACATATTTTCACAAAATAGCAATAAGCAACATTTTTGATTCAAACATTTTTTCTGCTAGTTTAATGAATAAATAGGCATCTGAGCTCAACAACAAAGGTCATTAAATCTGTTATTCAGATTAATCAGCCATCAGATTGATGTAAAGTGCTGACATACCTACAGTCATATCCTCTATGCATTCACACATTTGTCAGATTAGAATTACCTTTTGAAGTTGAACTTGGACAAAAAGTCAACTTTTTGTCCAAGTCGACTTGAAGGTGAGCTTTTATTTTTACAGGTCAATTTTCTAAAACAGTACGTTTGCGATGCACAGGTACAAAAAATTGGGCCAATATTGATATCAGATATTAATACTGCTGTTACGACTGTGTCGACCAATATTTTAAATATTTTTTTTTTATTACTCCATTAATCATCATAATAACAGATAGATTATTTAATTACTAACATAATCATTGACAACAGTCCTAAAAACAAAGCCATATTCAGATTCTTTATGAAACATTTGTATTAATATTGTGTCAATATGTATGCATTTTTTATCTTACTTGAGTCGGACACAAATTCAAGTTCAAAAATATTTTATTAATCCCAAAGGGAAATTAAATATGCCCGTGCCTACCAGGAGTGTAGCCATGCACAAGGATCATAAAACATAATGGGTTCACAAAAATGAAAAAAAAAAAAAAAGGAAAAATTTTTTTCAGAGACCCAACAATCCCCTTATAGTTGTTTTATCACAACTTACAAACTGTATTTTAAATAACTCATATTTGGTGTATGTTAATTATTTTCAGGCCTATATTCTCTTTGTTTTGGTTTCTATGTTTGTCTCAAAACAAGGTGAATTTTCAGAGATTGAAAACGCTCAATCTTTAAAGACAAAATATAAAAAAAAGAATATTTGAGGACAAATATTTTTTGTCTTCAAAAAGTAATAAATTTAAATTTCTCCACCTGCATGCATCAATTATAGGTGTAGAATGATCCAGTTGTGGATCTCAAATTTAAGCTTCTTTAAATTTGAAATAAAGAGAAACGATTTTATTTCCCCTTTAATTTGTTTGTTTAATTCGTTAATAAGAGTGCTGTGCAAACACAAATCCAATCTAAGCTGAATAAATTGAAGTAGTGTTAGTAGTAGGAGGAGTGGTGGCTCAAATGTTCTCAATAACAAGAGGAGACACACAAAGTCACACAAAAGCAAATTCCTCTGAGCTGAGTACACATCACCTGTGGATTATTTGACATTTTCTTAAATACATAATGACATGATGGGTGGTGTCATGTTTATGGTTCTACATTTGATTGTTTTAGGCAAGACGATGTTAAACTTATTTGGGAAAGAATGGGGAAAATAGTATTTTTGCTTAGAGTGGAAAGAACACAAAATATGCTTGCTTGAATGTGCTTATAGCTTACAGTGTGAAGATGGTTGCATACCGACCGCCTTATTATTGTTCATTATCATTAACCAATTCTGCAAGTTGAAATTATGAAAATAAATTTGATTAATTGTAATGTTTTCATTAAAATTTGTTGCGCTGGGAAATTGTGGTTTTTGAGGCGTATCAAATAGACGTATTTTGTAAAACTCAAATGGAAGCACTTTTTTTTTGCTCACAGTCATGTGATCAACAGTTGGCTGCTACTACTGTCAGAATCTGTGAAGAAGACGACACGAAGCAGTAGGAGGATGATGGTTTGTTTTTGGGTTGGTCTTTTTGGATAACGTGAAGCTGGCTCCATCAGAGCTCTCACAGCGTCACACCGATGTCTCCTCTGATTGGCTGAATGATGAAAATATTTCATGCATATTTTTACATTCATCGCTGCCATGATCTTTAAGGACTTATTGCATAATCAATCTTATTCATGTGTAATTTAAATTGAGTTATTTACAGGGCACACCACAATTGCAAAATTGTGTTTTCTTGATCTTCCATAATTAAGCAGTGATGTTTAATCACCTTGAAAAACCTAAAGAAAGTCACATGTAGTCGGAAAAATGGGGTGCAGAGGGTGTGTGTTCTCCTTTACAGTATCGAGATGATTATTAAAACATGGGTTTCCTCTCTGGTGCTGTAGAAGGCGTGTTGTTGATGTGGGAGCTGTCTGAGGCAATGGAGCCCAGTGAACTTCCTTCCATCAGCTCCATGTGCAGGAGAACCGGCTGAGCAATCCTAATGGAAAACACAGGCCTGGGTATAAATATCCACTCTCCAGTGATCCTGGTGGCGTGTGTGCAGTGCTGAACGGGAGAAGTGAGGTGGTGAACGCGCAAGCAGTCTGAAGGCTAGGGTGAGTGTAATGAGAACCATGTTAGCGGGGGTTTGGCCTCACTATGTGACTCATCCCATAACAATGCTGCATACCACAAATGAAGTGGGGACATGCATATGATTAGTTGTTGGTCAAGCTTTGTGTTTAATCTGGTACATTATCAGCAACTAGTAATAAAAATATAACACAAGAATATTGTACAGGAATTAGAGCAAAAGAAGAAAAAAAACTGGAAGCATTTATTACGACTAGACTGATTTATGTTCATTTTAATAATTGGATTTATGCCAGGGTGGCACAGTGGTGCAGTTGGTATCACTGTTGCCTTGCAGCAAGAAGGTCCTGTGTTTGATTCCCAGCCTGGGTTCTTTCTGCATGGAGTTTGCATGTTCTCCCTGTGCATTGTGGGTTCTCTCTGGGTACTCTGACTTCCTCCCACAGTCCACAACATTACTGTCAGGTTAATTGTTCTCTCTAAATTCGCTTTGGGTGTGGGTGCGTGGCTGTTTGTCCCATGTGTCTGTTGTTCTGCAATGGACTGGTGACCTGTCCACGGTGACTGGATCACTTTTCCGTTGACCGCTGGAGAAAGGCAACCAGCACCCCTTGAGACGCCCAACAGGGAAGGATGTTGGATGATGGATGGATGGATTTATGCCAAATCCCAAGCAACCGAAACTAAATTCATACCTTCTAATGTCCGTCACATTAGACGGACATTTATCCCTGTCCGTCTAATGTGAGGGACAGGGGTACTTTCATATTTTCAGTAATCTATCATTAGCAACAAATTAAGCTAAATAAATGACTTTTTTGCTGAAGACATTCTGACAGATACTTACTGAAAGCTTAATCTTTCCATTGGGGTCTGAAAAATGCATCTTAAATATTTGTATTTTCAAGTGCAATTAAAAATCTGAGTCAGTTCGTTCATAGAGAGTTACTGGGTGTCTGGCCATGAGCAGCTTTATATTTTTGTTTTAAATCAGGCTTGAGGAGATTTTCCAGGGTGTAGTTTCCCTCGGTTTCCTCCTCCCATCTGTTGTAAACTCAGCAAAAAGACATAAAAACATAATAATACAGGCTTTGAATGACATTAAAACCACACAGCACACACGTTACTTTGACAGGACGGGGATTTTTCTCCAGGAGAGCAGCCCTGACATCAACCACCATGGAGCTGAGATTCCAGCAAAGACTAAATTGTTCAGAAAGTTTAGAACAGAAACACTTTGCCATAAAAAAGTATTTACTCCTTTTTTGCTTTTTTTTTTTGATCATCCTTAAATGTTCTCAATCATCAAGCTGATGAAAACATCTGTCCAACCAAACTATAATTTCTCCCCAAGAGTTATAACTTCCATTATAAGTCTGCCAATCGCTCTTTTATAACGCGGTGGCTGAGTTTGGGCTCACTCTTTTTTACGACTTCACAGCACAAAAAAGTGCACGTCTTAAAGAAAGCTTGGGCCTTCTGGGAAATTTGAAAACTGACGTCAAAGCGACTGCATAAAGGCCATGAGCCTTATGGAGAAAATGAATTAATCGCATAATGCAATTCTGTAATTTGAGGAGTGTGACTCATGGAGAGAAACTGAGGAAACTGTGTTCCTAAAATAGAGGATGTTACTTAACAACACTTTACAGGATTATCCTCTGCAAAACATTTTGTCTCTGTCTCACTTCTACCACAGAGACCCTAAGAACAGCAGCCCAGATAAGCAAAGACAGGGACAGCAGTCCTACTGTCCTCTTGCTGAACTTAAAGGCAATCCCTCTACTTGTGGCTCTTATCTGTTGCTGCCTCTGAAACAGTCAAGGTTGAAAATGGCCACCTTCCATTTCCAAATTTCATGCTTGCATAGCTGCTTTCAGCGGCAGCCGCAAGACACAAAGAAAAGGGAGTGGAAAAAAAAGGGATGTAGAGCTCTTCAGCTTTCTTTTCCCTCGCACTTTAAAAAGCAGTGATGGTGTAGCTGCAGTCAGCCTCCACCAGGCTGGAAACAACCAGGTCATCTCTGCAGGAAGAAAACTTCAGACTGCATCTAATGATTTTTAGAGTTCTGTTGGCCTCAGAAAAAGACTAAAACTGATGGCGTTTCGCATCCATGCTTTCATCTGTATTTTAAAATCATGGTAAAAAGAATGTGGTGTGCCTTTCCATTACTAATGTGCAAAAGGTGTTGTCGACATTGGGCTATTGTCGAAAAAACATGACATGAACATTGTCAGTAATCTGCCTTCAGCAACAAGGTTTTAAAATATTCAAAGCCTTAGCATAGAATTGGAAAACATAGTTGCAGTGTTTCCATTAAATAACACAATTAAAGACACATAAATAAGTTGATCATGTTTGGTTAAGGATGCAGCACCGTTATCCTATATCTACTTTCTTTTGTCTTCTTCTTTGTGGTTTGCGGCAGTGGCAACGTCTGATTGTTGATGATGTGACTCGTGAGATGAGTAAAAAGTGTTTCCATTGCAGTTCTGCTAAATAAACCAATTTTGATGTGGCCAGAAACAAACAAACAAAAAAAAACACACCTTACCCTAGCGCCGAAACTTTTAAACTTTTTTTTTTTTTTAGTTGTCATGTTTCCATAAAACAAATTTATTTCTGAAGTGTCGAATTGTAAATTATATAGTCAGTGGAAATGCAGCTAGTGACAGACTTCTTTTCTTAAGCTCAGAATTATTATTTAAGCTCAGAATTATTGTTTCCTCAGTTTCTCTCCATGAGTCACACTCCTCAAATTACAGAATTGCATTATGCGATTGAAATCTGAATTTACTGCGTTTTGTTTCGTCTCTCCTGTCATGATGTAAAAGTCGTACAAAATGCGATGTGACTGTTCAGACTGCAGACGCTTTGAAGACTCATATAATAATATTAATACTATTTTTCAAACAAAGACTACAAAGTGAATTACACAAAAAACATGAATTAAAACAACACACTAAATGAAACAATAAACATAAAAAAATATACCAAATCAATTCAGATATATATGACAAAGTGAAATAATAAAAATACAAAAGACATTAAAATATTAAAAGCCTTAACATAAAAGTTTTAACTAATAATTTTTAAAAAAGACAATGAAGAAGACAGATCCCAGAAATATAATATTTATTTCTGCGATCTGAGTCAGTTCCACATAACAGAGATGACACAGATTGAATTTTTACGGTGCTAATAGTTTTAATTTATGCTACGTTTTCGTGACATTCTCATTTTTAATTGGATAATTCAAGTGGCCTGTTTGGACCAGAATGGCATCAGTTTTTTTTTCTCCCAACAAATAAATAAATAAGTAGGAGTGAGTCGGTTCTGAATGCATGTGCAGTGCTTTAAATGTTTTTATGAATTATGGATTTGACTTTGATAAATATGACCCCCATTACTGCGCTGGCCCTGTAACTGATCCTAAATTGAGAGCTGCTCTCTCTTCTGAAACAGAGGCTTAACCAGAAGCGCTCTTTAACAGTCCTCATTACGATGCATGCTGCAGAATTTACAAGTTCTCCTGAGGGATAGCTGCAGAGCGTTCCTCTGCTCCAGATGTGCTGGAATCTGCTGACATTGGCTCAGACACTGGGCCATGTATCGACCCTGAGAATCACCTAGCCTCACCTAAATTGTAATGCAAATGAAATGAGAGAGAAACAAGCATTCACATGGAACTGACAGAAGGAAATGGATGAAATAGAGGAACATGTGACGCTGCTGATGTGACTCCTGCAGCAGGCGGTGACACTGGTGGGCGTTTGAGTGAAAGACGGCGTAAGAAGTGTATGAAACAGCACATCAGTCATCCACAGGTGGAGCTGTGCGGGTGGTGCCAGCTCATTTGATGGGATGCTGCTGCTACTGAGCAGAGTGGAGCTGACCTTCAGGCATTTTGAGATTCAATAAGAGGTAAAATCTGTCATACCTCTGTCTTGGAGGAAGTACCCTTAACGTAACAGAACAGACATAAAACATAGGATGGGAGAGATTAATACTGAAAAAAAAAAACACTAGTGAAGGTTGACTTACTTTGTAATAAAACCCGCATTTACTTTATTTAGTTTCCATTTGATACGTCAAAGCAAAACAAAGGAATGTGTTCCTCTTTAAATAGCACAACTCATCCAGTATGATTCAAAGTGCTTTCTAGAAAAAAAAAAAAAAAACACACACACACACACACAGCTCCGAAATGCAAATGAAGCCCCAGCAAAAGGAAACATACCTACAGATAACAGCATGAATACAGGCACTTGATTTAGAGCAGGGGTGTCAGACTCATTTTTTATTTTCGGTCATATGAGGATTTTCGAAGGCAGAACGTGTCAGCCTAGACCCTCTGGACGAAGCAAAGCGTAAAACTTAGGTTTTCACCAGATTAGTGACTCGGCCTTATAGAATGCAAACCCACCTCCTGTGATGCTGGCTACTGCTTTTATAAACAGTTTGTGAGAACAGAATTAGTAAGCCGGTTCTCATGGTAAACCTCAAGAGAAGGAAATCTGTAGACAGTCTCTATCTGTTTCCATTTTATTAGATTTCATAAGGCGACAATAAAATAAGTTATTCACATCACATACTTTTTCATCAGTTTAGCATTATTCATATGTTTTGGAAGAAATCTTCTAAATAAATAAAAAGCTACTTCAGCATAAAAAAGCATGGGTGGGATTGTTGGCTCACAACAGAAGCAAGCTGACCTTATCATACATGTAGAAACGGAGCGGGAGTGTTTCTGTTTCAGTTCTGGCTGTACACAAGGTAATGACAGACGTGGAAATCTGTGTACACAGGGGCAGGCTCAGACATGGCGCTCTTCTTTCAGACAACAGAAGCCTCTTTCCTTTTCTTTTAGATTTCTACTTCTCTGCTGTTGGCAAGGTTAGTTCAGGTGATAACAGAAATTCATGGAGAGAGAGGAACTCTGTGCTGTAACACCGTTTAGGTTGCTAAACTAGATTAGTTTAGAAACTTTAATAAATTGTAGCCTGAGGTGATTCTCACTGAAACAGAAAGAATGACATACATGTTAGAAAATAAACATTTTACACATGCTTTCCACAAGATAAGGTTTGTTGTTTTCTGTCTCTGAGCTGTTTGTGTCCTGAAGATTCCCCGAAAATCGGATTTTGTCTTAATGTGCAAATTCCCTCCCATTTTTCTATTGCAGGGGTCATGTGAATTCTATCCCGATCTATATTGAGATCCAGATAGATCTCATTATATACAATCCAATCACTCATTGGATTGTATATATTGAGATCCAGATAGATCTCATTATATACAATCCAATCACTCATTGGATTGTATATATTGAGATCCAGATAGATCTCATTATATACAATCCAATCACTCATTGGATTGTATATATTGAGATCCAGATAGATCTCATTATATACAATCCAATCACTCATTGGATTGTATTTTGCTTAAGAATGTCACAAAATACAATTCCACTTCATGGAACAACTGATCAAACTCTAAAGTGCCTAATAAGATGATGCTCTGCCATGTAATTCACTGTATGCAAAAGTAGAGGAAACAGAAAAAACTGTCTGTCTATCACCATCACAAATCTCAGAAACATTTATCCGGTCAACCTCATAAAATTCAGCAGGCCTGTCAGATTGTGATATCTGTTGTCTTGCAACAACAGGTTTGATTTGTAAATTTATGACAAAATGCTGAATTATTAACTAAATCAATTTAAATCAAAATGACTAAATCAAGGCACAGCTTGATAATCAGGAAATAGTCAAATGATTCTCAGTCTCAGTTATTGTTTTTGAATACCTGCCTGAGGAGGCAACAGTATTAAATACAGTAGGATAAAGGATTAAGTTAAGATCTGACATTCTTGAACAGCATAAATATATAAATTCTCTCCAAAATATCAAATTTTATTAACAAAAGTAATTCACCCTTCTACTTGAAATACTTCAGTTGACAAATTCATTACGATAGTAACACTCAACTGAGCTACTAAGTTAAAATGAAACAAATAATGAATATTAATAATCTACCCAAAAAAAAAAACAAAACAGTAAAAATGAATAATTAGAATAAAACCAATAAATAAATAAATGATGCATCGATGTCACAGTTCAGTGTGAACTGTTTGGTGTGGGAACTTCAGCATCCACTCTTTGCTCTTCTCAGATGATGGTTCTGTTGACTTCTTCAGTCCATGACCTTCAGCATGTGGATGCAGTTCCTTTTTTCCTGCGGTTCCTTTTTGATTAAAACATGGATTGCTCCATGTTGGTTGGACGCCAATCCCTCAAGGTGACGAGTTCAAGGATCCTGGTGTCTTGTTCACCAGTCATTTTAGGGTAAAACAGATGGACTGGGAATTAATCTCCAGTAACACGGGCGCTGCATCACTCTGTTGTTGTTGAGCCAAAAAGCAAGCTCCTGATTTATTGTTCTCATTATAATAACTTAAATGCCTCCTGACAGTCATGGAGAACGCACTCTGAGAAATATTCTGCCATATTTACATGAGTGACATGAGATATGATGTGGTTTCGGCGTTAATGCTGAACTTTGTCAGCTAGCTCCCATATTATGTGTAAGAATAAGATCCCTTAAGTCTGCTTTAATTCAACTCCAGTTTGTTTGCCTACAAAGCCATGTTGGAGGTGTGAATGCACAATCGAGCTCTGATGTGGACCAAGATGGCACCTGATAAAATATAATGCTTCAATTGCTGATTGTGTTACATGATTTAATATTTTCATGTTGTAAAACACTTTGATCTGCCTTGTTGCTGAAATGTGCTATTCAAATAAACTTGATTGACTGATTGATTGATTGATTGATTGACTGACAGATTGATTGATTGATTGATTGATTGATTGATTGATTGATTGATTGATTGATTGCATTTACCAGACTAGCATTTGAAGACTACCATGTTTTCTACCAGGTATGGAGACATACTAAATCAAAATAAGGTTTAAGATCATTATTTTACCAATGTTCCAATGACACTTCTACAATGATAAATGTAATGGGTGTAAAAAGAGAGTTTTAATATAAAACAAATCTGACATTTTATTTGCTCTTGAATAAGTTCTTGAAAGTAAGTTCTCTCTTCCTTTCGTCAGATTGTGAAGCTTTCTATACAGAAGACAGATATTTTTCCAGCTGCATATGAAGCAGGACATTTGTAAAACAACAGAACATGTTGTGACCATATTCTGATCAAAGAGTAGAACCAGATGTAAGGATTTTTGCTGCAATGAACACGGGAGTGTTGATCTGCTTCAGGGTTCAACATTTAACAACTATTCTGTACTGCTGTCACAATCACAGAGAAACAGTCTGTTCCAGATGGCCTCATGTTAGCCTCACATTTCTATTTACAAAGCAACCGACTCAGTCAGTGTTGTTGTGTGAAACACATGTTCCACGTCCCAGCCCCCAAGGTCAGTCTTCACAGTTGTCAGATGTCTATGTATGTGACAGTCCACGTCAGGAGTTGTTGGGGCAGTGCTGATGTAAAAGCTGTGAAACAGTTGAAGAGAGCGGGAACAATGGCTGTGGCAGCTGATGCCTCAGCATGGCGGCTGCAGCAGGCTGGAGGCTGTTTTTAACCCTGAGGCTCTACTATGGCAACATTTAAGCACGCTGTATTCAAGAGCTTTGGGAAACATAAGGTGTATGACCTTTGTTGTTCATCTCTAATTGACATAAGTTATGCACAATGGAAGTTCCTATGATGGTGTATTAGATCATTGTCAACAGAAAAAAAACAGGAGTATGTTTTTGTGTAAAAACATAGAAATTCTTGAATTGATATGGAAAATTCTCAGTTCCAAAAGTCAAAGATGTACAAGGACTTTTTTTCTTACAAATTTTAGACTTTTCAGTCAGGAAAAAAAATAAAAAATCTGACAGTTTCTGAGTTGTAGGGCAGGGCCTTTTGTTTCCGTCAACCACGACTTTAATTTGCAATCATAAGTTCCTGTGTCTTCGGGAGCACGGTTACAACAAAATAAAGGACAACAGTTGAGTGAACAGAGCTCTGAAAGTTAAGTCTGGCTAACATATGTAAAAGCAATGTGACAATTGCAACAAAATGTTTGCAACAATATGTTTTCTTTTCAGTCATATACGCTGAAGAGTTTTTGAATTTCTTGCCAAAGAAATACGTTTCTTCAGACTTGCAGCAGCAGAGGGGAGGAGGAAGTCGATCTTTTCACAGTTCACTTTGACAGAACAGCGACCTGTTCTGTCAAAACATAATACAGTTTTAACTAATAAATAAAAACATATTGTGTATCAGGATTACATAATGCAGCTTTAAGTGGTTTAAGGTCCAGAAACCAACAAAGCGAACTCCTATGTCTTTAAGGTTTTCTATTTCAATTGAAATGGAAACAAACTTTTTCATCTAGTTACATTGAATTAGTAGCTGCCTCAGTATCTAAGAGATGTGTTTAAGCTGCAGTATGTAACCTTTACAATATATATATATATATATATATATATATATATATATATATATATATATATTTTTTTTTTTTTTTTTTTGAGTATAATAAAAATTATAATTTACATATTTATTTAAATTGTAATTTTTATTATTCTGATAATCTATGAAAAAAATCTCTCTCCTTTGCCTTCTCCCAGTGCTCCCAATACTAACTACAGAAATGCGCCACTGAGTCCGAAACAACCAGAGCCAGGACGAGGGGCTTACTGCTTTCAGTCCGTCTTGTACTTGAGCACTGCTCAATGTACTCACTGCTCAAGTACATTGAGTTTTTTGAAAGTTCTTCTTTTTTTAAGGGACAGCAATGATATGTTGTCCTTTTTCAAAAAGTACAACTTAAAACTTTGAAACACTTTGATACCTTTGTGATGTTGATGTTTGCTAAAAATTATGTAAAAAAAAAAAAAAAAAAAAAAAAGAAGTTTTACCCTAATGATAAGATAAATAGACCTAAAATAATTACTTGTCAAAATTCAATTATTTCTATTACAATAAACCGCTAAAACATGAATGCTAGTGTGACTGCATTGGAAAACATTTGTTGGTTCTTGTTCATTTTCAATCCAAAGTTGTTAGAATTAGGTGACAGAGAGCCACTGCAGCTGCAGAGCCCACACTGACCAAATGTAGATCCAGGAAAAGTTTAAAGGTTATTAGATTTGCTGAAAAAAACACTAAACTTCTTCTATAGAAAACAATTAATCACCTTTACGATGAGACTCAGCCTTGTGGTGTTAGAAGCAGCACATATTTTTGATAGATGAGCTTATGCTGTTACACAGTCTGTATTACACAGATTATATGACAATGTAGACAGAACAATGCCTACACCATCATACGATCTGTGTAACTCTAAGTCAGCCTATTTCAGTGCATGAAATGAAAAGCATTATTCACTAGACTTCCTCTCAAACCAACTTCTGGAAACAAAAAGGAATTCGGGTTAAAAAGCAAGCCCCCCTTAAAAATAATAAATTCCAATCTTTACTGTCTGCATAGTTGAAAGTTCAGCAGTACATCTTTCATGAAAAGAATTTCCTTTTCCTCGTCGTTCCTCTGCAGCTGCTCAGCGAGAAAACACTCAGAACGCTCACTGAGCTCGACTCGTCCAAGTTACATATTAGCTTCATCTGAAGGAATCTTCAGAGCTGAGCGGCCCCCACTCCTACAGTTTGAAAGTGAGCATACACACTAGACATTTCCAAAAATTATGAGTTATTGTTTTTTTTAATAAAAATAACAGACATATAAAGGCGATTGCTATACTTTGTGACAGAAGAAAAACATTAGACAAATAGCTCAAAAGTTGCATTGGTGAGTTTTTTTTATTTATTTATTTATAAAGAAATCAATGTAGTGTGTGCTTATATAAGATTTTTTTTCTATAAATATAAAAAGTTCTCTTCATAGCAAAGGTAACGAAAATTACTTCAAAGCCGTGACAACTGTAGATACGTCAAGACAATAAAAGAGTTCTTAAGAATCGGAAGCACCGTGTGGAAGAGAATCCGACAGGGATACGCAGTCTGCGTGTGCATGTGTGTGTGTGTGTGTGTGTGTGTGTGTGTGTGTGAGTGGCCACTCTGCATTTCAACACAACGCTTCCTTTCTGCAGTGGAAGACATACAAGCTGCTGGCTGCGCTTCAGTCCTGCATTGCAGCCATGTTCTCCACAATCTGCATCTCACCGACAGGCCTTTGAACACCAACTCAAACATTCAGCTTCCAAGTAAAAACAAGGTTACATATTCATGGACCTCCCCCATACCCAGCCACACCCTTTTCCCTCCATTACAGAACCTTGTTTAGCCTTGGAGACCCTCTATGGACAACACACATCTCCATAAACTGTCAAAATATTATTTTCCATGCTGGATTAAAATGAAGAGTGCTGGTGTTTATGTCCCTCTAATGCATCATCATGTGGCGCCCAGTCTTTCACTTTGACCCAGAGCATTTTCAGAGCCTCGTTACCCACAAAATAACGCAGATTACATCCTGCAAGGCCAGCTGCATCAATAATTCTGCTTGGATCATTACCTCCTTATGAATTAAAATTGCATCTAACACATCTAACATTTTTCTATCTTCTTTTGCTAAATTTTGTTTTTATGTCAAATAAAAACCCAGAAAGACTTCAATAAAAGTTCTAAAATACAAAAAATGCATGGTTTACTTTTTTTGCTCTAAAAATAGTCATTCTGAAACCACTCCATATTATTTTTCTTTTTATGTTCTGCTAATTATTTGTACAACTGTCAAAAATCTCCAAAGTTTGACAGATATCTGATCATTTCACGCCTGAGAGTAAAAACCAGTTGCTTTTTCTCCTTAAATGAGTTTTGCAGATCAATTTAATCATCTGGTGCTTCTTGATTTAATTTCATCACAACATATTAATGCTCTAATTCTGAGCTGTGGAAGAACAGAAGATCTACATCTGTGAATGATCAGGTTTTATTATAATAAATTATGAACTATTTTGGGTTATTTCACATCATCACCAGTTTGAACCCTTATTTTGGAAAAAACACTATTCCATTTTTGTCCATCCAAATTCAGCTCAACACTTAACGCCATTTTGTACTTGATAACGGTTTTACAGGTTAACGGTTTTCATCATTTATGGTGATATATGGTTGAAAAAACTCTCAAATCACACATGAACCTTCACTGAATCGTACATTCTCCTCTGAAATCTTTATGTTAGGCCAGCTGCTAGGGGTTATTTTAGTAATTGATTATTCCAACAATGATTCAGCCAAATAATGGATTAATAAGATAAAAACTGACCCATTCTGCAGATTTTATCTTTTTAATACAATTAGAAATGCAAGTCAAATATTTCAATTAATTTTAGAAATATGAAAATAAACACTTACTGCATAAAATGCAGCAACTGCATTCCTTTAGTGAATACTTGATCATTTGGAGCAAAGGATAAATCCACAGCTAAAGGAAATCCTTCAAACATTGACATGTGGAAAGCTCAGCCCTTTCAACTGGACTGAACATCCAGGCTGCAGGGCTGATCTGGAATTATTTATTCAGATTAGTAACTGCATAGCAAGAGTTGGTTGGAAATGTTTTTTCTTTTTTTTTTTACCTGAAATTGCCACTTGAGTTCTGCATCTAACATATTCATGGTATATTCAGACAGAAATGGTTTTAATCTTAAATCCAAAATATAGATTATTTTGGGCTATTTGCTGCTCTGAATATGTTATTAATTTAGGAAATGGTCTATGAGTCTATACATTCCACTTGAACGACAAATTGATTACTAAATTAGTTGATCATCATTTCAATAGTCGATTCATCATCATTAACCTGATTAATCCTATTGATTGCTTCCAGCCCTATATTTGTTTATTCCCATTTATTTTTTGGTTGTTATCCCCATTTGAGCCAGTTGACTCAATGAAATGGGTCACATAATGACTCCTGATCAAAACTAAATCACTTTTTGCTGATCTTTTTAATTAGAACAGCTTCACCACATTTCATTTATCGGCAGTTGAAAAAGTTCCACAACAAAGGTTGCAAAAGTTGAAGTTATTAAATGACCAGCAGCTTATTAAATTTATCAGTTACTTTCCTCTTGCAGTAAGCAATAAATCAATTGACCACATGATCAATTAAAATCAGCCAGATAATATCCATTCTGATAATGTTTTTAAAGAGCAATTTTCCTCATAATCTGTTTCATTTGCGGTCTCGGTGGTGTGTGGTTTTTATTTCTGCTTTGTTTCTTGGTTTTGAGGCTTTTGGGGGAGAATATTTTAAATACCTTCCTTCCACTTCAAGGATTACGTGTTCTTTACTAAATTAAAGTTTATTGCTTTAAGAGGGAAACTTTGCATTATTTTGCCATTATGATTCTATTACATGAAAATGGTCCCAAAACAACTATATTATTGTTTATCATAATAATTTCTAGGGAAATTTATCATTGGTCAAAATTTGCCTCTGAGTCACATGATTTTTATTCTTTAACATGTTTTTATAAGTTCTTTGCAGTGACATCTAAAATCCCAAGGTGTCCAAAAAGCTCTTCAATAGGAAAATGTTTTACAAATGATTCTATTTTTACCTTAAATCTCCTAAATATATGACTAAATGTGTCCAAAACTATTTTCATTCCCAAATCCCCTGGCTTTATTTGACTGTGCTCTGAAGATTATTTTGCTCAGGTTTGATGCATTAGTGTATCTCTGTGGAGGAAGACATTTGGCACTACGGATTCCCATATATGCAAGAAATAAAATAAAGAGTGAAAACCGGAGGTCTGCAGGAGAAACCTTATTTTCCATTTACATGGCAATAAGAACTTCTTTTTTTTTTACTTTAACAGAGGAATGTTACATCTGCAGGGGCCCATAAAATACACTGTTCAGAACCATCTATCTCACTGACTCACACGCATACATCGCACTGCATTTCTTGTCCCAGGCGGCCAACGCGAGGCCTCAGAAACCTGAAGCTTGCTTCCTCAGACACAAAGTGCAGCTGGTTAATCAGGATAAGAGGAGGCCACGAGGAAGCACTTTGGTTTCACGGGACTCTGCTTAGAATAGACCCTGCACTCGCTCACAAGTACTCCACCGACCTACAGACACAAACACTCCGTGTGAAGTACTCCCAGGGGTGTCCACAGTAAACCAGGTCATGAGACAGACACCAGGATTCGCTATGGTTCACTGGCTTTTTGTGATGTTTCTCCAACATATCCAAAGATGAAAAAAGGGGGACTATTTTTTTTCAGCCTTTAAATACAAATATATACTTTCAAAAAAAATCTCACAAATGTGTATGTACAATAAAACAGAGCGAAGGTCTCTGGTGGGTCCAAAAAGCAGGAGTAAGTTTGTGAAAAGCCCGTCACACTGTGGTTTCGCCCTGCTTGCTGTTGGCCAGTCTCGTGTAAAACCTCCGCCATGAGTTCAGGGTCTTCCCAGACCAGATCCAGAAGCCGGAAGTGATTCCCACTATGAGCGTCATGAGATACTTGATCATGAAGACGGTGAAGTCCGGGCTCATGTTGGGGTGGTTCTGGATGGGGCACGGCACGGCGTACGTCTTACACGATTGGCTGACCCACGTCCTCTCCCACTGCTCACGGAAGGCCTGCTCATAGAAGTAACAGGCAATGACGATGGTGGCCGGCACGGTGTAGAGCACGCTGAAGATCCCGATCCGCACCATCAGCTTCTCCAGCTTCTCTGTCTTGGTGCCGTCGTGTTTCATAATGGTCCGGATGCGGAAGAGGGACACAAATCCAGCCAGGAGGAAGGAAGTCCCGATGAACAGATAGACGAAGAGCGGCGCGAGGACGAAGCCTCGCAGGGCATCCACGCTGTTGATGCCCACGAAGCAGACCCCACTCAGCACGTCTCCATCCACCTGGCCCACTGCCAGGATGGTGATGGTCTTTATGGCGGGAACGGCCCAGGCTGCTAGGTGGAAGTACTGGGAGTTAGCCTCGATAGCTTCGTGGCCCCACTTCATCCCAGCCGCCAGGAACCAGGTGAGGGCCAGGATGACCCACCAGATGGAGCTGGCCATGCTGAAGAAGTAGAGCATCATGAAGAGGATGGTGCAGCCTTCCTTCTTGGTGCCCTGCACCACAGTCCTCATCTCTTTTTCAAAGCGATCATTGCAAACCACCTTGTCTTCCAGTAAGAATCCAGCAATGTAGGCGATGGACACCATGGTGTAGCAACCAGAGAGGAAGACTATGGGCCGCTCTGGGTAGCTGAAGCGCTTCATATCCACCAGGTAGGTCAGCACCGTGAACAGAGTGGAGGCGCAGCAGAGGATCGACCAGATTCCGATCCAAATTCGAGCAAATTTCAGCTCCTCCTCGCTGAAGTACATCATCCCATGAGACTTCTTCAGCTCGCACGGGGCGCCGCAGTTTTCCTGCCCCAGGAAGCGGTAGTTCAGGTATGGGGGCACGACGAGGGGCCCCGGGCACCTGAACTGCCCGTGCGTGGGCTCGGGCGGGGAGCGCGCGGTGGGGTAGTGCCCGGGCCCCTCCGGCTCCGCGCGGTCCGACATGTTCTGGCCCACGCACAGCTCGCCCGCGCCGTGTACCGGGAACTTCTCGCACGCGAGGCTGTCGGGCCACTGGAAGCCGAACTTGTTCATGAGCGCCTCGCAGCCCTGCCGCGCGCGCTCACACAGAGAGCGGCACGGGGGCAGCGCCTGCTCCAGCACCGTGCACACCGGCGCGTACATGGAGCAGAGGAAGAACTTTAAATCCGGAGAGCACTGCACCTTCACCAGGGGGTAGAACTGGTGGACCTCCAGTCCCGCGTCTTCCTGGTTCGTGTGGCCCAGCAGGTTCGGCATGATGGTCTCGTTGTAGGCGATGTCCGTGCACAACGGGATGGAGATCGGCTGGCAGAATCCATGCTCCGGGATAGACATTCCTCGGTCTCCATACTGAGCGTTGACCCTGAAGGAGGCGGGCAGGATGAAGGGCAGCAGAGAGACCGCGGTGCGGAGCAGTCCGTGGAGCAGCATGGCGAGGAAGGATCTGCGGCACGACTTTCTGTTTGTTGGGAATAACTTCGCGTTCCCTCAGCCTTAGCAGCTTCCCAGAGCGCTTCTTTGTTGCTGAGCTGAACGCAGCGTCTCCCCGCGGTGCTCCTGTCCCCGTCCCTCAGCTTCTCATCTCGCGGCGGGGGAGAAACATGGAACAAAGATCCGAGATGCTCAGCTGCAAACCCGGAGCCTTCATTTAAAATCCTCTTTGGAGCCGAATGAAGTGGTTTCCCTTCCAACGCAGGAGCCTCAGTATTCCGTCTGCACAGCACGGAGTCAGAGCGCCGATCAAACTCTCTCTCTCTCTCTCTCTCTCTCTCTCTCTCTCTCTCTCTCTCTCTCTCTCTCTCTCTCTCTCTCTCTCTCTCTCTCTCTCTCTCTCTCTGCTTCAGTCTGGTTGGAGAAACGTCAATGCATGTGCAACATCTACCGGGCCCCTTCAAAATAAAAGCTGATTCTCACCCAAGCCCTGCTCGATTTGATGGGTCTCCTACTTATTAAGGATGTTCTCATCAGAAAGCAGTAACAGAAGTACTTATTTGAGCTCAGTTTAATATACAATATATGAAATTGAAAAATATACAGTTTCATAAAATATATTTTTATGTCAATAAAGAGTAAGTAGAAATTTCAATTTTTGTGCAATTTTCTTTCCAAAAGGCACACACACAAAATAATAATAATAAAACAAAATTAGCAAATGTAATTGCATTCCAAAAGAAGCAGCTGATGCTTTGACCATTGTGGCTCTGATGCTTTGATCATTGTGGCTGTTGATGGCACTGTTTCTTCTGTACAGATCAGAATATATATATATATATATATATATATATATATAATATATATATATATATATATATATATATATATATATATATATATATATTATATATATTTATTTTTTTTTTTTTTTTTCACTGCAAACAAGCCTGTCCGTTGCTCGATTCTCATCTCAGTCGGTTCTCCTTCTGGGATTCCTCTCATTCAACTCAATTTCTCCCAAGAGGAGGCGGAGCTGTAAACCATGACATTGATTTTCTGCAGTGTTTTAGCATGAAGTCTTTCAGTCTGTGTTGACTATTCTTCCAAATATTAAGAAATTAAAGTTAGAAAAATGAATCCTTTAGACATTTTATTACTTGTTATGATTTCATGGCCCTATATTCCCCATGAGGTTGTTTATGGCGCATGCAGGTTTTGGTCAGCTTCATCGAGTCGATGCGTTACATAAGTCACTGTTACATATTAGTAATACATAACAAAACATATACAACTTGAACAAGATGAGCATAAATAAATAAAAGGAAACATTTGGAGAAATAAATGAAAGTTCCTCAAGTTGGTCAAAGTTAATGTACTAGAACACGAGTGTAACAGAAAGATCATATGGAAGAATGCTAGAAGATACTTTCTATCAGTGAGTTCCAAAAGAAAACAACACAATGTTGTGTAGAAACAGGACTGTTACAGTAAATCAACTCAAATGTTCCTAAAGCCAATATTGCCATTACTTTAATACAGCCAATAGTTTCAGTCACATAATTTTTTAAATTTTTAAATTAATTTGATGTTTTTTTTTTTTGAGTTATTACTCTCCACTCCCCTATTAGACGTGTCCACAAAACAAAGTAACAAAAGCCATTCTCTTCACATCTACTTCCTGTTTATTTGTGTCTTACTTTCTCCAGCTTTACAGCTTCCTCTCTCTCTGTCTCTCTCTCTCTCTGTCTCTCTCTCTCTCTCTCTTTTTCTCTCTCTCTCTCTCTCTCTCTGACTCTCTCTCTCTCTCTCTTTTTGTGTGTGTCTTTTATACCATTTCTCATTTTGGATATTAAAACCATCTATCCATATTTTCTCTGAATGTGTCCAGAATCTTGTTCCTTTAGTCATGATCTGTGTCTCATGACTACAGCTAAAGGTTGGAATATAGACAGAGTGGTACAGTGAGCTTCACTTTTTGGTTTCTTTATAAGAACATTACTGGAGTCCAGACTCCAATTGCTCTTATCTGACTCTCCTGCCATCCCTTAGTAACCAGGCAAGGCCAGTATATTCATACAGCAACATTCACACACTAGGCAATCCAAAGTGCATTATGGAAATTAAAAATAAAGCATAAAAACATTATATTAAAGATGAAAATGTTTACAGTTTGTCAATCGGATGTTTTCCATCCTGATTTAAAGGAAGCTACTATTTCTGCTCCAATCAGGTTTTCTGCAGCTGAGGAAAAAATCAACACCTGATGTGGCTCTGATCCATGAGCCAAGTAAGAAAAGGTTCTACCGAGACCAACTTCTCATATCCTTCTGGCAACTCGGAAATGTGTTCTGGATCAAGTCCAGTAGAGCTTTATAGATCAATACAAAGCCTGTCCTTGTAGACACTGAGAGGCAGAGCAGATATCTAAAAACTTTTGTAATTTGATCCATTTTTCTGGTGTTAGTCAGAACTCTAGCAGCAGTCCTTGGTATGCCTGATTAATTCCATACACACACCAGTAAAAAGCAGCACCACCTTTTACCAGTTTCTTATTTTCTGTCAAGCAATGGATCAGAAATATTTTCATGCCCCTCAGTCACTCAGGTAATCACATAAACATGCTGGGCTACTGAACATTTTTTTTTCTAGTTATTTTATGACTTCCTTCTGGTAATATATTTTTTCATTCAACTAATATTATGACATTATTCTGATAATGAAAAAAAGACATTCTCTTCGTCTTCCCTCTGCCGCTGTTTTCTCCTCACTGTTCCAAACTTCTCCAGCTCCATCAGTTGTCAACTGTGTTTTCGCCAGTGCATAGCTGGCTCCTTCTGCTACTGGGTTTAACAGGCAGCCTGTTGGTTATTTTGATCACTGCTGCCATCTAGTAACTGGAGCCTTGTATAGTAGTCAAGCATGAAAAGATGATAAACTCACAGATCCTCTGGGTTCCTTCCAGAACCTTCTCAAAGTTTGCTGGACCTGAGGTAAGCCAGAGTTTGCCAGAGTTTGCAAACCTGGCTTACGTCAGCCAGGTTTATGGGTCGCTTCACTGCCATATGACCAAACCAATGACTTCACTGTCATTAAGCCATTTTATAATCACCTGGACTGTATACTGAAGACCAACCTGCTCCTGAGCTTTAACTCAGGTGTGTTTCAGGTTCAGGTTTTCTGGCATTTAGCAAATAAGAATAATTTGGTAATTCTAACTGACCTAAAAAAGAGAAGCTTGATCTGATTTAACTTCAGGTGGCGAGAGAACGTGTTTGTGTCTTTTTATTTTGCATATATAAATATTTGGTTTCAACTGTACAAACAAACCAGTGTGCACATTTAGAATGAGTTTAGTCACAGCTTAGTAACAAGCTCTATCAGAAATTACCTTGTGATTTAAAACAAATATTATTGTGTTATTTTCAGAATAACAGTTTACATGAGAGATGTTAAAGGAGGGAGAAGCATTATAGGTCTCTCATAAACTTCACAGGGCGTTCCAACAGGCAGCAGTTTCCCTGGTATCCTTTGAAATTTTCCAGCTGGGAAATTTCCACTGAAGCAAGGAAGGCGTGCAGGATGGCTGCACTGCTCACAGCTCAATCCAGTGTGAGAGCTCCTGTCTGTCACTTTAAGATCATGATGCCATTTCATGTAATGAGCCTTTGTACTAGGATACTCAGAACCACACAGCAAAGAAAAAGCAGACAATAGATGAAGAATACATGAGTCTATTCATGCACAGAGAAGAGAAGAACCACACCTTCATCTGTTTGCCAGAGACAGAGGAGGTGCATGCTAATAGAGGAATGCTAGTTTTTACTTGGACTCCACAAGTAGAAGAGATGCAGCCTGACATATGTCATTAACACCAGTCGTCCCATGCTTGCTCAGATTGAGGGATTACTGAAGTCAGCTGGACTTCCTTAGACATTTGGCTTACATTGTGCATGTCGTGCATGACGTCTTTTAATGTCCAAATGATTCTGAAAAGGGAAATGTGGGAAGTTGTATTATTAAAAATGTAGAAAAGACGTCTGTCACATTTCAACATGCAAAAGATGTCAGCATGAAGGCATCTGTTGGTGTCTGAAAGGAATGGTCACTGAAGATCAACAGAAAAGACTTCTTTAACTTATAGCCAATCAGATGGTTTTATAAAATGTCTCTCTTTGTTCAGTTTGATGACTTCACTTGTAAATAAATGTGCAATAAACAAAATAAATAAATATGATGTGCTGAAAGATTATAAATGGAGAAGTTTAAACAAATGAACCATTTAGATGATACCATCTTCATCTCATTGATTTGAACATTGCTTTTTATGATTTCCCAATATTCAACTTCAAAGAGAAATCAGAACAAATGCTGATTTGTGTTAGTTTGTATTAATCAGCTGGGTTACATTGGGTCCACACAGGGTTAACATTAACTATGTGGGTCCAAATACATGCATGCTTCACAGAGCATTTCAAATCCCAGTGATAACTGAACCTAAATGCTCCTTGCTAGCATGAAGACGATTTTCTGGACTGTCCAACATAAATCAAAGCTGTAGATCTACACAAATTGTAAAAGTTTGTTCTTTGGATCACTTCTAAACAGCTGCAGATTTTAAAATCCTTAACTATACATGAGGACAGCTTATTTAAAAATGATTACACTCTGTCAATATTTGATAATCAATTAGATAATGACCTGAATTTGAATCAGGTTGGACTGGAGAACTGGATATAACAGTTTGTCCTGTAAAGTACATTGTGCTGATAGTGTGCTGTGAGTCAGAGCTGTAAAAATAAGCTGAAGAGGACTGAATCATTAAATACAGGGTTTCTGTTAGAAATGATGACTCAAACCATCGTGAACATGCTGCTTTTAGATAGGAAACCTGTCATTGCAGTCAGGCCCGTATGACATTAGGTTAATGAGCAGTAAAACGGGTTTAGCTTGTGCTGAAAACAGACCTCATGGAAGTAACCCCACCCTGATTAATAATAATAAGCATTTTCTTCCTTCCCATGAAACAGAGCAACACGGCCCCATGTATGTGTCTTTATTCACATAAAGGCCCTTTCAGTCAAGTTTCACATCCATTGTGTTTTGTTTTTCATTGCTCACTTTAAAGAAGAAAAACTAAAAAAATCGAATCATTTATAGCCCGGCAAACTTTGTCTATAAAGTTTGTCAGTGGTGTGAAACGAGATGAGAAATTAAATTATGTGAATGGAGCACCAGTTTTGGTGAAACAAGTTTTATTTTAATTTCTAATCACAACAGCATGTCAAATTATTCACACCCCTCTTGAAAATCAAAGAAAAATCTTTATTGGCATTACAACAATCAAGCAATCTTTTTCTTGCTGTGCGGCTTTTCATATTTTGACTTTAGCTCCCACCACAGATTCTTTTTCGTTTTTAGAATACCAAAAGGCCAACATTACTCTCAGTCAACAAAAACACATTTTGGTCAACTTTGAAAATGTCTCATCAAATCTCTTTGTGCAGAAACCTTAAATATTTTCAAAATAAAAGTCTGAATTCATAAGATCTTTGAAGAATTTTATTTCAGGTAAACAACATTAAACATTTACAGAAGGACATTACATCTTCCATAATAACATTACATAGAGGTTGTAACAAATAATGCAACAGCTATCCTAAAGTATACAATATTATTTCACCCTATAAAGTGATTGGCGACTCCAAACCACTTGTGAAAAGGATGTTTTTGTTCAGTTTTTCAGTGCAGCGTAGAAAAAAAAAGCAAACTGCAAGAGAAGCTTCACATTAAAATCTTGCAAACACAGATTTATTGATGAGCACAGCCAGGATGCATGTCAGAGCCAACCTACATGTTTATTATAGTCAAATCACTTATGTCCACATAATAAATGCCAAAAATAGAGGCCTTTCATATATATATATATTTATAGAAATATGCATTATCATACATGACTTTTCATTAGCGCTAAGGAGACTCTTCCAACCCTGTTCACACGCTAAGCTTCCACCTTTGACGTTTCCGGTGATATTTCATTTTGCAGTCACAGTGTTAAATATGCAATACCACCCCTTTCACTGGACCTTCTACAAAATGTATGAAGAACATTCCTGTTTGAACAGAGTTTCAACTCTGCCCACGTGGGACTTGAAAAGTTTTACAGCAAACTGCAGGCTGCAGGAGCTCCAGGAAACAGTTGGGGGGTGTAATGAAGCAACGCGCGGCACACAGAGAGCGTGCTCACACAGGGAGCAACATAGCAAAAATAATTATTCTTGGCTAATACTGCCTGCAATCCCTAAAGCCACTCGAGGCTGGGCAATCTTAGCACAGCTCGATGGTATTAACCCTCTTCTGTCACGCTGCTTTAGTGGCATTACCCACCGCCTCTCCTCCCCTTTTTCCTGCTGCACAATCACAGCCTGCGGGTGACACTGAAAAGCTGAAAGATAACTTCAAGTAGAGCAGATCTACCAGCTCCCCTCTGTCCATGTAAGGGTTCACATCCAGGGATGAGATTTACATTTGTGAGGAAGCCGGCATGCTCTGCATCCAGCCGAGAGAGAGGGCATGAATATTTATGCGTTTATCGTTTAGGGAAAGCCAGAGAGTAAAGTGACCATACAGGCAATTTTTATTTAAAGTGCATTTTTTAAAATGCTGCTGGGTAAGTTAAGCCCATCATCTTTTTTAAATCTCAGAGGTTCAACTCTGTGGTTGGAAAAGCTGGATTGGAACGGAATCACAATAAACTGTCTAAGTGCCTCATAACTCCATAGCTTCCCTGTTATTGGTTGGATATTCCCACCTGTACGCAGTACTTGGATGTCATCTACAGGAGAAGCAGCAGTCGCTGTAATCAACCTTAAAAGCAACAGTCTCAGTCTGTTGCTGAGACTGACTGAATTCTCTGACATTTGCTTTGTCAAAGAAAACCATTTATTCCCAACGGCTCCAGTTCAACTTTACAAATGTCAAACCAAACGAAGGAAAACATGCAAAGTTATTAAGTGGAAGATGGCTTGTTTGGGTTTTTATTTCTGTTGTGAAAAGGAAAAAAGGTTCTGGTTTCCCTATTTATTCACTGTTTACCAGCTTGTTACTGGATCAATATTGAGTGGGTCTGAAAAACCCACAATATGCAACATTTTTTTATATATGTGATAGATTTGACTTACCTTCTATTTTTAAAAATTCTAGCTGAAGTCAGAAACTAATAAACAAACATGTTGAACTGTAAGTGTATCTGTACAACAGATTTGGACAAACTTTTCGAAATGATTATTTTTTGGTTGTTTCTATTATGAATTTGTGGATGGAATTATTGCCATATAAGGGTACAGATGCTAGTACAGATATGTCTATGGTATTTATTTTAAACGCTACGTACCAATTATCAAACAGACTATACTTCACTATGCTGACACTTCCACCTACTTATTGTTTCTACTAAGGTAGAGCCAGAAGGGAGGGTTTGTCAGTCATTTTTGAGACCTTGACCTGATTACAGCAGATAAACCAAAAAATAAGGCTCTTCTGCATCATTATAGACTGCTGGTTAGTTTATCCATTTCAACACTCAGGAAGGAAGGAGACTGTAACATTTGGTTTAATACAAAGCATGTCATTAGCTTGCTTTGGGATATCATTCTTAAAAATACAACAGTGGTCTGTATGGAGAGAACTTTTTACTGCAAAAGTTGCATTAAGTAACCTTTTAGAAAAAAAGAAAAAAAACAGTTTTAGCTGAACAATGGTGTTGAAAGTAAACTATACTGTAGCTGGAGCTGCAGAAGCTGCAGAGCAGTTTCTAATGTTAGGTAATACAGCTGTCTTACCTGGAATTGTATATGTGTGCACTTGTTTAGTTATCATATTTAGGACCATTTCTTGCATATTTACTAACCTTTTGAAGACCAATGGGCCTCATGGGGACCAAAGCCCAGTCCCAATACAGAGGACCCCATTGTTTAGGGTTAGGGGTGAGAGGTGTGATGTGAATTAGGTTTTGTTTTGGGAAAATATCTGGGTTAGGCTTATATCCAGTTACTTAAATTGATGGAAGTCAATACAAAGTCCTAATACGGGTTGAAATGCAAACTTGAGTGTGCGCATGTTATTGTGTGTGCGTGTGTTTGTGTGTGCTAGAGAGGAACAGGAATAATATCTACAGTATCCATTTGTCCGTGGCTTTAGATTTGCAGCCTCATGTTCTCGGCTGTTCAACAGTGCAGGGCCGTTATTAATGTCTCACTTGTTCTGAAATGGACTAATGAGAAGGAAGCCATTAGTTTGATTATACCTTACAATTATCACAACACAACTACTCTGTAATATTCAATTATCTTTACACAAAAAGAAAAAAAAAGAAATCTTAGCAATAGAAAAAATCATTTTTAACATATTTGCAAATGATGTCACTTTATATAGCCGAGCTTTGTTCAGTAGAAAGTTCCAAAACATCCAGAAAAATATGCAAAGTTTTGGGGGAAGACATCTCAGGGAACAGCCTCAGGAGAGTGTATGTTGGTGGCCTAGGGACGAGTCAAAGTTATGCACAACCTTTGCAGCACAGGCTGCACATAAACCCATCCTTCACACATTTACTTTGTCAAAGAAAACTCTGGTGTAGTCATAACTCTTGAATAAGGAACAAACAGATTTAAGTATCAACATGAATCGATCAAATTTTTTGGCATGTCAGAAAACTTGGAAGATGGATTTTTCAGAACTGGATCAAAACATAGAGTGAGGCTTTTTAGCCTATTGTCTTGCTGCTTTGTCTTTATGTACATTAGCTCGTATTCTCAGATGGAAGCACTGACACTTATATTGCCCATGTTTGTTATGCTCAAATCTATGTTTCCATCAGAGCCGTTGTGGTTCATTGGAGTATTGCGTCTAAAAGCACTTTGCGCTGTCCCTGCATCATCAGTATGTTCAACACAGATTGTTCAGGAGAAGCTTTCAGGTTGCAACAACAAGATCTGGTTCCATCATGGAGGTCCACTGACGCTACCCAACCCAACAATGAGAATGTCCCATTTAGAAATATTAGAATGCAGGAGCCTCATGTTCAAAGGGTGCAGATGATTGTCCATGAATTAAATAGAGAAGCATCGATATTTGAGCAGGACAGTGGAAAGCATGCTGTAGGGAGTACCATGAACTCACTGGCTTTATCATCATTATTATTATTATTATTATTATTATTATTATTATTATTATTATTATTATTAGTATTAGTATTATTAATTTTCTTTTGAAAAATTATCATAAACAGCACAGTGTGAATATAATATTGGGACATTTCAGTTTATTACTTTAATCTTATGCTCATTAAGCCTCTGTGGAACAAACATTTTGTATTCATTTCATCATCTGCAATTTGACTGACTGATTACTTCATATTTTTTAAAAGCTAAAAAACATCCTACAAACTCACCAAAACTGACCTGAAACATATGTAAAGATGTGAAAACTTCTATGAACTGTTTAAAAATCATCTTTTAATTTTATAGCCTGTCCTCCTGGCATTGTTAAAAAGCATTACATTTTAAATTGATAGGATTAAAAACTGAAAACTTAAATGCATGTCAAAAGGACAATCTGTTTTTCTTCTCAGAGTAGTTCAATCCAGTTTTAATTGAATTTTGGAGAAAGATTTTGGAGTTGCTTGTAATTCTGAATTCCAGGAGAGGGAAAAGCCAAACATCCAACAACCTGCCTGCTATCTGCTCAGAGAGTGAGCCGTGGCTGATTGTCTCTTCCAGTCGACAGAGACAAGGCCAACTTAACCACAGCCGAATCCACAGCTGGTTCCGAGAAACTTAACAGCATTTGACACAAAATGGAGGCACCCTGTCATTTCTCATGATAAGGCTGTTTTCTGGCTCCCCATCATCAGGATGACTCCTTTAGAGCTCAGACATGGATTCTTCTGAGTTTCCCTCAGTCTGCCAATACATACTTAGAAATCTAAATTATGCCACGTGTTTAATCTATCAGAGAGACAGAGCGAGGATAGAATGATGATTTTGAAAATATACATCATATTTAAGCTTCAGCAGAGACATTTATCCAACCTAATCCTTGTCTTATTATTTCACGTCCCTACATCTCCAAGTGCCTCTTGTCTTTACAGCAGTTGTCTCAGCTTCAGCCTTTCCCTCTGCACACACAAAAAGTGGGTGATCCTGTTTCTGCAACAGGTATACAATATTAACAGGTTTTACAAATCAATCTGTTAATCATTACTATCACTACTTGTCCAATCTGTGCTTTTTTCTGCATCTACACAAAAAGGGTATATGGAGAATCTCCAAATATCCTTTTTTCAATAAAGAAATGTTTTTTTGATAATTCAGAGAGAATAATTCCACCTGCAGGGTAAATATTTAACTAGCTATTTGTGCTTGCGTTTTCGCTATATTCTGGATTTTTCTTTGGAAGTATTCACATATTTTTTCATAAAGATTATCTAAGGAAAAAATAACTTGGTTCAATGGTACCTGATACACTATTGGCTAGCAATTCTAAACCGGCCAATCCAAGAGCGCCATTTATTTGACAAATTATCCCAAAGAGTAAAGATAAGTAAGATTGTTGTTGATAATTTTCACTGTGTGTATAAATGCACGTTAAGATATATTTGGTGTTTGAATGATATAAATAAGCAGCTATAAGGCTTTTCAGAAAGACTCCATTATTTGTGGATTTCAACTATTTGTGAGAGGGTGTGGACCCTAATCCCTGCAAATACTGTATGATATATTGATATGGTTCAGCAGGAAATCCGTGCAACTCTTTGTACATGAGACCACATCTTTTTTATGTTCTTTTATTTGGAAGAGTCGGGCAGTTCCATCAGCTTCCTTAAAGAAACTAGCCAGGTCTTTTTCCATTTGATATTGCTTTGCATGCTGTAGAGCAGAAAAAAAACAAAAGAAAAAACAAAAAAATAAAGCTAAATGTTTTAGGATAATTACTTTTTTTTTTTACAACTGCTACTGTCTCTCTAACTCCCGGCAACCTTTAAAAAAGAGCTTTTCTTTAAAAAATATTAACCACAAAGACAAAAGTGATTCAGGAAATAAGTACATTTTACAGCAACTGGTCTCAATCCGAAATACAAAGATTGAAGGACCTCCAACATGGCTGCCAGGGGACGAGTTGCATCACTTTAAAGCTCTCATCATCATCATTATCATGATCGTCAACATCATCATCATCATCATCTTGTTTATTGTTTTTTTTTTTCTTTTTAAAAGTCCACAAATCAGAGCTGAACTGGACAGAAATGAATCAGAATTCTAAGGACTTCCTGTGGTCTCCAGCGTGATTGGACTGAGCCTCCTGAATGCATGTGTCTACAGGGAGAGCTTCCCTGCTGAGAACCGTTCAGTGGTAACAAGCAATAATAATAAAACTGTCCTTTATATAGTTTCTAGATGATTACATCATACATACAAATATACATTCTTAAATAGGAGGCTAGTTACAAACACAAAACACAATATGTAGCGATAGTAAAGTTGTTTTGCTTCTACTGTGACAATGATATATGAGTTATTAGAACCTTATAAAAAGTAAACAAAACTTGCAAATAATAGTCTGAAATCTTAGATACCATTCAAAATGCATACCTTTTCACTCACCTTCTGAAGCATGCATACAACACACACACACGCACATACGCACACTCACGCATACATTTTGTGAAGGTAATAAATAAAGAGAGAGCTGGGGCCTTCTCGATGTCACCATCTTTATCTTCACCTTTTCTTTTTTCACAGCAGCCACCTGGAAACAGACAAAGATACGACACAATGTGTCAGTAACACACTCCAAACCACTGACAGTGTGGCGAAAACACATACCACACATGCTATAGTTTGTTCTCATGCTACTAGGGTTTCACATGAGCTAATAGTGAACTTCTGCATGTCATGCAGAAGTTAAAGTGGCCTGGTGACAGATAATCTGTGTGAAGTTCGATCTTCACATTCTCCTTGTACGACTGTTGCAGTCTGAAGAAATTTTCTGCTCCTGACCAAAAACAACCAATCAGAGCTAGGAGGAGGGTCTTAGTGCTATTAATCAATGCTGCTCAATGTTCTAATGGCAGAGAGACAACTTATTGTTCAAGAAAAACCACTGATTTGTCGACATAGGTACCCATCCTAACGAGTCTTAGCATAGGTGGCAGGCTATGTTGTGGTGAACCAGCAGAGAGCAAGAGAAGGAGATAAGCATGAGATTGATTGAGATCATAAGATCCTCCTCCTTGCTCTGATTGGTTGTTTCTGACTCCATGGGGTATTTCTGCAGATAATACTGGGAGAAGGCCAAGAACCTCAGTTTCTTTCCCAGACTATGTGTCACATATATTATACTGCCATGTTTGAAAAACATGTTTTTTTATTATAAAAGTGACATACTGCAGCTTAGCTGTTTATCCTTCCGCTCCCTTCTGCCAACACTTATGAACTAAAGATACAAATAGCTCAATACCTCTGTCTGAGAACAACAATTAAATCAGGAAAACGGTCAAAAAACATAACAGCCAACTGATCATCAACATAGTTTTAATGTTATTTATAACCTTGCTAACATTTGACTGTTTTAGCCACTAGTGAAAAAACGCTCTTCAATTTCTTTATCAACACAGTTTACATATCACTCTGCATAAGTGGACACTGCCAAAATATATATATTCATCAGTCACAAAAACATGCTAATTTCTAAAATAATGCATTTGTTGTTTGTTTTGACTGGAAGAAAAGAAAAGAACAGAGCAGCAAACCCAGAGCAGAGTTGTGATGTGGCAAAGAGGAGCAGGAAGCTGTACAAGAGAGATCAGAGGCTGAAGAAGAGAACCAGGGAGCGTAAGTAGGAGAAGGAGTTAAGGATATCAAGCTGGTGAGAGTGAGGGGATGGGGGGTGGAGAGGCTGAAGAGGATGAGCCAGAGAGGAACAAGAGAAGGAGTGATCAGAGGAAAAGGAGAAGGAGTAAGAGGTTGACGTAAAGGAGGGATCTGGAGATTAATAAATAATACCTTGCCTCTATCTGGTCTTTTTCTTCACCCCCTCCACCCTACTTCCTCCCAATCACACCCCCCCTCCCTCCCCCCAAACTGTCTGAGGATTGGATTCTGCCAGTCTTTGGTAGTCAGCTCTCAGTAAAGCAGTCCATTCCACATCAGGAATCCCAAACATCTGGATGAGTGCTACTGTAGTTTACCCACTCCAAAAGGTCCATGTGACCATGAGAGAATGTGCTGTTGGTGTCCAGAGAACGTGATGAACAAACAGCAAGCAGAAGATTTTTAATTTAGAACAGGAAGAAAGTGAGAATCCTGGAGTCTGTTAACGGAAATCTACTTCAGTCCAACAGCTGACCAGTTAGACCAGAACAAAACCAAGTCAATTAATTTAAATGTAGTTTAATTTGTCATTCAGTAAAATATTTAAAAGACAAATATATTCCATCAGAAGATGTTCTTTCCAAAGAAAGTTGAATCAACCTCTGACCTGATTTGGTTAGGAAGGTTTAAGTATGCAGTCCAATTCTGGCACTAAAACAAAGCAAAACAGTTAACTGTGGATCATCAAAAACACGTCTTTATTCAAAGGAACCAAATGCAGGGAGCCCACTACATCACAAAGCATTATGGGTAAACAGAACCAAAATAAACCCAGATGTAATAGGATAGATGGGGGAAAAATGCCCCAGGTCAGCGTAAGGATGTGGTATAAGTTCTGATATGACTATGGACAGATGAAAACATGGCATGGCCTCTGCTGTGAACACATAGGAACAATGAAGTTTTCCAAATTATTAAATGAAAAATAGAGGCTGTGGGATTGACCTGTACAGGAGAGCAGGGAAAACACTCTGCTTAAGTTCAGGGTTCAAGAGAAGAAAAGGACAAGGTTCCTAGGCATGAAGAACTTAAACTTCCCAGAGAAATGGAAGGAATATTTGAGTTTGTTTGAAGAACTGTATTCTGAATGCAAACTCAGACTGTGGAAAAACCCACTCTGTGTATACAAAACATGATGGGTTTAACCAAACTCTAAAGCATACATCCGTCCGTCCATCCATCCATCCATCCATCACTTTCTCTAGATGCCTGAACTTCAATCCCCACATGGATGATGGAGATGATTGTCTGATCTCTAAGGCACAGCCTCGCTAATGGAAACATCTGCACTCTTACCAACTCTCCCACTCTAACACCAGCAGCGGATGAATAAATATTTCCTGTACTGTCAAGTCTAACACTTAACAGGTATGGACTAAAGGTTAACAAGCTGCGGTCAGAAGGCCTCTACAAGGGTGTGGAGATACAGAAAGTGTGCGTGGGTGAATGAATGTCATCAGCTCCTTCTCCATACTGTTACACAACCTGTAAAGCAACAAGGAGTTCCTTTTTTCAGAAGGATCTGTCGGACGAAGCACAGATGAAGTCTTCCATCTTCTCGAGTCAAAAAGCATGTATGGGGAGAATGCATGGTGGAGGGTTTATGTAGCATGGGGGCTCCATGCTACGTTGTTTGGAAGCAGATGGAGTTGGTGGGTAGTTTTTGGGGTTTTACTGATGGCTGGCCTATAATAGAGATGGAGTTCCTCTCATCCGCAAAAAGAAAATCTTTAAAAATGTCAGTGTCAAATCACAACGACTCAACAAATCACACTACAATGAAGCAATAATCTCCATTCTAGAAATGTTCTGCCCAGCTGACTGACTCTCAGACAACACAGGTCTGTAAATGTTTGTCTCAGGGTTTAGTTATGGGATGGATCATTCTCATGAGACATCCAGCATTTAATTATCGCTCTATTATCAGGCTTTCTTCAGAGCTATCAGTCACTGCATTCAGGTTCTTTTACTTCAGAACCACAGAAAGGTTAAATTGTTTTCCTTGTGAGAATCATTTATGTTATGTTGAACTGAAAGAAAGACGGAGCAGAGCAGAGGACATAAACACTTCACATTCTTTGGTTGACACAAGTTTAAATTTAGGTAGTCCACTTACTGGAACCACTCAGTGTCTCATGGATAAGAGTTTAAACATGGATGAAAATTTCATTATATGAGGGGGAAAAAAATCATCATCCAGGATTTAGAGAACATCACAATCTGTCAAAATTCAGAAGTACATTGTTTCAGTGGCTCATAAAAGCACCATTAGCAGAAAAAAGTCTGAAGTAATCACCTCCCAACATTGTGGATGGATTTTGCTAAAGTTTTCTTCATTGGTTTGAGGTCTGCAGATGCTTTGCACTAGTCTAAACTGTTCAACGACAGCATCTTAAGAAGGTTGAGGTCTAGACTTATTCAGCACCTTGATTCTTTTCTTTTTTAGACATTTTGTTGGAAACTACAGACTTGCTACTTGCATGGCTCATTTACAGGCATACTCATGATCAACTTTGTCTTGCCAGGTACATAGGTCCTGTGGCTGCAAAGCAGCCCAAATGCTTCAAGTTTGGATACATATTTGTAGTGACATAAGTTCTTAAAAGTATATCACTACAAATGCTACAATTATTTGTAGTGATACTGTACTGGATATGTGTCTCCACTTCGGCTTCTGCCAAATAATACTTTCTCTTATTAACTCTTCAAACTCAGTCACGTCATTCTAGACTTATCACACATTTAACAACCTGATGTGTTTTTTCTGTGTAAATACACAGAAAAGCTGTGTATACACAGACTGCTTGTGCATTGTGGTTAATTTTTAACAGATAATGAAGCAACTGTGGCACTGATTGTTGTGCAATCTGAAAGCTGTGGGTTTAGTTCTAGCTGCTTCCTGACAAATGTTGATGCGCCTGCAGGCAAGGCAGCTTACACCATGCTGCCAGACGTCAAGTGACCCGTGTATCAGTGTATGTTTGTGGCTCTAGTGTTTGTGGTCAGTAAGAACAGCAAATGTTCTATTTAAATTCAGACCATTTAATGTTCCATTCCTCACCTTCACCTTCACCCCTAAACCCTAAATCTTTGATCCTGATCCTTCATTCTACCCACATCATGTCTGATCTTGTCTAAAGAGTCTGTGTGAGGTGTAGGCTATCCCTACTTTAAACAGAATGCCAAGAACTGTGAAAGTGATCTGATGATGCCTTATGTTAAGCCTTTGTGAGCACTGAGTGAAGCACTGCACTGCCAGGTCTCAGGCCTGAGTAAACATATCTTATTTAGAGTACCTGCCAACATTCCTTTTTTGTTCAGCTTTGTCCTTGGACATCTGTTCTTGGACTTGACTTCAAAGCTATGTTTAAGAGCAATGCACTCTGCCACATCTCCAACAAACTGCACTGTCTCTGTGGTGTGTGCAGATGATGAAGGATAGTTGGCACAAAGACACAAAAAATACTCTAGTTAACAGAAATTCTTACATTTGTCTCAGCTCAGTTATCAGCATTAAATAAAGCCAACAGTCAATCATATTTGAGCATTTTTGCAGGACTGAAGTCCATCCAAAGAGAAAGACACTAAGGTTTGATCATCAGTAACTGGAGTTAGAGTTTGAAACATTAAACAATGCCCTATTAACACCGTAACAGTGGTTGGTTGTTTGGCTGCTTAAGGGGCTGAATGTGTTAAACTTGATGACTTGTTGGCTTAGTTCATTTGGTTTACCGAATGATTTGCTGGGTGGTTGGTCCATAGCGGGTTGGTTGTTGAGATAGTTGTTTGACTTTTTGGTAAGCTGATTGACTTGACTACTCCAGAGCAGATATGGCTACTATACAGCAGCTTGTCACCATCAGCATGTGCATGTGTGTGAATGGGTGAATGACTGTATGTAGCGTGAAGCGCTTCGGAGTCCTCCACACTTGACATAGCATAATACAAGTACAGGCCATGTACCATTTGCTTTTCTGGTTGACTCATTTTCAAGTTGAATGATTTCCTGTGAGCTGAGTAGTTGCTCACAGGCAAACCAGTTTGAAACTACTTTCAAACCAGTTTACTAAAAGTGTAGCTGCTCATGCGATTATTGAATATTTTTTTGTATATATACTGAGAAATGTTGCTGCAGAAAATAGAAATCCACATACATTTAGTTATAAAAAGGAAAATAAGCACTCGGCTCAACCAGCTCACCAGCAATCTGTACTCAAACACAATCTCTTTCTGTGTTTTCTTGCCTCAGTTGCCTCAGTCTGAGAATGAGTCTTTTAAGTGAGCGTAGACTGAGCAGTCAATGCTGTGCTGCATGTTCATGTGTTTCCTATTACCCTGCATAATGGCAACTTACCCTTTTTGCTAAGCTTCTCCAGAATTCGTAGTAATGGCTAAAATCACAAAATCCACTAAGTCTACACACACATACACGCACACAGACCCCTCCCACATCCCCCTTACCCTTCCACATACAAACACTAACTCAGCAGCAATTGCAACTGTAAATTTAACATTCAAACACATTCCTGCCAATGCTCTCTTACACATCGACCCACTGAGACTTGGCTCTTCAAGCACAGGTGAAAATTATGATACACACACATCATAATTTGTGTGTTGAGGCTTCAGTGGATACACATCTGCTTGAGAGGCCCCTAAAATCTGAACACTGCAATCATCATGCAAAGCTGAGCAAAACTTCAGAGCTATGGCTGGTTGGACAAACTGTGCTAGTTTGAGTTAAATATCTGTGGCATGCAGTAATATAATTTTGGTTCTGCAGACTATGTGTTTCTATTCTTGATGTTTCTCTCTCTCTCTCATTCTCTCTCTCTCTCCTGAGGAGAGATGTTTTATGAAGTGTTAAAAACTGCTTTAAGATGACAAGATTTTCATTAACAAATAAAAAGAAGATGAAATTATTGGAGGTGCGAGGAACAACATTCAATCTGTCCATTGTCATAACTGCTTACTCACTCATGGTTGCAATGAACCTGGTGATTGAGAGGTGAAGTACACTGTGGACAGGTCACCAGCCAATCACAGCCCATAACATAAATGAAATCTTATTACGTTTGATTTTATTCAAGTGGAAGGATGTGATGGGGTGGAAATGAATGAGACTTATTCCTCCTGTGTGGTTCAAAGTGCATGTTTCCAGCAGATGTAAATTCTTGACTCCTGGCTGTAGGCATGTTTAAGTTTAGTATCCTGACCTAGCAGGGAAATCTACAAGCCAACAAAAGTGAGTGAATGATATAATTTTGTATCAAAATGTATCCTATTTCACATAGAAGCTGTATAATTATTTCACCTTTGAATATTTAATTTCATTGATATTTCATGGTGCCATAAAGTGCTTTGCTCCTCATACTTTTAGCAGGAGAATGAGACAATATTTCTGTTTTGACCGAAAACATGAGAGCATCCTTACAACAAATGGAGAAAAAGAAGAAAAGCCTAAAGGAAAGCAGCTTGTTAACAGCCTCACAGCTCCTGTATCTGATCAAGTATGGTTAGAGATACGGTGGATGCTCAGAGAAAGTAACTTTTTCTTTGTGAGCCAAATGTAAAGAATAAATAAAAGTTTAGTTTAATATGACCTTCTAGAAGGTCATATTAACTGTATAGGAAAGATGGTCTCTGTTGGTGAGGAATTCTGAACAGAGTATAACTCTGCACAAGCCAAGTCTTCATATAAGTTATGGGTGTATTTTTTCAGGCCAGAGTCCAAAAAAGAGGCTGGGTTCATGGTGTGTTGTATGGAGCACTGTCAGATACTCCTTTGGATGGTGCTACCTTACTCTACCCAGATGAGGTTGATCTACAGCACAGCATTAGTCTTTCCTCCACAGTTTGGTGGAAAGACAACCAGACCATGAGTCTCACTTTGTTTCCTTCTGCTACAGCTGTTTTGCATCTCCTCTGATTAGTTCATGTGGTTCCTTTGTCATTTTCCACCTCTGCCTAAGTATTTATGCTTGGGTTGTTAATTGTTTCTTGCTGGATTTTTCTGGTATTCTGCCTGTGTTCCATGACGTGCTCTTCAAGCGATTCCACACACACGCACACAAATGCACGCACTCTAAAGTTCTCCTTATTTCACTCCTAAAGAACTCTGTTTTACCACAGTTAGTCTCTGCACGTGAGCCCTTATTGCTACTATCAGATTATTCTATATGGAAAAATCAGGTGAACATATAATGATATGAAAAGTACATCTTCACTCTTCTGAGTCCAACTTTTAAAATGCCATTAAAATTGGCATGTAGATCTGTGAGATAAGATAACACACATCAGAAAGCAGTTAAGTCAGAAAACTTGCAAAAACACTCTGACCTGCATCTGCTGCCTCTTTAATCACAAATCCAGACATTAATATCTTGGACTAGAGAGCTCTCAGAGATCATTAGTGATCTCTGATGGTTTTCTGCTTTCCTCCAAAAACATTATGGTTTGGAGGTTTATTGCTCTTCCTTAATCACATGTTTGTGTGGGTAGTATGGAGCTGGGACCTTAAATATGTTCATTTTGATTAAGTATTTACTTATATTTTAACTTTTAAAATCTTAACACAATTAAGTACCTCTTTTTTCAACATAGAAAAGTTCTTAGCCGGACCTTGCATTGAGTTTCTGTTACGTTTCTCCGACGCACAAGCGAGATCCACAAACAACAGCGATGGACTATAACAGAACTTCACTCGGCCTGGTAGGCATTTATTTTTGATAAAAAATTAATCTGAAAGGACGCTGGAAAAGGCTACTGTTGTATTCCAATTATACAACAGTAGTTATAAAAGTAGCTAGCCTAACCCTGCTCCATTCTTAAAGGATGATCTTTGTGACAGTAAAGAAAAATAAGCACATGGAAACCAATCTGATATTTACATATAAATATGACATTTTCATCTTGGTGTCTTTCGATCTTTTGCTATATTATTGTTAAACCACCATATTTTATTACACAAACCATAAACAGAACACAACAGAATCTCTGTTTCTCTCTCTCACATATCTGATTAATAAGTAAAACTCATCACTCAGAAGTGGTATTAGGTTACTGTCAGCAATTCCCTCATATTCAAGCCTCTTGTTGTGTTCATGGAGTCCACAGTCAGCATCAGCTGCATTATAACACTTCAGAGTAAGTTCCTCCACTATCACGGTGTGTGTGTGCGTGTGTGTGTGTGTGCGTGTGCCTGTGTGTTTGTGCAGTTGACACACAAACAGTCCTGCATCACCTTGTTAGAAAGCTGTGGCTCATGTGAACATTTGCTCAGGAATTCAGTTTGTAACTTTTCTTTCAAACACCACATTCACTTTGCAGATGAAGAAATTTGCCAATTCTGAAGGAAGGAAAATAAACATCATAAAATATTCATACCCAGTTGAAGATTTTACAAATCCTAATTTACACCGATTAATATTTAATGAGGCTTGATGTATCTGAATGGAAGAAGTTTCTGAAGATTTGCAGGCATGACTACATTGGGGAATTAATTTGGTAAATAATGGAAAAGTGCTGCAGTGGGAACATTATTCCCAAACTAACAATAAGAAATTATGGTGACCATCCAGATGGGATCACAAAAGAGAAATATTTTCCAAATATTTAATGTAGAAGCAAATTAAATAAACTTCCTGGTCTAAAGACATTTCAATCATGGCCGGAAATCGGAGTTCCTAATCTAGGAAAAGTTTGGAATTGACCCTCCCAAACAGATAATAAAAAAAACTTTTTATTCAAACAAAGAAACAAAAAAGAAACAAAGGATTACACTCCTATTACTATGTAATCCAGTTAGCAAAACTACGAGCTGTAAAAGCTGGTTTTATATGCTATAATAACAATGGGGATGTAATGTTATACTTGATTCAGTTTTGGATATTGACTGGTACAGCAGGATAAAAAAAACAAAAAAAAAAACAATATGATGAATTTTTGGTCTTCTTTAATTTCATGCAGAAAATAATCCTTAGAGAAACAGAACCTGACTAGGATCTGTACTGGGACCTGCCTGGACAAGCTGCTGATTGATATCACAAACCCATCGTTTTTAGGAAGGCTTAATGGTATTAAAATGGATACAGTCCAACTCTACTGAGCATTCAGCAGTACTGAGGCATGAGGCTGCTTGAACCCCAGGGAGCAAATCCCCTAACTGCACTAGAAAATCAGTGTGATGAATAGATTTGCATTGCAGCCAAACTGTGACATGGTTCTATCTCCAGATGAAGTGCTGAGAGCCCAGTGGGCTGATCTAGGCAACTTTGGGACAAACAGACTGCTCACATTAAGGTTAGTTGAAAACCAGCTTGAGCTTCTTGGTTACATTCAAAGTTCATTTGGAAATCATGTGGGTTAAAGGACACCATGATAGTGACTTATGGATCCTTATGGCTTCCTTGAAGGGAACTGAATCTTCAGGGTCTGTACACTTCAAAGAGCCGTTCAAATTTGAAAATGTTAATTTTTCTAAGAGCAAGCTATTTTACCTGTCATATAATAATACTTGGCTTGATTTTGTGGGTTTAAGTTCACAAAAGAAAGTTGAATCACCTCCATTTAATAAATAAAGTATGTCCTTTTAGAAAAAAAATTTATATATTTTCACAAAATATACATTTAAAAACATAACTGTCAAATAAACACAATAAAAGTGTTGTGGATATTAAAAATTAATGTGTTTATTTTTCCAGGGGCTCCTGACAGTCAGCATTTTTCTCCAGCATTGTTTCTATTCGGAATACAGTTTCGGCCAATCAACAATCAACGTCAATGAAAGCAGCTATATTTCCATGATCGCCATTCATCAGTCTGAGCCGCTATGCTTTTTGAAATGGGCCATCTAAGCATGTTAGCCTCCCTTCATATCAGAGTGTTGGGGCTGCTGTTGGTGGCTGTGAAAGCAGTTTTATTGAGGCCTAAATGGCTGCATTTAGTGAGGAAATCAGCTTGAACACACTATTCTATTTCTGTACGTTCTCCTCTCTCTTTCTAATGGGATTATAGGCAAATAGAGACCGAGGGGGCATGGCACATAGATCCAATTTAGCTATTTAGAATGGGGGAGAGAACATGAGTGAGAATCTGCATTTTCTTGAATTCTTTCTGTCTGTTACAGTACCACACATACACACACATACACACACACACACACATCTTTTAGGAGGGGGTCTGATACCTAAAGGGGTATGAATACACTTATATGTGCAGTTTACAGAGGACGGGAATATATGGGATCTCAGCTGGGCCTCAGAGGTTTAGTTAATTATGACCAGCTGGGTCAGACTGGACAGGACTTCAGCAGATAGGATTATCTGCCTCATACACCAGCAGGCACAAAGAGAAGACTGCATATTCTTCTTTACAATATCCAGGTATGCTATATTGATAGTTAAATTTGAAAGTGAATTACCTGAAGCAATCCTGAAGTATTTTGCACTACTGATTATGTTATCTGTCAGTAGCTACATTTCCATTGACCATATACTTGCACGATTTGACATGTCAAAAATAAATTTGCCTAATGGAAACACGCAGATTTCAAAGCTGTCTCAGTTTTTGATATGTTTTGGTGCTAGGATAAGTTGTTGTTTTTGACCAAACTGAATGTGACTTATTTTGCAAAACTGCAATAAAAACATTTGTGTGTTCTAACTAGTCCATCCAATTTCCTCTTTGAAAATATAAGCACATCCCCCAGACTCCCTCTGCATGTGGGCAAACCTGACAAGGACTCTCCCTTGGTGTAAACAAGAGGGTATAAAAAACCCCAAAAAACAAAGACTGTTGAACCTATTCATGCAATTATGAACTTCTTCCATTATTTTCCACTAAAAAAGCAAAGATTTCCTCTTATGCTCTCCTCATTAAGTCTTAGGATAGAGCTGTGCAAAATGAGACGGGGATGGTCATTATAAGTCTGTATGTAATTAGGCAGTCCGACTCCCTCCTCCCCACCAGCTGTACATTCCATAATCCATATTCAAACGCAGCCCTGGCACAAAAGCACACGGCTTCACTGAGTTCAGCCTCCAGCTTACAGCTGTAGAAGCAGGTTTTTGGACTTGGAGGAACTTGGATAGCAGTGCTGCCGTGTCAGTGCTGCACCTGATTGACTTCCTGCGAGATCCAGTGGCAGCTAGGAACCGTCATGAGCTCCACCCCCACTCAGAGAGCGCTCAGCGTGCCGCTGCTGTGCGGCCTCGGGTTTCCAATTCTGTGTGATGAAGATTTAGTTCAGCATCACCCCCTCTGGAGAACACTATTGTCAAGAGTATTAATTAGCCTATTTTGTGTAAGTATAACGATCTGCATAGTTTAGTTAATTTACCAGGCATGCATAAGAATGACGGAGGAGGACTGCAGAGGAGGATATCTGCTTGGGAAATTTGTTTCATATTTACATAATTATTTAGAAGCTCCTGTTGATGCTGAAGATGATTTTTTTCCCCTTTAGATTTAATTTATTCCAAAAAGCATGTGTTTGCTCAGGGATCGTGCACAGGGACTCAGCTGGTTAATCAAGCATATGTATAATTCATTTTCCAAGCATGAGGTCTGGCACTGAGGGGGCTGTGATGAGCATTTCTAAATGGAATATTTTCACTTTCTTCCTGTGAGTTAGAAGATAGAGACTCTATATCAATAGAGCCTAACTAAAGCATCATGCTGCAGGATTCAGCCGCGCTCCTTATGTCTCCCACCTCCATCACCACACTCCAGCAGAGACGTCCTGAACAAAGTCAGAGACAGCTTTTTCAAACAATTAGACAGCTTTGACTTCTAAAGACAGTAATGTTGCTTTCTGTCAGAGCAGGACTCTGCAGAACCAGCATATGTAAATATAAACACAATGAATAAGAAAGAGAAAACTGAATAATGTCTGAGAAACTGTACAAAAAAACCCCCAACAAAAACATAAACCCAATTGGTGTGCAGTGCAGCACCATAACCTGGGCTTTTAGTGATAACAGCAGATGTTAAGGCACTGCAACAACTGCAGTTCAGCATCAGTCTGAAATTAAAGATGAGTTTAAATTTCCACGTTGGAACCAGATATAATAATATACTATGTTATATTATTATATTATTGCAGTATGTAACTTATAAAAAATATATATTTCTGTAATTGTCACCATTATGTGACAGTATGAAACAGATAATCAGTGAAAAAATGAGCTCCTTTGCCTTCTGCCAGTGCTAACTAGAAACAACCAACCAGAGCTTGGAAGCGGGTCTTGGTGCTGCCAATCACAATCGATACAACGAATCTAGTCACTGATTCGTTGTATCGCTGTGACGTAATCTGCCGTTTTTCAATATGAGTGAGATGAAGTCAAAGGAATCATAGACAGGAAATTATTCAAAGGAAATCTGGAATGTTTTAAGACATGTCTGACCTTTCAGTAAACACCGGACAGACTGAATAAATCACTGGGGCTCATTTTTAACCTTATGAACCTTCAAATTCTGTTTGAACATTCTGGATCTGAATATGGTAACCTGAGATTTCATTTATCTGATAAGAATTTCAGCAGGGCAGCTGCAGGGATGGAGGAGACTTTAGAGCATCCCAATTAAAAGCACTTACGGTACATAGAACTCGTTTGAATTCCAGACAACCATGTTAAAGCTGTGGAGATGAAATGACGATCAGATTTAAACAAGCAGCTGTCCTGCAGCTCGCAGTGCAGACCCACACCAACATGCTGCATCACTCAAACTGCGCCATACCCATCAGGACAAAAGTAGGTCAGAGCTGACTGGATCATATGACACCACTATGAATATTACAGTCATGATGCTGATGTGTTTGTATGTGTGTTAGAAGCTGATACAGGAACGTTTAGGGGCTATTTGTGTCTGATGGGCCAGGCAGAGGGAAAGTCATGGCGAGCAGGGATTGAATCCTTCCCAAGGTGTTAGGATTTACATAAAAGAAAAATGCAGAATCTTTTCTCTGTGGGTGAGGAAGACAATGAAGCAAAGAAACAGAGAAATAAGCTAATGAAACCATTAGATTTTCCTAGATGGAAATGGAATAAAAATGTGGGGCTTTTTGGGGATAAAGGGCTGTTGGGCTTTATCCTGAACAGGAGGAAGACGCTCCATCCTGCTGAGAACAGAGGCATGGCTCTGACTGGGTAAACAGAATAAAGGGTTAATAAGCCTCCAAACAGCCCCCGGTGCCGGGCTTTCCAGGAGTCCAGGCTGAGCCAGGCTGCTCCACCTCCTCCACACCCTCCAAACAGCACTCCTTTCTGCCCCAGAGTGCTGGGGCTTTAAGTCTGTCTCCCAGGTAACACACACAGTTGTTGACAGACAGGCAGACACACACACATTCCTAATAACAGGCCCCGCGGTGCAGAGAGCAATGCAGGGCCTTGTTAGCCAACAACCAGCCGTGAAATCACTGCACCGTACTCCCACCACGATGAGTCAATCTATACCTCCTGTTTCCCCTTTGTTCAGGCCTTCAAGTGTGTGTGTGTGCATGTGCTGAAGATGAGTGTGTTTGCTGGTTTTCCTCCAGGCCATGCAGAGCTCCATCTTTGACTAGGCTGGCTGCCTTTGTTTCCAGTCCTCTACTGCTCTGTTCTGACACATCTCATGCTGTGCATCCAAAGCACAATAACAGAGGATTAAGTTCACTTGCCTGACTTTAAATGAGAAGATCTTCATTGTATATGTTTCCATGAACCTGTACCTCAGTGTGGCTCAGGTTGATCTAAAAAGGGCTGTCGATATGTATGACAAAAAGCTAATCATGTTCAGTCAACGAGGAAACAACTTGACTTTGGCCAATATGAGTTTAGTTGAATGTATTTACTTTGATTTCTTCAATATCTAATTGCTTTTGCTAAAGTAACTTGGTCTTATTTATTGTGTGAACCGACCTTGACACAGATGGAGAATGCAGCCAATCTCTACAGAATCAGACATGAATTTTCCATAACCCAACACAAGAGTTCTGTGATTTGGAACTTTTACATGAAGACTTGTTTCTGATCTTCATAATGAAGGTGTGACCACACATGGTGGTGTCATGGTTCTCGCTTCGGATCCAAATGGGAAATCTAAAAATTTGGCTTTAGAAAACCTTTTTTTTTTCCCTTTGGTGAAAACATGCAGAACAGTTTATATTTAGGCTAGAAAACACAAATAGAATTAGTTTTGCATTGGTGGAAGTGTCAGTGAAAAACTGTATTAAATACTCTCAGCATTTTCACCATGAAAATATGGTAATTCATGGAATTATGCTGGTTATGCTTTTTGTTTTGACTCTATTCAGAACATGCAGAAAAAACATTTCAACTCTGAAATAGATTTCCATTTGTCTTGATGATATTAAGTATTTTTTCTTATGCTGCGGAGTTGTTAGTTGTATGTGGTAGCAAGATTATTGATGTAGTCAGACTCAAACTAAAGAGCTATGTCTTAACAGTCAAGGAATTAACCACTTCCATCATTATCTCAAGCATTAATATACCACTGTTGTGGTCTAGTAAAAGTACCAGCAACAAATGACAAGATCAAAGCTGCTTCTCTGCAGCAAAACAATTCAGCTCAACTGGTGTTGTATGGATGTTTTCACTGCCAAACTTCAAAAAATTTGCTCTCCTCCTCAGTTGTGATGGCACTGCACTAAGAAGAAATGTGGTAACATCAGATTTTAGCGGGTGGTAGGATTTGTTATTTGGTAAAAGACAATGATATATTTTTCCTGCCAGTACCATACCCAGGTGTTTGTTTTGATTGTATTTACCCAGAATACCCTTCACTCTTGTTAACTTCTTGCTTTTGGAGCAGTTTCCAGAGTGCTTGGAGTTCACATATCCATTCAAACAGCACCAGAATTCACTTCAGAAGTTTGGGTTTGGGTTTTTAGGCGGACCAGATTTAGCTTTTTTGGTCTGCGTCAGAATTTGAAAACAAATTCTCACTCAAATGAAACGGACTTTCTGGGCAAAGGAACTAGCGTTTAAATAAAGTGGACTAAACAGGGCTGGTGTGAATGGATACTTAAACTTAAACTGTGAAAGTAAAGCATTTTTGCTGTAGACAATGACAGAAATTGCTAAACTGCTGATTATCAATCTACCTAATGGTTCTGTATCAGTTTATCTAGACTACACTCTTCACATTATCCCAAATACTGAAAAAAGTTAAATAGATGGCAAATGGTTAAAAACAAGATATGTAATGCAGCTAACTGCTCATTTGAGGGTAGAATTAGTGGTTAGGATGGTCCTATTCCTCCCTTATTATTCAGTTTCCTCTCAGGTCTAGAATATTTGGCTCTATGCTGGCACCAGGTCTTTGTTGGGCCACCAGGAAAATCTTCTTTTCATCAAATGTTGAGGGTGGGCTTGCTCCAATTTAACCTGTCTAAGGCCAACAAAATTAAAAACACCAAAAGACCAGATACATGGTGTAATGTTTTGTTTTGAGTTTTAATATCCCCTGTTATGAAGTGAATAATGGTGAACTGTGCTTCCACTTAATTTCAGCTGAATACTCTTTTGTTAAACCCTGTCAAGTCTCATCTTTTCTGGTCAAAGATCAGAAACAGTGAATAATGTTTATAGATAATTTTCACAAAGTGTTTTTTGAGTGATATTGGGAAGTTGACATTAGGCTGAATGCAGGGCAGCACCCACTCTAAAAGGTTCTATGTTTAAATGCTTACAGGATTCCTCTTCTGAATGAATTTGCATGTCCTCCCTGATAATGAATGGGTTCTCTCAGCAGATTCTGGTTTCTTCCAACAGTTCAGTAACTTTACACATACTGGTCTCCCTAAATTGCACGTAGGTCTGAATGTATGTGGTAGTTGCAAACGAGAACAAAGGCAGAACAAAACAATATAAAGCTACATGGAACGCTGAGATGACTGTTTGGAATCAAGAATCAGAGAGGAGAGCTGATAAAATTCCTCCACTTTAAATGTTCTTTGACAGGTTTGTTGAGGGAAGAAATACAGAGAAACTCTGAAGTACACACACTCACTTCCAGTGTGATAGTGGTGTACAGACACACTTGAGTAACATAAACACTTTGTGAGATCTTTTATCTGTTGGAATTCTTCACAGAATCCCAGTGAGTTCCAGCATTGCCTCAGTGAAGCTCTGCCTCTCCCCGTAACGCCAAAGTTCTCAGCTCCGGAATTATGCTAACATATGCCGGCGAAAGAGGAGGGGCGAAGGCCCAGCTTTGATAAGTCGAGCATGGCGAACGTGAATGAGGCAGCGACAGGCGAGGCAAAACACACATTCATTCCACTCACAATGCCGAGCAGCACTTTTAATTAAACCTTATCCAACATGATGAATAATGCAACAGCTTCCGCGCAATCCTCCGTCTCTTTTCTGTTGCTCACCACTTTGTGTTCAACCAGCCTAACCAGTCACATGCATACATTAAGGCAGAAGAATGGTGCAGAAGAAAGCCTCTGCTCTCTGTGCTTCAACATAATGCGTAACAAAATGTTTTATAGTTTTGCCAACTGGGAGAAAGTGATGTGCTTATTTGTGCTGCAGGTTTGGGTTTTGTGATGTCAGAAGTGAGTAGGAACCTGTTCTGCTGTTCTGAAGAGAGAAGCAGGAAGAGCTGAGATCACTGAGACAAAGTCCAGCATAATGTGTTCCCCATGGGCCTCATCAGATCAGACGATAAACACCAACCTCCATCCATCCATCTACCTTAGTCTATAGTCATGGACACACTCATGAAGGAAAAGAGACGAGGAGGCTGGGAGGAAGGGTGAGGGGCCGGGGTGGAGAAAAAGGCAGCAAAAGAGATACTCAGAGCATTGAAGAGTGAAAGGATTGCATGGGAGAGTGAACCCATTACAGGACAGACTGGCCAGGGCATGGGAAGACACAGAGAGGGCTGTGGGGAGGTGCTGGCTTGTATTTAGCCCTGAGGGGATCAGGCGGAGTGTGATAATGCACGGCTGTGCCAAGGAAACCTCTGGCCTCAGAGTCTTCTCTGTGACAGGCGAACAGGAGGCCCACGCAGAACAAAGCTGCAGTGTGTCTGCAGACCTGATTAGAATCACATAAGACCTGATGAGGCTCTCGTTTTTACCATTAAGCTATTCGGTCTGATCAGTCCCTCCAGATATGTCCAAAATCCCCATATCCCCACATATTCAGCAATATATGGTGATTTTGCTGTTCCTGTAGATCCTGTAGAACAGCCGCAGAATCTTTCCTCAGCAGATCCTAATTGTTGAGAGGGTGGCTGATGAGCCACCCTCTCAACAACTCAATTCCCGTCCCAGTTCGGGGACGGGAATTGAACATGGGACTGCTGCATTAATCGCAGTAGTCTGTCATGTGCGGAACAAACCTAAAATGATCTAAAGCAGTGTTTCTCAGCTCTGGCCCTTGTGGCACACTGTCCTGCCTGTTTTAGATGTTTCCCTGCTTTACTACATCTGACTCAGTTGATTGCAGTTCAGCAAACACCTGTCAATTGAAATTGCCTGGACTGAAGCAAGAAAATAGCTAAAACATACCCTGGTCCTGTACCCACAAGGACCAGGTACAGGGACACTGATCTAAGGGTAAAAAAGTACAAATTAACACAAATACATAAACAAAGCAATACAGAGAACTATTTACAAGAGTCAATGTTTCTCACATAACTGATGAGCTTCCAGGGCCACAGTGACTTATTGAAAAAGCCAGTTTACAGATCCTGCTTTTAGTATTCACCAAGTTGTCAGAGGGTGAAAGCCAATCTTTCCTGCTATCAGTGTAAGTACACTTATCTCACTGCAGGGGCAAGTCTACTGAATACAACTTCAAAAGTGTATTAATAATCATGACATTTCCCTTCAATCTCTCTAAACTCCAGCGCTCTCCTGTAACACTCCTGCCTTTCATGTGATGACTTTCAGTCTGTTCTGCTCCTCTGCAGTGTGTGCTCATGCACACTGGGCCCTGTGTTTGCAGGCCACTCACTCTCATACAGGCCTGCAGTGTGCCGTTAACATGCACACTCCACTGCAGGAGAATAATTTGCGAGTCGTGTCCAATTCAAATTGAGTCAGTCTCCTGCTGACTTCCTGCCTCAGCTAGCTGATGAACTCTGGGATAATAGATGTGGTGCCAAGCCGCGGTCACAAGACGTGTGCTTGGAGCCAGCAGCCAGTGTGAGGTACAACGTGACTTTGCTCTTATTGACTGAACCTGCAATTATTTCTCCTAAACCTGAGATCCACCATTAAAATTGAACAGTCATAGCATTATGCAAAAAACACACAGGAATATGTCAGAGCTGGTGGGGGGACTAGGTTAGACTAGTTCTGTAATTAATTAATTGCATTTTAATTGAAAAATAAATATTGACAGAACAGGCAACATTTTTAGTTAAGAAACTCTTCTAGTTAAGAAATTATTGAATAAATAGACATTTGAGCTAATAAAGATTCCTACTGTTTTTCATCTGTTATTTAGGTTCTTCCACCCTCAGATTGCTTCAAAGTTCCATAATATCCATTGAGCTTTCCAGTGTTTCAAGAACCCCTGAGCATTATTGGAACTTCAGCAGAAATGAGGTCTGTGGACGATGACGTTAGCATTAGGGACGTCTGTGCTGCTGCTACATGTTCAGCACTGAGATGCTATTTTTAGACTTTTAGCACAACTAGGCGACAATAATAGAATTTTCCAGCACCCAACAATTTCTAGAAGCAACACTTAACCCCCAGAGGAGCAAGGGAAACAGCTTTGTCCTTCGCTGTTAATTGTGGGCGTCACCAGTGCATAAGATTTATGGACATACCTGAAACCTCGATACAAAAGTTCCGGCTCGGTACTTTAGTATGTTCAGATTAATGATTAATTGGATTAAAATTTTTTACATGTTAAAATCTATGTATTTAGTTAAACAAAATTTACTGCATTAAAACCCAGGCCCTAATAAGAACTCATCCAAACTCAACTGAACTGTCCTCTTGCCTCAGTTCACACATTCAACAAGCTGTCAGAAACTGAGAGATGCTAGCCTGCTCGCATTTCACAGTTGATCGTTCATGATGCAGATTTGAAGATGCCCAGCTGGCCTGAAATCTGATGACTGAGGAGGTCAGTGGAGAGCAGTGAACTCATCATAATGTTCAACAAGCTACCTATAGAATGTGTGAGCTTTGTGACATTATGCATGATCGTGTTGTGATCGGTGGCACTCTGGGGACCTTAGAAAATATTTGCCATGCCTTTATGCCAAATTCTGACCCAACCGTCTGAATGCTGGAAAGAATTTTCCAGTTGGTTATTTATCCAGTTCTGGTGATCTTGAGTGAACTGCGGCCTCATTTTCTTGTATCTCAGCCCTAACCTAGAGTCCCTCAAAAAAATAGAGGGTTAGCTTTCTTCTAGGGATGGATGATTTTAGAAAATCTTGCAGTGACGATAATGTTAGGAAATCATTATCCCCATTATCTGGATGATGCTAACATACAAAATGATAGATCATATCCTGTTTCCTCTCTGTATCATCTGTTCTTCCTACACCCTGTGACCTTTAGCATTTTGGGCAACATTAGTTATGTCTACGCTGAGCATCTGCTGCTGTAAGACTCCCTCCAAATAGCTAAATATCACATTAGCATGAAAAATACATGTTCAAAACACTTGTCATATTTTAGCCAAAAATGATTGCGCTTAAACAGTTGTTTGTGACACGAATATTGTGACAATGATTTACTGGTGGTATATTGTCCAGCCCTACTTTCTATGAACCAGTTGCACGTTTTTCATTTTTTTTATTCTTTTTTTTTGTCATGTCAGGAACATTCTCCTGCTGTTTATCTTGGTACTTGGCAGGTAGCTGAAGAAACTACCTGCCAGCTACCAGCTCCTTCTAGTAAATCTTTCCCAGGTTGGCTGTGTCCTCATAACACGCTGAACCGAGGCCATGCTGCAGAACTCAGAGCTCTGTGGATTTATCTGGTGCACGTCTCCATTTTGTTTTGTGGCACAGACTCATTTTGACTCTGGTTGCTTCTTCTGTTTTAAGCTAGAATATTTGTGCAAAACAATGTAAACCAGTGTGTTGAACATTTTCTTATTGAACATTTAAACATTTGAACATTTAAATTTTAACTTTTTACATAATAAACCTTCTCTACATGAAAGAGTCTTAATCAATTCCAGATATTCTTTTCTTAAATAAAATTCTTGAGAATATATTTGCTAATAGAATGTGTGAGCATCTGAACAAACGACCTGTTAGAAGGGCTTCAGTCACAGCACTGAAACATCATTACTGAACGTTACTAATGAGTCTCTTGGCTTCGGATAATGGACTGATGTCTGATCTCTGTTCTGCTTTTTCACACAGTTGCTATTGGATATTCTCCTAGAATGACTTGCACATAAAGGTATCGATGGAACAACTCCAGACTGGTCCAACAGATTACTCCCCCAAAACACAATCCAGTTACTATACTGATTAATTATGTTTAAAAGTAATTTCTTGCTTTTCCAAAAAAATATTGCACAACCATGAATCCACTATAAACAATATACCTTTCAGCCTAATTCGATCTGTTCTACATATTCCTGTTTTGACTTCCCTCCATTGGCTCCGTGTCAAAACCAGAACAGAATTTAAGATTCCCCTTCTCACAAATAAAGCCCTTAATAATTTAATAATAAGCTCCATGACACATCAGAGATCTGATTGTTCCTAAAAGAACGCTTTGCTCTCAGACTGCAGGTTTACTGTTGGTTCCTAGAGGTTCTAACCGTAGAAGGTGAGGTAGATCCTCTTTTGTAGAATCAGCTCCCAGTTTTAGGCAGACACCCTGCTCACTTATCCGGCTAGGCTTAAAATGTTCCTATTTGGCTAAGCTTGTAGTTACACAGAGGGGCTAATGTTATCCTGTGGTATCTCTTTTCAGTAACACTTTATTTGACGGGGTGTGAATAAGAGTGACATGACACTGTCATAAACATGACATATCACCTATAATGAACATGAGTAAGTGTTTATGAATATTTATGACTGTTGTCATAAAGTGTCATTCGATAAATAATGACATTTTAATACAAAGTTGACATTAAAAGTTAACCAAGAAATTGTGATCTGTTATAAATTTGTTATAAAAGTATTACTGATTAAATTTTAAAACTTATGTAGCTTTATCTAGTAGAATTATATTGCTCTGCCATTTTATTTCATCTTAAATTTCTAATTGAGCTGAAGTTTTACAGGAAGATGAATACAAAGCACTTATGAACTTTGCATTTGAAACATTATTTAAGGCTGTTTAAAGTAGTTTAAAGTAGTGCAGTACACAATACATCTCCACCAGTGAGAGGCAGCAATGCACGAACAGGCATGCAGTGTGTCGGGAAGAACAAATCTTCCACCTTGTGCGGCCTACTAACTCAAGTTATAACAATCAGACCTCCTGATGAAAAAGAAGTTGAAGTTTGACACCTAATACATATGAGGTATGTGTCTGTTGTTAACAAGGACTGACACAATCAAAGCAACAAATGTTAGGACTGTTGAAAGAACCTATTTTCGTAAGTTAATGAATAAGTAATTCTGTTTTGGTTTTTCAATCGGTATTTCAGAGTTACATTATACTGACCAGAAGTTAAACCCTCTGTATGAAGAACAAATAATTCTGTTTTATTCCAATGTACAAAGGGTTTGTTCTACAGCTAGAAGTTATAAGTAGTACAGTGTTTTCCTCTTCGCTTGAGGTAAGACTTCAGTGACTATTTTATTTTAGCATTTGACACTGTAATGAAACTTAGTGACATTTTCATAACGGTTGTTTCCTGTTTCACTTTATTGGAGGAAAGAGTTAATATTAATGACACTGCAACAACATTAATTGACACCATCATACCTGGTGGTGCTTGTTCTACTTAATGTGAAAGGAATTATTAATGACTCTGTTACTAAATCACTTGACAGTGCAATAAAGCTTAATGAAATCTTTCTTGTTGGTCCCACTTGTTCCGCTTTATTTCAGGTAGGGGAAAAGTTCATTACTGTTTTGTTAAAGCTTTTGACAGTGTAATAACACTTAATGACATTATTAAGAACTAACATTATGGCATGTGTATGACATATGATAATTCTTTGTTAATTTCAAGTTGTCATAACAAAGACATTTCAAATAATGTCAACTTTGTGTTAAAAATGTCATCATTTATCGAATGACACTTTATAACAACAGTCATGTTTATGACAGTCTCATGTCAGTCTTATTCACAGCTCATCAAATAAAGCATTACCCTCTGTACTTATGCTGCCAGAAGTTTTGACCATTGTGAATAAACAAAACTGAACTTGACTGAACTGTTTGATAACTAGGACCAAATTGAGTTTGTGTGTTTATGTAAACTGGCATATTATAAGCCAATTGAATAAAATTTAATTACAAATTTCTCATTCATACTCAATGATAAAAAAACAAAAAACAAAAACAAACAAAAAAAAACTGTGCATATCTTTGCTCTTCTGGTCCTTGAAGCCTGAGCGCTGCTTGAAAACACACACCAGCACCTCCAGCCCACACAAAAGCCTCTCAGTTCATTCAGACTACTTCAGTAGCTAAATGTTCACTAGACAAAAGCTCTGCTGTCCAACTGCCACTTCCTGACTTTGATGGGAAGGTACAAACGATGATGAGATGTCGAACAACAGAGGCAAGGGTCACATTAATGAAGTTCATATGAAAAGGCCGAATATGTCAGGACAAAACATAGAAACGCAAGAATCACCTTTTCATTGGAATGAAAAGGTGTTAATTAGGATACATATTTATTCCAGACTGCATGTGTCTGATTTGCGTAGTAACTTTCAGGGGGAATGGAGTAATTTCTAATATTGTTTTCAGATGTCTGAACAGATAATCAAGTTTTAAATTCAGAAGAAAAAAGTTTATCCCTACTTTAAAGTGAGTCATTTCCAAAATCAGAGCTGCAGGCCTGAAAGATTTTTTCTTTCGCTGTTTTGAACTTTTAGCCTGAATCATTGAAGAAAATTTCCTTGATTTGGACAATGAAATTGATGCTATGTACTATAATTCAACTTTTAGAAGAGAAGATTAACAAGTGAAACACTAACGGTCATGTGACTTACATCAAACTGCCAAGTTTCTCAACATAATACAATTTTTCAGTTCAGAAAAATCTGGAGGTGGTCACAGTGATGGACAAAATTAAGCCACAAAGAAAAAAAAATAAACTACTGATGAAAGCCCATGTTGCCTGTGGCACAGTGACAGTATGTCTTATTAGCATGCTTCATTTGACACTCTGCTGGGCTGCTGCTGTTAGAGGATCTCTTGGACACATCACATAGGAAGGAACAGCTTTTCTCCTTGGAGAAGCAAAAAAGAAAGGCGGGACGTGAGCAGCGCTCATTAGGAGAAGCCATATGGTAGAAGAAAGAAAAGATGGCAAGATGGGAGAGATTGAGGAACAAAGAGATGGGATTTCCACATTTCTAGAAAACCTACATTTACACTCCATCTTTGTCAGATCATTAACTGTTTTAGAGCTTATTCTCCCTGGCTGACTTGATTGTCATGGCTGTGCTGTGTTGTTTACAGGTTGAATAGAATGCCTGGGAATGTAGCCTCTCTTTTTAAGAGTGAACCAGAAATTGTTTTCAAAGTAGACAGGGATTCTTGTTTTTAGCCTTGATGCCACTGGCTGTGGGACTGAGGGTTGAACGTCAAGCTGAGGAAAAGTCTTGTCTTTGGAAAACTTCCTCAACACACTTGACTCAAATAATGAGGTAATTGGCAGGAATCTGGAGAATCTGATTGCACTTAGGTGGTGATTCAGCTATTTGACTGAAGTGTGTTGGACCACGGACACATCTAAAAATTGCAGGACACTAACCCTCGAGAACTGGGATTACCCACCCCTTAAAGCAACATGTTCTGGTCATGGAGGGTTGGAAACCCATATTAATCAGAACTTTGTGAGTTCTGGTTGCTTTGGGCAGATATTTACATATTAGCCACTGCTAGCTGTGGAAACATGTTGAAATGCTGTAGTTTTGAATGAGCCATGACAATTTACATACAGCTTTTTCATTACATCTGGGTTTTCCCTCATTGCATGCAATAATCATTCTGCATATGAACTTCTGATTTTGTATATACATTAATGAATAAATACCAGACATTTTCTTGCTCTCATTATTGTGTCATTCCTCATCATGTCAAACAAGAAAACAGTGAGTTGAAGGTGAGGAACTCACTGGAACTCCCACTATTCTGTGTATGTAAACTTCTGGTATCAACTGGGTGCCTAAATCTACAGTCTGTGCCTATAGATAGCTATATAGAACATAATCTAAAACCATCACTTTCTACACGCAGAGATATCAAACGCATGAGCTGGTGTGTATGGTTTATGTCAGGATGTATCTGGATGTCAAATATTTCTCTCTTGGTGTTGCGTCAGTATCAGAGGAGCTACTGGAAGAGAGGCTGTTAGTGCTCTGCCTCTCCTCTGACTGTGATGGAGTGTATTCATCACATGAGCTTCTCTGACCTGTCAATCAAAGCCATCAGCAGAGAGGCAACGCACAGAAATGATTTGATTTATTTATCCTAAGTGCTTCCCTGCTAATCTTATGTGCTTGGGGCTTGAACAGACATAATTACTGTAAAAAGAATGATCTGTGTAATTATACCTAGTAGCAGTATTTTGCTGAAAGCAAAATACTGCAACATTTACCTGATCTGTTGCCCAGCTAAGAGCTTTGCAAATCAAAAAATAAACTTATGGAAAATCCACCCAGAGCTAATATGCATGAAACAGAATCCGAGTCTGAAATAGACTCAATTTTTCTGTGATGATGCAACGGCGAGTCAGAGCTGTTGCTGAGGGAGTCCTGACAGTTTCTGTCATGCAGAGGAGAGGTTCGTTTTCACTGCAGCTTGATTTGAAAGTCACAAGTTTCAGGTCAGACACTCAGTCATGACTCCATCACGGTACTTCAGACACACTGAAGAGGCTCTGTTATTCCCTCACCCCAGGATGTAGCCATGTCCCACAAAGTGTTTTCAATTACTTCAAACAGCAAATTCTATAAGTTCTCTCCACTGTCTGCAACACCCAATAATCTAGTTTTTGATGTTACAGGTGGGCAATATGGATAGGAAATATATCACTACGTAAGGATTTCATATCAGTTGCTAGTTTGTTTTTGTGTTAAATATCTGAAATAATGTCAAACTGGTAACTTTTCTCGTTTTTTTCCAGTTTCCTCTCTAGATATTTTACTCATTTTCTGTAATTCATACAGATACGAGGCACAGAAGCAAATCTTGAAACTGCTGCTGTGCAAGTGTCTCAACAGCTTGTTGCTAGGTAACTGGAGCGTGTGAGTTAATTGCTAAGACAAGTTGAGCGGCTAAAGCTTTTTCTCTGCCAACATCCTCCAGAATATTCAGCAAAATTCTTAAACATTTTATTGAACCCATTTTCTACTGATATTGATCACATGTCTATTGTGATATATATTGTCATTGATTTATTGCTCAGCTCTAACAGTAATGTATCATTGTATATATTGATATGTGGGAATGGGTGAACAAAAGTCAAAGTGTTAAAGACTTTAAATGGGCTGTGTAAGTTCAGTCCATTCAACCTACTCTTCCTCAAAGTGAGAAGGATTTTCTTCCTGAGAAGAAAAACTGGAACTGTTGATACCAGATTACCATCGAAACTAGAAGAATCTACAGCCAGGCTGTAGATTCTTGGTTTGCAAAGCCTCATTCAAACCAATAATGTCCAATAGCTTTAATATTCCAGTTTCTCTGTCTGCATCGGTTTGGGTTGCAGGCTAGCATCATGGTGTGCTTGAATACACACAGCATAGGGTTGTAGCTACCATTTGAAGCCTTTGCAGTGTTTCCCGTTGAAGACAAGATGAAACGGACGCCTGGGTTACTGACAGGCAATGAAAGTGTGTTTCTAGGCAGCAGTAGGAAAGTAAAATCAGCTGATTTTACAGAAGGCTCTCAGTTTCTCAAGGCAATGCCTCCGGTTATCTCCCCCACCTCACCTAACCCACGCCCCCCTCGCTTCCCACTTCCCTCCCTCAGGCTCACAGCAGTAAAATATCTTAAATCACTTTGTCCTCTACCTAGAAAAACTTCCTGACAGATCGTTTGGTGGACTGCACAAATCTGTTTCTTCTAATGACAGAGCTGAAGTATATTCTGCTTCTGTCTTGTTGACTTTGGAAGTGTGGGGCAGTGACAGCTTTAGTAGGCAGACATCAGGGTAGAAACACCAGGGGACAAATAGTGCTTTTAGATTCAAGAGAAATGAATCCAAAGCAATGAAGCTTTCCTGCTTTTTATCTTCCTTCCTGCCAAAACACTACTGTCACAGAGAGGATTCCTTGGGCTGTTGTGAATGTGCGTGGGTGTGCATGTGTGTGTGTGAGTATGGGGAGAGAGAAATAGCTGTCTCCTCTATATTCTGGACAGTACAGTCTTGTTTTGCCTGTAGCTGCTATCTTCAAAGTGACACAATGATGCTTCAGGGCCGGAGCGTCCCGACAGCGACCTGTGATGGCTGACTGCACCGACTCTCTGTACAAAGGCTGCTGCTCTGTTTGAAACACGGCCAGGTGACCAGAACAACACACACACACAAACACACGCACATGCACGCCCGCGCACACACACACGCACACGGGACATTGTCTTCAAGTCAATGTAAACCCAACCTGCAATGCAGGTGTAGAAATGTACAATTTTGTTTGATAAGGAAAGTCAGTTGTCCAAAACAAGTCTGAACATGGTCTCAGTATTGCTGCATGAATGTTCTACTTGCTCCATTCCCTGTGTCCTTCTTTTCCTTCTTTCTTTCTTCCATTTTCCAGGTACCTGCCAACAGCCATTCCATTTTAAAAGAAATTTAAAGGAGTCAGGAAATGTCAGGAAAGTCAGAAAATGTCTGGAATTTCTACAAGTCTATGAACCCTTGTGAACTGAAATATCAGTCACACATGAATTTTGTCTTGAATGCATCCTTGAAGACTGAATTCAATGTTCTGCTTGACATAAACTCATTTTAAACATCACAATGGAGTTGTTCAATATATTATCTAGGAAAAGTGTCGACATACGGGTAACAGGAAGTTCATCTCTTTGGGCTCCTTCTCAGAGTTGCAGTTTCTAAGCCTATCAGTATCAGTACCCCACGCAGGTCCTTCAAACTAGCCAGCAGCAATTAGCAACCACCAGGTGGAACTGAACATCTGCTGAGTAGAAAGCTACTTTTCAGTGTAACAGTGGTAAAAATAGAGGAGCCATGTTGTGACAACTTCCTGAGAGCAGAGTTTTAGAAAGAGCAGGAGTTTTTAAAGAGACAGAAGACCAATTTCAATGTTTAATTAAAAAGTCAAATACAAATTTGGATTAGTATTTGATATATAGTATTTTTATCACAACCTATGTTAACAGTTACTTGACTCTGCTATAGAATGGCACCGTGTACCTGGACAACACATAATATTCCCCTTTTATTGACTTCTTGCATAAACAAACCTATTCACTGTTTTATGTATTTCTTATTCCATAAAATAACAACAATTGCAAAATTGTGTGTTTTCAACATTAGCAGAACGTCAACAAAGTTTTGGATACATTTGTAATGGAAATGCAGCCATCACTGGACACAAATATTAATTTTTCCTAACAACTCTAATGAGGATTATTGGCACATTTTATTTGCTTTCAAAATAAAAGCTCTTAGTCTGCTGTTTGGGCTGCCAGACCTCTGGCTGTCTGAGCAGGTTTCATGCTTTGTCATGTGTTCTGCCTGTGGATGCTGCATCCAGGCCCTCTGTGGTGAAGTGTGCTGGGGCTCAGTGACAGGGTGGCCATCCCTGGCCATGTGGTCATGGAGTGGACTGATGGCGGGAGCTATTGCATACCCTGAAAGCCACGTTGCATCAGCTAATCTTGTGAATAATGTAGAATCATGAATAAACATATAAGAATGGAGAGAATCACTGTAAAGAGACCTGTCTTTTCTTTGTTTCCTCTCCTTTCCATCCTGCCTCCCTTTTCTGTCCACTCGTCTCTTTCTGCTCGTCTTTTTCTAAACCACAAAACCTTCTTTCTTTCTTCCCTCCCTGCCAAAATCAAACACTCCCACTTCTAGCCTTCCTCCCCCCTTTCTCTTTCATACCACCTTCACTCTTTTCTCCTCCTCTCTGGCCACAGTGGTGACAGACATTGTGCTGCTGTAGTAGTGCTGTGTCTCGGTGCGGACCGGCCGGGTCCGGCCCTCGCTCTCAGCTCAATAAAAGCCCGGGTTTCCTCAAAGGCAGCCATCCAGCCAGCACAAAGCCTGCCCACTGGGAAAAGACCCACAAAAGAAAGGGGTGGAGGGATTCTCGCCGTCTTTGCTCCGTCTGAAGCGGCTTGCCTCCACCACCTCGTATAAATAATACAACACTGCTTCAATAACAACAATACAAAAAAAAATAATTCTGCTCTGCTCCCACAAACGTCTGCCTCCATTTTCTCTGTCTTTTCGCCGTTAGTACTTGGGATTTTATCTGAGAAATTTCAGGAACAGATGGCTGCATTTTCTACAACACATACTCAGAATATTTCATCCATGTATGGTTGCAGAAGCTCAGAAAGACACAACTTTCAAAGCACAATTGTAAACACAGAGCAGTGGGACATAATTCACTCTAAACCAGTTCTTTGGGTTTGTAAAGTGTGCTTTCTGCAGTTTATGAAATAAAACACATTAAAAATAATTTCAATATATGACAGGTGACAGAAGTAATATGCATAGTAATACAAATTAATTCTAATTCTTTCAAAATGCTCATAAATTAATAAAATATACAATAATTAACCATTTGAGCTGTATGAATGTTAGTCCTAAAAACTTTCAACTTCTTTTCAAAAACTGACTTCTGTTCAACTTTAATTAAAGTTAATGGTAGAGAGATTTGTTTCTCCATTAAACGCATTTTTAGTAAGTAAAGGTGCATTTTGGAAAATAATTTAGTAAACATCCTTCAACTGCATATCTGGTGACACAGCCATGTGAACTTAAATTCTTCTTGAATAAAAAATAAACATGAACTTTGGAATTTAAAAAATGCTCCATGTTGAGAGCAAATTGTAAAGCTAACACCTGTCACGGTGCAGTCAAGATTTGAATGCATGATATTTACTGATGTCCTGCACAAACAATTAATGCTGAACAGAAAGCTTTATTTTGCATCAACTAAAGTATATATGAGGCTTTCTTTTCCAAATAATATAAAAATATTCAAGCTCAGAAAAACATCTAAGTTTTTATCCTTTAGCCAAATCTGAGTGTACATTACTACACCTGACCAAGACACTTAGTTTGTTAGACTCCAAGGAACTTAGCTTCTGCCACTTGTTCGATAAGTGTGTTATTTAATGACAAATGGATCATATTTAAGAGACTTCCTTCAACCAATTACTAAACGTTTTGTCTTTAATTTAGGTAATATTAACTTATTATCTGAAACCAACTGCCCAACAACTGTTAAGTCTTTGTTTAAGTTAAAATTGTTAATTTAGCATTAACAAGAACTCAACAATCAGAAGGTTTCTGTATGAGCTTTGGTCTGGTACAGCTGTGGGTATGAGTAATCTGTCAGTGTGTTGATGAAAATGAGAGCGGAGGGATTAGGCGGCGGCTCTCGTGGCCTGCCGGCCCGTTAGCATGAGGCCGGGACAAAGAGACTGATTTCAATGGAAATGCAGCAGCTGAGAGGACACAGCTCTCTCAGTGGGGTGACTTCCACCTTTCACACAAACACACAGAAACTACATTACCCTCCACATCAGGGATCACACACTTAATCATGCTCGGAGGAATAGAGGTATATTTTGCAGAAGCTGCAGTGAAGAGTTGACGTGGCTTTGCACCTGTCAGTGATTATATAGATAATCTTCTCCTCCGCCCAGTGCTGCTATTAGACCGACTATTATCCCCCACATGCCTGGCCTCCACGCCCCGTATTACATGCATTACTTTTATCCAAGCTGTGAATGAAAGATCCATCTGAAAAGAATGGAGCTCCCTGCTCTCCCATCAGATCCAAACCTACATCCCTTACTGCCTTCCCTTACAGCTTCAATGCAGAGAGCACAGATCTGATGACCAAGCTGGGGCCCAGAGCTGGACTCAGCTCGGTCACTCAGAGGAGTGACTGAGCCCCACCATTGTCAAAATAACAGTAGCTACATTTTCACAGACTATACATTTGTGCAAAACAAAAACAAATTTGCTTAATAGAAACATGGCAATTTCAAAAAACTTACATTAAAAACTGTAAAAAACTTTTGGCGTTAGGATGAAGTTGTTTTATGGCTGTATCAAAATCAGTGCATTTGAAAACACTTTTTTTCACATCACGAGTCACACGACTAACAACCTGACTAGGAATAGAGTTAGGGTTCTCCCTCACTGGAGTAGAACAGCCAAATAATAAATAATTAAGAAAGTGATTCTGACGAAAACAACAACTTAACTACTTTGGTCAGACATGTAAAAACAAACTCCAATAATAGTACTATTGCAATTAGCAATACTAAATATAATGCAAGTTAATTTATAAAGCATGATGTCACTCTTAGCACAGAATTAGACTGGATAGACCTGTTTTTTTGGATCAGGCATATTGTCACAATATCTCATCTAGAATTTTTTTTCAATATCTCAACGACGCAGATATTAACATCGGATTAAAGACTTGGACTAAAGACTTGATATTATTCACTGTTAAAGTTCTGTTGTGCCATTCACCAAGAAACTTACCTTTGAAATAAATAATAAAATGTAACCACAGCTGTGTGGGCCAGCTGAATGAACAGTAATTCAATCTGCACAAACACTTTTTTTGAGTTTTTGTATGCTATTGCGCAAAATACAAGTTTATCTCTGTATGTTGAAGTTTATGTTTGTGTGTTTTGCTGCAGCAGACCTCTGTATGTGGGTGTGTGTGTGTCCATGCTAATGAGCACATACCCGTCTGGCAGTCGTGCAGGATGCTGCCGCAGGTCAGTGCTTGCTGCCAGACGTTGCTTTCCCGTGGCTGTTCTTCCGTGTGCACACCTGTATGCTGTCCCCGCTCTCTGTCTGCAGCTTGACATTTGGTACAGTGAAGATAGAAGACACTGCAGGGGGAACAGACACGAGCTGGTTGGAAGCCAAACGTATTTTTCAAGCAAACATTTGAACCCCCCCCCCAAAAAAAAAACATCCATCCATTGTTTACACCCCCTTGTGTTTGCGGGAGGCTGCTGCATTTCACCAGCAATCATGGAGGTGAGAGGCAGTGAAAAACCTGTATCCACTTAACAGTTAAGTTAGGTTAAGCTGGGGAGAAGCTGGAGTACACAGAGAGAACATGAAAACTCTACAAAGAAAGATCCCCAGCTTGGGCTCAAACCCAGTATGATGTAAAAGAATTTGACTTTGTAACTGAACACCTTGAAACTGGGACTATTGCTTTAAAAATTTATACTTTTTTCTAAAACTCCTGCTTCAGGAAGTTATCACCACATCAATCCTCTATTAACCTTTTAGAAACATTTTTACCAGTGTTTTACTGAGAAGAAACTCCTATAATGAGCTCAGCAGATGCACAGTTCCATCAGGTGCTTGCTAATAACTGTTGTCTAGTTTGAAGGAGCTGAGTGAGGGAGTGTTGCTCTGTGAGACTGAAGCTGCAGCTCTGAGGAGAAGCTGCGCCTTGTAGACGGGGCTAGGTAAAGCCAGGTGTTTTGCACATCTGAATGGTTGCCATGGAGATTGAAAGATTTCTCAAACATGCATGAAAGAATCAAGCCAACACTCCATGTATGTCGATGATGAGAGAATAACATGATGATATTGTGAAGGTCAAAAAAGTCAGTTTTACAGAACAAAGACACATTTTCTCATTAAACCTCCCAGGGATTTTGTGTGATGTACAAGTTGAGCTGCCGCCCCATATACAAAGAATATTAGTCTTTGGTGGAGCTGTCCAGAGTTCAATTCTCGACACTAGAACTATCCCTGCTGAAAACACTAGAGGCAGAAAAAAACTTCCAGGCACTCTTCGGTGTCATTTTATCATTCCATCTATTAGGCTCACAGAAACATGGCGCTTGTAGTCTATCCGTTCATCTGTTCATCTATCCGATGCTTTCTGCTTTTCTGAGTTGGGATCTCAGTAATAAGAGGTTGGAAACCCAGACATCACTCTGCCAAGCAACACACTGACGAAATGTGAGGGATCCCAGGGCCTTGCCAGGGCAAAAGGGATATCTATTCCCTCCAGTGAGACCCTAGTTGGACCCAGGCTCTCCTCCCACAGGTCAATGATCACAAATCCTCTACAGAGAGGCCAGGAGATGCCTGAATCCCTCTTTTGATTCTGTTTGATGTGGAGGAGAAGCAGGTCTTTATCAAGACTTGATGGGAAGCTTAGCTCCTCTGCCTATCTCAAGCCATCTTATTTCAGCTACTAGTGAGGAAGATTCATTGTTCTGATCATGATCCATATCTCATGGCTGTAGTTGATGACAGTCTTGTAGGTAGAGAGCTTTTCTGTTTCTTTTAGCTCTTTTTTTGAACGCAACAGACTGGAGCAACACCAGCTCTACTCCAGACAATGTTCCTCATCTGATTACGTCCATCTGTTAGAAATCCAGAGCTGAATTTGAATTCAGCTGAAATAAGAGTTTTCTGGATGATAAATAACTCGAAGTTAGAGAGGTTGAGATGTTGAGAGGAAGGCTTCAGGGTATCCAAGAGTGTCCAGAATTGTCTCCTACTGCCTCCAGAGCAGAGAGTGCTTCTAACAGACAACAGCATCACTCATACATGAAAGACACTTGTTTAGTTTCAGCTTTGCTCAAACACTGCTTCCTGACTTCAGTTTTGGAATTTCCATTTGGGAGAAATTAATTTTCATCATTCACTGTGAAAAGAGCTGATGTTCTTCAAAAACTTAGAGCAGAGGGGGCCTGAAGGAGTTCTCTCTCAGTCCACATCAGCTGTTCCTCATCCAGTAGGAATCTGTTCTTCCTATTGTTATCCCAGGCTTAGGATCCACTCTGTCCCACTCACATCAAATTGAAAATGTTGCAGTCCAATCCCTGGACCTCAGGAGCTCAAAGACATTTATGGTTTCAATAAACCAGCCGTTGTTTCTCTGGGTTACATGATAACGCATAGCAGGGCAGAGAAATGAGAAGATTATTTCTTCATGGGACATTCACTTGACTTTGCATTGGTCTTCTTTAAACAATAAGTCAGTTCATCTGCTTGAAGCAGATGAGGCTTTGAATATATCTATTGGCTGCTGGGCTGTTCAGAAAAAAACAACCAATTCTTCTTCACTTCTCTAACAAGATACTAACATCATGACTTAACATCATGTCCCAACATTCATCAAAAGATGAATGCAGAAGCATGGTTAATAAATTAGAAGCTATTTTGTTGTCTTTATAGGACAGACCTGATTCATTCCAGCATTGTGATCAGTGGCTGCAAAAATATCATTCATTGGGCCACAAATAGCTCTCAAGCCACACTTTGGAAACCTCTTAAACATAGCAACTATCTCCAACATTGTCCAACACTGAATAGACAGCAACATAATCAGCTGAAAGGATTTATATAAAAAACAAATAACAAAAATGAACTTAGAGACATTTTGTAATAATGCCGTATTTTTTTATAACTATTATTGGTTTGTCTTACATAGAAACTCCAATCAAGATTTAAACACAAAAACTTATGTCTGACAAATGACAAATAATCAATTCAACTCTGTTGGACAGAAATCATCTCTTTTTTCAGAAATTTAAGTTTTTATTTCTTTCTTTTGAATTGAACTCCATTTGGAACATCAAACTGACTTTTCTTTGTGTTCAGGTGGAATAAATGGATGCCTAGAAATAATTGTTTTTAGTGACAATGCACATCTTTTTCCTCCTTCCCACTGCTGCAGCCACTTCACCATTTGAGTAATTAACTAGATTAACTAGATCATGCTGCTGTTTGTTTGAAACAATTCAACAATTTGTCCCCACAAAGAGTCAAAGTGAAAACACAGGTGTGAGGTACTTCGGTTTGATCCTTTTCCATCTTGGTTTTGGGAACTGTTTTATTCCTCATTCTGCTCTGCTGCTCTGCCAGAAGAGAACACAGTGAGATGAAGGCAGAGCGGGGAAAACAGGAGCGAGTGAGCATGACAAAAATCTAAATGAGCCATCTCCTTCCTGCCTCTCAGTCAGTGACCGCTGCTTTCTGCTTCTTTTTCAACACGACAGCCTGCTGGGAGCTGATAACAGGATTAATAATGCAGAAAAATCCTAATCGGGGGGAATTAAAAATGGAATTCTCCAATTAAAATTACCACCCTGTCAGTGGTGGCTCACTCAGGTCTGTTGAGCTGGCTTTTCACTGTGCTAATGAATAACAGCTTAAGGGATTGCTAATGTGTGTGTGCACCGTGTCAAAGAATATAGATAGGTAGTCATATCTGACATACTTTGATGCAACAACCCAATTCTGAAGGATTAATTGAAATAAAACCTGAATGTGAAGCTGTGGCTAAAGCCTCTAACTCTGAGATTCAGAATGCACAAGGGAAATGAGCCTCCAAACCCCAGGCATGCTGAAAGCTATGAGTGGTAAAAGCTAAAAGCTGTGTGTTTCTGAAATTTCAGAGCCCTGGCTTATTTAAAGAGAGCCTCAGTGTACTTTTCTCTGGGCAAACAACCAGTCAAGAAGACAGAAAATCAAACTGAGAACACTTGCAGGAGCCAGCAGAGGACCGGCTGGGCTTACTGTCCCAACGGTATCCGCATGATAAGACCGGCTTTCTGTGCATGATCAAAAACAAGCCCAGGTTGCTCCTGGCTGTCTTCCTCACAGACAGACCAGGACAGAGTGAAGAGTCAACACAAAAGAAAAGGACTGTACCAAAGCACAAAGCAGGGGAGGAAAAGAAAAAAAGGAACAGATAGCAAGCCTTTGTGTGACTGTCGGTCTCTTTATCTGTTAACCCTGGAGCCAAAAATGATGCTCAGGCAGAAATACTATGCACCAAACAAAATGAGCCACCAGGTGGTTATTCAGCTCTAAGATTTTAGTGAGTTGGATCAAATTCATAATCTTTCTAGCTGTGTTTTTTATTTATTTATTTTTTGTTAGTTTATGAGTTTAGTCAGGGCTGCACAGTGGTGCAGTTGGTAGCAGTGTTATCTTGCTGGAAGAAGGTCCTGGGTTTGATTCCCAGTCCCGGGGTCTTTCTGCACAGATTTTCCATGTTCTCCTTGTGCATGTGTGTTTTCTCTCCAGGTACTCCAGTTTCCTCCCATAAACATGTCAGGTTGATTAGTCTCTCTAAAAAGACTTTGGTCTTGTCTGAATACTCACAGTTTTCCTGCTGAAAGGTTTAAGTGCGTAGTGGGTCCAAGTTCTCCAGAGTGATCTTTTACCCCACCCATTTTCCACCCTTGATCCACAGTTTGGCTAAGCCTGAATCAAGGCGGACTTTGGTGAAGTGCAATATCACTTCACCAATTCAATAAATGATGTATCACAAAACAAACTGTGTCACAAAACAATTCTGTTTTCAAATCTAAAGTGCTACAAGAGTAACTGTAGCAGTGTGAATGAATGCTATCAAATGATATTCTCTAGTCATCAAAACCTCTTTGTCCAAATCTGAGGAAGGTGAGGAACCAACAGAGCCAATACTGACAGTCATCTTGTCTGAGTGGCATCCTGGTTTAGAACATTAACTGTTTGTTTTGCCGCTCAACCGAGCCAAGAAGCACCTCAGAATTAAAGTCCAGTTGTTTCAATGAGTGACACAACAGATACTAGATGTCAGTCTATAACAGACTTGTGTCAGTCTAGTGTCTGACACAACAGACACAGAACATGGAGTCTGGTTTGAGAACCAGAATCCATGTTTTCTGATCATTAGATTTGTAAGTGCTTCTTTAACTCAGTAAGTCATTAGTACATTGTCAATAGTATAATTAACAAAACATATAATTTTAAATTTCACAGATTATTTGTTTTCATTGATTTTTCTTTCTGTTCCTAATTAAAACTAAATGTTGAGCTCATGAAACTGATTGTGTTAAAAGCCTGAAGTACCTAAATGAAGCTTTGTCTTGTCTTCAACTACACTCTTCAACTCTGTGCTTCCTGTGTAGCGCAGTGCTAAACAGCTGAAGTGTAACAGTGTGTAAAAGTGGTGAGACATTAGGAGTTACATACTGTCCTGCAGCTCCCAGAGCCGTGGAGGAAGGTTGCTGAAGTATTCATGGTTGAGGGCCGCCTGTGCTGATAGCCGGTTCTTTGGGAAGCACTGGAGGAACCTGGAGGCCAACTCCTCAGCATGGTCCACGTAGCCCAACCTGACACATAAAACACACCCAATTAGTTCAGCTGATCAAAGAAACAAACATCATACAGAGCGCGGCGCTCTGTTCCTCTTCACTCACAGGATTGACATCCTCCAACTCATAGCTGCTGACTGCTGCTCATTACTTTGAAGGTTTGCTGACTTGAGAGGAGAAACACACACATGCAAAGGAGAGCGCATGCCACCAACTTTCTCCTGAGAGCACTCATGACGACATAAGATAAAAGTCCTTGCAGCAAGAGCCAAGAACGACATGAGTGTGTGAGTGTGTGCTGACAGTAGTGAACTTGTGAACCAGCCGCAGTTCGCAAGACTGAGGGGGAGAGAAAATAAACAGATGTACAGAGTAATTAGTGATCAGCTGCATTAAATAAACATGATGTTATTCAGTGGTACCGAGAACAACTGTAAAATCCTGAGGGTTCTGTTCCTCCGCCTCCCCGCCCCTCCGCCCCCTCCAACAGCTGCTCCCTTGCCTCCTAACAGGGATCTAAACTGGACTTATCAGCAGAAAAAAGACGTGAGGAAATAAATCTCTGCTCTGTACCGCTGCGCATGGATGCAGAGATAAAGTTAATGAAGTCCATCAGAGCCTCTGCTTGGTTCCTTCCCAAACAACTAAAAAACTTCAGCACAGATTTTTTAAAGGGTCACAAATCTGTGCTTAAGAATTGTAGATAAGAACTGATGGATTCTTAATTAGATATGGCTATTTATGTTAACATGTGCTGAACCTGTCAACGTGTCCTTAAGATACAGTTTGTTGGCAAAAGTGGTCACCCACTCCTGCAAATCATTCAGTTCTCCAATCAGTTCCACACCCACAGGTGTAGAAAATGCAGCAGCTAGTGATGCAGAATGTTTCTAAAACATTTGCAGAAGAACAAGTTGCACTCAAGAGAGCAATGAATTCCAGAATGGTACAATGATAGGTCACTTGTGGCACTTGTAATTTTTTGACTTCTAAATACTGTGCATTCAACTGTTTGTGGTATTGTGACAAAATACTGTAGAAGTGATTGGAGATGACAGATACTCTGCCATGAAGTGGTAGACCCATAGAGCTGGGTCAGTAGATGCTGCAGAAAAAAAGTGAGCAAAGGTTAACCATTTTCTTCAATCTATTGTTGCAAACTTCCAAACTTCATATACCGTTTAGATTAGGTCAAGAACTTCATGGAACAGGTTTCTATGGCTGAACAGTTACATCCAAATGATGAATAGCTCTAACATTCAGCAGAGATCTGAAGCACACAGCCAAGTGGCTTCAGGACCAGTCTGTTGGTCCAGCCAAATTGCAGAGTTGAATCCAACAAAACATCTCCAGTCAGATCTAAAACTAGCTACAATCACAGCTCAACCAACCTGACCCTGAAAACATGTGAGGTTGGTGAGCTAAGGATGGGATTGGTTAAAGCTGCAAAGTATAGAGCAAACGTTGTGTACATATAGTTTTTCTAGTTTTTATCTTTTTTGTTTTCCAATTAAAATCCATCCAAAATTGATCTTTTTTGGGGAGAAATGAAGTTTTTCAGGGGTAATCACAAAGCGGCAGAAACAAGTTTCACTTGCATGTTTCTCTGCAGCCAGAGTTTCCACTCAGATATGAATCAGTGTGAAATCACCTGGCTTTCATGATAATATTTGAAAGTTGATGTACTGTGTGCAAATTCTTTTCTGCTCCTGTTTCTATCCTCACCGAATGATTAGGGAAAGTTCAGTCTCACCCAGGTGATGAGGCATTGTCAGTGTGGTGAACCCCGCCTTCTTCACTGGAGTGTTACTTCTCTGAGTTTTTCATCAAAATAACCACAGGAACAAAACAAAACTCAAACACCCCCACCTCTACTACTTCTCTCTGCTACTTTTGTGTTTTTGATTTGTTGGCTTCCAAAGTGAGGCAGCCTCACAATGCATGTGCTGTTTAAAGACAAGTGTGCAATCAAGAGTAGCAGGTCAATACCTGTAACTGTTCTGAGTACAGCAAATGACACATGGCTTTGGTTGCCTGTTGACATTCTACACAATGGGAGAGACCTGTGTAATCAGTGCTGGTGTCACAAGAGGGAAGGTGTAGAACAACTTCACCCTTCCTCACAGTGAGGAAGCAGAATGTGTCTGGACCCAAGTGATTTGATGTGAAACAGAGATGACACAAGAAGTCAATATCAATGACTGGCTATGGACACACAGCAGGGCTTGATGCTAAATTCAGATTTTTGTGCTGGAATCCAATTTTGTTAACATAACTGTTCAAACTACTGATAGATGTGATAGCAATAAGACTTTGAAGTTACCCAGCAGCATTGTGTTTATGGGAGAAACAAAGGACGGCTATGGATCAATTTTAAGCGTTTACTCAGCAATGGTATCCAACAGTATTGTCTCTAATTCATAACAAGATGATGGAAGCCAATAAAAATAAAGTATGACTAATGAAAATGCTGAAGTCTCTGCAGTGAAGTCTGTTTGGATGTGTAGTCAGAGCCAAGAGAGGTGGGATCATGATGTCTAAGTGTCACACACTTCTATCATAATTTCATAATTATAGTTTCAGCCATTGCTTACATCCAGATTTACTATGTCTAGCTTCTATTGTTGCAGAATTATGAGGCATGTCTCATGTCAGTCACGTAAAAGCTGGATAAAAATCGACATGACCGTTCAGACTGCAGGTGCTTTGACAACGAGGAATACATAGCCAATTCAGTACCGCGTACGGAAGATATTTCCATCATGAGTTTTTAATTCTAACCATTTAATTTTTGGTTCAGCCCTGAATCATTCTGCATCACCACATATAACCATTCTATTACAGCAATGAAAGGAATTTGTGCTGCTGTTGTGGAAACAAAGGTTAAGTTTGTCAGTGAATTCGACTCAAATCTAATTTTTTTTTGCTGTGTGTGACCTATATCCAGCTTTTTCATGGCTGTCTGAACAGTCCAATTCCAATCTTTTCACCCCCCAAAAAATCTAATTTGTACCACTTGGTTTCATGAGATAGAACTCAGAAAATATTAGGTCTTATCAATCATTCAAACAGCTTCTGAGGGGAAAACCAGATTGGTGTAGGAAAACTTTTTAAACCTTGTGTGTTTTTGTTCTGAATCCAGTTAACATTCAACCTATAGGTATAGATTCAGAGCCACATAAAGTTCTGCCATTTTTGAGTAATGAATTTACTGTAAATTTACGAGAACAAAGAATAATAAACAACTTTACTTGCGTGGACATTATGAAGCAGCTTTTGAGTTAAAGTAAAGGACTCCAACCTTTATGGTCAAACAAAAGTGTGCTATGAGAAATGTCTGATCATACCATGCAAAGGAAAAAAAAACAAAGATAAACGCCATGAACCCTGGCAGACCGGCTGCACAGATGTTATGGGCATTTTCACAGCTGGAGGAAGAAAGCGGCTGTGAGGAAGAAACACGAGGGGTAAGATGGGGTGAGCCAGCGCTCAGGGCTGATACAAAATGATTGTATATATGTTCATATCAAATTCACCGTTTCCTGGCTGAAGATGAAAGGCGGCAGAGAGGAAGTGATTATCATTAACATTCCGCTTTGCTTTCTTTGTTCATATTTTGATTTCCTCTTGGACGGGAACCGGACTGGGGAGTGGACCTGAAAACAAAACACTAAAACTCACTGTTCTCACAATCCTAGAGTTTTACTTCACTGCCTCTGGGAAGCAATTGTTTCTCAATAGCAGAGTCCAGACCCTCTGGATGAAGCAAAGTGTAAAATATGGGTCTAGTTTTTATCAGGTCAGTAAACCCTAGAAGAGGTTGTACATTCCTCATAGCACTACTGTAGTGTCTGTGATGTCTGTCAGACAGTCTTTATTTTCGACTATCTAACCAGGTTTTATGAGGTTGAGCTTTGTTTTCTTGTCAATATTTGATCAAATAGCCACTTTTCTGATAGCTCTCAAACAGGAAACAAATAAAGTTAATGTACAGATTTGTTTAAAGTTAATGTACAGATTTGTTTAAAGTTAATGTACAGATCTGTTTAAAGTTAATGTACAGATTTGTTTAAAGTTAATGTACAGATTTGTTTAAAGTTAATGTACAGATCTGTTTACATCACAGTTAGAGACCCTGGGATACATGTAGCTGCATTTCTATTACAAATGTGCACAAATTGATATTCTCCTAATGTCAAAAAACCCCACAGCTGCAGTGTTTCCATCAAATAACAAATGAACGTTAAATCACACGTGAATAGATTTGCTCAAGCAAGTCATTAAAGATCATGGCAGCAATGGATGAAAACAGTTAGGTGGAATATATTCAGAATTCAGTCATGGCTCATCATCAACCAATCAGAGGAGACGTCAGCATCTTGGAATCAATAAAAATAATAACTTGAGATTCTATATTGCGATTGTATATTGCGACAGACTGGCGATCTGTCCAGGGTGACCTCACCTCTCACCTGAAACGTTTGCTGGAGGTAGGCATCAGCACCCCTCCTGACCCCACGAGGGACAAGTGCGTAAAGAAAATGGACGGATGGATGGATTCTAATGTATATAAAAAAAATTGAATATTTGGTAGATGATAATCAATGATTTGTGGGAATTCTTATACTTTACTGATTAGAGACACAGAAGATCCCCAGAGGGATTCATGACACAAATGACCTCTTTAATTATCAAGAATCCCAGGAGGCACTATGTCGGAGCAGCCATGTGTGATGAGGTCGTTAGCTTAGTGGGGATGTCCCTTTACTGTAGCAGTTCCATGGTGTGATCCCATCTGATCAGACTGCTGCAGTTTTACATAAATCAGTTTCCCTGTGGAACACAGACACACTCCTCCTCTGCCCTCTGTGGTTTTGTGCTCCAGATGTTCGCCTGGAGGCAGACAGCAGCAGCCCAGACGGTGCCACCCTGCCCTTTTCCTGCCATATGGGCCTGATGTCCCACAGCAGAAAATCTAGCTGTGGTTCAATTACAAATGTGCACAAATCTTAGACAATATTCTGCTGATGCCAAAAAACAAACACAAAAGAAAAAAAAATGTGTTTTTTCTATTAGATTCAATTAAAATTATACCTGAATAAGTTTGTTCACATGATAAGTCATTAAAAATCACGGCAGTGGTAAATTCACATCCAGCATGTGACTCATGTAATGCAAAAAAGTGTTTAAACTGCAGTTCAGCAAAATCCATCTATTTCAATACGGCTGAGAAATCACCTCATCCTACCAATACCAAATGTATTATCAAGAAAAAAAATGTTCATAAAAAAAATTCCATTATGCAAGTTTATTTTTGTAATTTAAATCTGCGCAATTATATGATTACTAGAAACACATCTTTTGATGTAAAGACTGCAGGAAGGAAGGATGGAGGCTCCATTAGTGCCACTGATGTACATATACCAAACTAAAAACAAACATGCATATACCTTTTTTCTTCTAAGTCTAAAGTTAAATCAGACCAAACTTCTCTTGTTTTAGGTGAGTTAGAATTACCCAAATTATTTTTGTTTGATAAACTCGACAATAATGGGAGAAAAACATGAATGCATTTGATATTTTTTTTATTAATTTATATATCTTTTCTTGTTTCTTTTGTTTTGTCTGATTCCACTGTACTTCAGTAAAACTAATGGAGCTTCTATCCTTCCTGAACAAATAATGTGTTTCCTCCACTCTCTCTAGATTTTCTGCTCTCAAAGAGAGAGAGTGAGACATTCACACACACAGAACAAGTGACTTAAGTTAAGACTTACTTATTCCACGCTTGTCGAAGCTTCTTGGCGCTGTACACTGTAAAGCGTTCTGCAATGAAAGAGAGAAAAATCACCTGCTATTAATATCTGAACAGAATATTTAGTCTCCCAATACAAAGTAGGGCCAGATTTCAAACAGTAACCCATCATGTCCAGATCTACAAAAATTCAAGAACAAATGATGAACAAAGTAATCGACCTTTCGCCATTTCAGGCTGGAAACGGCGACAAAGCTTTTCTAAGGCTGTAGGACTCCAGAGAACCACAGTGAGAACTGAATGGATAAAGCATGGAACAGTGGAAAACCTTCCCAGAAATGGCTGAACCCCTAAAACTATTCCAGCAGTTCATCAACAACTCCTCCAGGAAGTTACAGCAGAACCCGGAACAGCACCCCCATCTCAGTTCAGGTCAAAGGTCACGATTCAATAATAGCAAAAAGAGACTTTATTCACATTTACAAAACAAAAAAACAACAACACAGATTTACAACCAGACACGTGTCAATTCAAAAGTTCAGGCCAGAATTCTATTTTAAACAAGTTGGTTTTAAATACTTGTGTTAAAACCATGACCATAGTATCTTTACTGAAGGTAATCATGTCATGAAAATCCCAAACAGAGTTAGAACCAAACAGTATGTGAGGACCCAATGTTATGGAAGGCATCAGCCATGGTCTTCTGGCTGTTAGGTTGGAGTCTAACAATGTTAACAAACACAGTTTGTATTAACAAACTGTGTTTGTTAATACAAATTCGTGTTTGTTAACTGGCAGGCATTTATTAGCACTAAATATGTGCTAATAAAGTACAATATCATACAAGTGACAAAACGACAAGTTTCTGCAGCCACATGCAGATGGAGGAAAACAAAGGTTTAAATAAGAATGCAGTGATGCAGTGTTTAGGTAGCAAGAAAATCCAGATGTCCAAAAACATAAAATCCTATGAAAACCAGGCAGAACACTTTCTGCAGTTTCCTGGAAGAACAATTTTCATTTCAGGGTTGTTCTGCGTATAAATCTGTCAAACAGGAGAGTGTCTGATATCAGTTCAGATATGTTTTTAAATAATACCATCTGAGCTATGTGCTTCAGCTACGAGGCCAGACCACATGAAATTGTCATATTTTTGCAGAGTTTGGTTAGGCAGCCTCTTGATTTTTCCACAGCTATGTTTGCTATGCTGGGAGACTGGGAGGCTCAGCCCTGCTCTCTCAAGCTCAGCCAAAGCTGCCATGTGCACTCACAGTCTGCCTGCCAGCTGACCAGCCACTACACAGCCTTCGCCAACCACCCAGCAAGTCAGTCACACACTGACGCTCTAATCCTCATCACCAAATACCCGGCCAGAGTCTGGCATCAGGGCCAACCTGCCAGTGCCGAGAGTCCACCCTCCCAGCTTCCAGCAGGGTGCCGGCCGAATAGAACCCAACACCGGACAGCGTCGTGTTTTCGGACTGTCCAAACAACAGCCTGCTTGTGTAACAATCCACATGTGGATTAAAGAAAAGACCTGTTCATAACCAAGATGCTACACTACAATAGTGAGTAAAGAAATGCCCTTTAAATAACCACACAAATGTGTCAAGATCAGGCAGAAATAACTCCTCCGTTCAGAAGTGAGGTCCAATAGTGTGGCTGCAGTGGATTCTGGGATCAAATGAAAGGTAGGGAGTATTAATGAGCAGACACAGGAGTAATGATGAATAAGATGATGAATCATGAGCTGAATGTGTGTCTTTCTGTTCTAATGGGTACTGACTCAGAAGAGGAGCTCAGAGGAGCTCAGCGGTCCAAAGTGTTGCAAAGCTGCCATCTGCTGGCGATTACTGTCTCTGCAATGACTCATGAGGGAAGTTAACCATTGAAAGACAACCTTATACCTTCCAGCATATGTCACATCAACATAGTAGAGTTTTAGTTGTTTCAATTACATGACCAACATGGGCATAAAGTGGTCAAACTAACTGATGAAGCCTTCTGGATTCCCTGCTCCATCTAATACCAGCAGAACCATCTTGCTTTGTTGACTAAAAGATTTGTTTCTTTTTCCCAGTATTGCGGTCCGGTTCTTATCGTTCACATACAATCTCTGGTTGCATACAGTCTGTTCAATAGTTTATCACAGAAATAATACATTGGAAGTTTATGTTTTTGTGTAAAACATTATTACCAATGTACGCACTGGTTTTTCACTTTTTAATTAACTGGTATGCCATAAACAATTGCTTACATGAATTGTTTATGGCATAAATTGTTTATGGCATAAACAGATGAAACTGAAGGAATCAGTTTCATCTGCTTCTGAAGTATTAGACTTTTGTAGGAACGTAGATGCATAAAGTAAAACTCAAAAAGTACTGCTCTTTTCTAACTTTACTTCACAGACAAATGTAGCAAGACATTTGGGCAGCATTTTTAACTGTCAAAGTCAGTTCTTCAGTGAAATGTTGGGATGGTTCATTATGGTTCAGATTCATTATTCATATTAGTTTCAAAATAATCCCAGATGGTTGTTTCTTTTCCTACACTGTATTTATCACAGGCTTCCAGGAACTGCAAGCATGCTGGTGTTATCATGTCGAGGTATTAATCACACTCTGTGACTTTCCAAACATCAACATGTGGTTGTGTTTCAGCAGAACATCTGAGATAGAATCTCATTCTGCCTATATCTGCTGGAGGCAAAGTCACACAGAGCTTGAGGCATTGCCAGGCTGAGCAATGTGTACCAATATATGGTGACATGAGACGTTTGCTTCATTTATACAGTGCTTGGTCCAACTTCAATTTGCAGTTAAGTTCATTACATTAGTCAGAGCCGTAAAAAGACGTCAACCTGAGGAATCCCACAAATTGTATATTTGAGGGGACAGAACAGATCAAACTTTTTATGTTAGATAAGTAACAACGTAATGTTACAGTAAAAAGAAGTAGAAGCTCCTTTACTGGCTTTGGCTGGAACAGAAACACATAAACACATCAGTATCATCACATAAAAGAGAGAATGTGCATTGCTCTTCCAGTGGCTTTGTCTAAAAGAGAAACAGGTTAGAGCGTCAACATTTACAGACACCATGGAGTAATTAGTTTTTATCGGAGATGCAAATATTTCAGTGTTGACCAAATTAATTCCAATTATTAGGGTTAAAATTAAATTCAGAAAGGATTTTTCACAAAATCAGTTTCTCAATTCAAACAGAGACAAAATGTCTCAGTTGAGACCATCGAAGAAAAAAATGAAATTCTGTAACTTGAATTACCAGTCTTAGTTATTAAAACTTAGTTACTTTGCTTTTTCAAAAATAAAAAAATATTCAAAATATATCTGGTGGCTGAGATGGCTTCTATGGAGTAATGCGATATGTCACATTACACACCGCAAATACGAGTGGTAAAGATGAACAATTTAGATTTAAAGTTGATTTTTGAGAATTTTGAATTGTTTCATAATTCCCAAGACTAGAAACTGTGATTCTTTATGGAATTTAGTTTTTTTCTCCACATCTGTTTATTATAACTCACCTCCCTGCAGAAAGTATTCCCAGACTAATAATGTTGTAAAGTTCATGTAGAGAGAATAAAACCCAGAAATATTCAGTTTCTACAATAACTGCAGCCATGAATGTTTTGAAAGTTGTAGGAGAAAGTAGCAGAGTGAGTAAAAGTGGTCCATTTGTCTTCCGGCAGAGTGACCAAATTCTTTCTAGACAGCTCACAGATGAAGACACAAAGTGTAAAAAAAATTTTTTCTCACTTTTATTCACTATTCAATTACTGTGAGTCTTGTTCAGCATAAATGTTGCCTCATACCTCCTGATTTTAGCTGGTCTGAGTTCTATGGTGCAACATTTTGTTATTAGGGTAATATCTTATGACCTTGTTAAGTTGATGTTCATGTCATTATAATTGTCGATGACATTTTTCAACACAATCCAGTCTTTTGATTCTAGGAAAATATGCACAAACTTTTGTTTCATCTCTACAGTTCAGTCACAGTTTTGAGAGGTTTTTGCAGCAGTGTTTTCTGCAGCAGGGCTGCTGGAGGGTCCCCTCTGTATTTTTCTTGTGAACAGATTAAATATATGGGATTCCTTTTTTTTTCCCATTTGTTTTCTCATCTTCCCCTCAACTTTCTGAGGATCAGCAGGGAGCCACTGAATGAGAAATATGAGTTTTGATTGATGGTAGTTTGGAAGGTCTGACACACCTGTGGTCCACCTAACTGCTTCCAAGCCAACGCTGTCACCATAGAGACAGGACGTGAGCTCACATTAGCATGGGCTGTGTGTGCATGTTGGTCCCTAATTGGCCACTGGAGATTGGAGTCTGGGTCACAGTGTACCTTAGAGATGGCTGCTTGCCCACCACCCTCACCTCTTTTTATCTGTTTCTGTCTCCCTCCCCTCTCCTGGATCAGCTGACACTAATCTGCAATTGGCCCATAAAAAGTCATGGTGAGCTCCCAGAAGGCATGGCTACCAGCTGGAAGAACCGGTCTGCTGCAGCTGCTGCTACGATAAAGGAGAACAGTCAGTGTCTCATGGTGTTCTCTCATCCCTCTCTTTACTTTCAACACCTGCTTCCTCCATTCGGGGTGGTGTAATTGCTGCTCCCTGTCTCCACCAAACACTTGGGTGGACAGATCCGTCACCCATAACAGGGTCGACTTCTTTTTCAAATTCTTAAGGAATAGCAGCACTCAGGGTAATTCAAAATATTTCACAGGAAGAAGAAAGGAGGAGAGACAGAAGATAAAACAGCTTGAGCGTTATCACGTAAAAGAAAGAAACACTTAGATTTTAAGTCTCTTTAAAATTTTAGTAAATAAAAAATGGAGGACACATGAAAGCATTCTGTATTAATCCTTGGCCTTGGTGGGTTAGCTGCAGAAAACAGTTCCGATGAGGTTTTCAAGTCTGATTTAAAGAAGTCAGCAGTTTCTGCAGATGTTTTTCATGAAGCAAAAACACTAAATGACTCTTCATCTCAGCAGGCAGAAGATCTGATGAGCAATGGGATGTACATGGTCTGCACCTGACCTGCAACTATTCTCTTCAAGCAGGGTGACAGTGCAGTAATTATAGAACTGGTGGAATTAGAACGTTAACTCAGCAGGTCTTCATGCTTATTATTATTTTTTGCATGGTCGTTCAAATTGTTCAAATCAGCGATCAGACTTCTGTGAACAGTTTAACCTGGGATGTTACAGTCTGTTTATAGCGCTCTTTTTACACAAGAAAAGTCGGTCACTATGATTAATCAATTACCAACTTGGTAGACTATTATTTCAATAATTGAACTATTTTAGCCCTAGACTAACACACATTGGCCACAAATAGTGAAAAAGAAAGTCTATTTATTTATTTGTCATTTATTTGTCCTTCAAAGTATGTCACTTTCATTCCTGACTCCAATGTTCTTTAAAATCATATATTTTTACTTTTTTAATGTCTGGATATAGTCTGTCTTTGGGTTTCCAGAACAAGACGGTGAGCTTGGCTAAAACGGTGCCAGGCTGGCGATTTCCCCCACAGAGGCCAGTCAGAATGAAAACAGTGTCGCCCTCATTCATTGGTTCTTAACTCTTATGTATCGATGGCAACATTAAGGGCCCGGCTTCCTGGAGGTGATCCTAGTAATGATGAACAGGTCTTTAGTAAGTTTGATCACCTCCATAAAATACGTGCAGCTCTGTGGTGTGTTTATATGTTGCTAGGGATGAATGACCTCATCAAAGGCTGCTTTTCTAAAACCAGGGAAAGTTTACAGGATCAGTTCCAAACTATTTCGAATCCAGTGGAGAACATTCCAGACATTTTCGCAACTCCTCCCTGAATATTCTAGAGTCTAATGGGAAGTCATCTGTCAGATGGATGAAGATCGACTTACATTGAATCTTCAATGTCGTCAACGTTGAGCGATAAAGTCCTGCTTCACACACTGCTCATCTGAATTAGATCAACTTTCTATCTGGTTTCATCTAAAATGATGGATTGTATTTTGGTAAGTTAAGTTTCTAAATTTATTTAATAAAGGATAATTAGTGTTTTGTTTGAGATATAAACCGGACTGAGCTTCAGAAAGACAGCTCCACAATTTACAGCCATGACCTTTAACAGCTCCAGCACAGCTTCAAGAGAAGAAATGTCCCACCTGCTTTAAAGTGAGGCAGGGAGTTAACGCCAGGCCATGTTTCCTCAGACGGAGTTCCAAGAACCTGACAGAGACATGAACAGAGAAGAAGTCAGCACAAGAAAATAAAACATCTTCATCACTAAATACTTTCAAAGTGGTTTATATCCCGGAACTTGTTCACATTGTGTGATAAACTGCAGTAAAGTTATGCATAGTGTGGATGGAAAGGAAAATAATTAATGATTTCTACTGTTCTAACATATCTCTGGCTGTTTGTTCACAGACTCAGGGTTGGATTTAACTCTATCCATTCAAAAACTGAAAATCACAGATAAATGTTGTATGCGACTTATAAAGCCAGCTTGTTGCCCTGGATTTCAGTCAGGAGAGTCAGTATAAAGGAAGGTAAATACAAATAAAGGCACAATTTTCAGATATTCATTTGAATTGAAAGTAAAACCCAGTCATTTTCAGTCTTCTTCACAATTAGAAACTATTTTGTGTTGGTGAATTCAGAAAGTTAAATTAAGCATATTAAGCTTTGTGACAACATGTGAAAAAAGCTCAGACAGCAAGGGAATTCTTATAATATGTATTATGAAGAGTAAACACATGAACATATCTTTGCTTCTGAACAATAGTATCTATAACAGTTTGCATAAATCTCAGAGTGAAACTCTGTGTTGCTGATAAAATGTCGTATGTACAATGGATACAAAATGTTTTTTCTGATATGAAATGTATGTGGATGTTAATCCATCTAATTTTAATGATGGTAATCAATGACAAGGTTTTTAAAAAGTGTTGTGTTGTTCGTAGAATAGTCCTGATTGCTGCAACTTTTATAGGCGACTCAGGCTGAGTTCTCACACACACAGGTTGGGTTTATGATGAGAAAGCACAGACCAGCGGACATGCCTTAGACATGATCCATCACAGCTAAGCAGCATAATAGTTTCCAGATTGCCTACATGTCTTAGATCAGCAGCACACTCCGCAGAGCAGAGATTTAAGCAGCTTACTAAGAACACGACCTATACAGAGATTGGATGACAGTATGTTTGTGGGAGCCATCTGTTTCAGGTGGGTGTGTAGAACAGCTGAGAGACAAAAAGAGGACAAAAACTAAAAGAGGCAGTGTGAGGTTTGCTCTATGTACAGAAAACATAGCTCTGCTTAGAGTCTGGCTTGACTGGACTCATTTTCCTTTTTCATTACTCCATGTATTATACTTTAAATGGTCAAAAATATTTCCTCTTAAAAGACACAACAAAAGAAAATGATTTGATGCAACCCAGAAGGTTGATGCAATAACAACAATCACCCACCAGAGGGCAGTGTGTTCTCACAAAACTTGCTTCATATCATCAATTTTCTAAAATAATGGCCCAAGTCATTTTTGATCAAAAGTGATTCAGGAAAGAATGAGAGCATAAAACATCTTGAGTTGGATGACGGATCTGTTAGACAGAATCAAAACAAGAAGCTTTGCATCCAACCCAGAACCTCAGCAGAGCTTTAGGTCTGTAAATGCAGGTCCATGGATGATTAGCCCAAAGTTGAAGCTCTGGCAGCATTATTTATTGTGTTCATTGAGCAAAGTTGAACTTGAACAAGTACAAAAGTTCTGCAGACAAATCAAGAACATTGTCAGAGTTCCAGAGTTGAAGAAGCTCCTGATTTGAATCCACTGGTGACTCTGTCACTGGGAAAATAGAGACAGAGACAGAGTGACCATTCCATTCAGACTGGAACAAGAACATGCCCCAGTGAAAACATGTGCAGAGCCAGTTTGGATCATTTTAGGATCAATTTACAGTTTGTATTTGTTTGACTTTTTTGTTGTTCATATAGTTAGATTTTCTGAAACAGATAAAGCTGCTAGAGTGATTTAGGGGTTCAGTGTGGCATCTGAGTGGATGTTTGGTTGACAAAGCTCAACCTCTTCTGCATTATTGATGCAGTACTTTGGTGACCTTTAAAGTGATGGGAGGCTGGTAGTGAGAGGGAGGCTGGTAGTGAGAGGAAGGCATGGCGGTGAATGTTCAAGGTTTTATAATGATGGAGACGAGGAGCAGCATCAGCAGAACTCAGGATTGCTGCATTACAGGGAGCAAAACAGACCTAAAGATCAGCCATTTAACTGGCTCCCTTCCAGAGGAACATGCACTCTGAATACTAGCTCAACAGAAACAAACACTGATAAATGTCACTTTATGTAACACACAGGAATGCACTCACAATTAAAGAGAGTACTGAAAGTTACATTTACAATTCCTATGATGAGTTGAGACCAACTCGTATGGAAGAGGATTAGGACCATCTGAAATATCAGAATTTGTTAATGAAAACAAGGTAGAACATATTTATAAATGGGAAAATAATATTTCTTAGCACTATACACTGGTTCCATTGGTGTTTTGAAGATGACTTGTGTATCTGGTTTAGGCAATCTTCCCTGTCTGCATCCTCGAAGGACAGAAAATGTCAATGTTTCTCCAGGCCAGTGAGCTCCAGGCCAAGTACAGGCAGGATAAAGGATGTGATGAAAGCCAATGATCAGGGAGCCGGGAGGAATGTACTCATCCAGGAACATGAGCCAGCATTGGGACAGGGCATGTCGAGATGGAGATGGCTTGTTTTACTGAGGAATTCATGTGAGGTCACAGGGCCTGACCCCGCTCTACACACACATTCTGCTGCACACATACCACCCCTCCACTTCCATCAGACACCCAGGAAGGCTGATAGACCACCCAGTCAGGCATATCTGACCTTCACTCTGGGACCCCCAATTATATTTCTGTTGGCAGAGAGGGAGTGAAGATGTTGGAGCGGTGCGGCTGGCGACTGCGCTGAAAGCAGGTCACAAGGACAGCTGACAGACTGACAGGAGGTGTGTGAGTGTGTGGACTGAATCTGGGTCACAGACTGTGTCCTGCCTCCAGTTTTACTACCACAGGATTCATTTCCCATAACACAGAATTAAAAATCATTCTTTCAATCATTCAGAATGCTTGGCAGGTTTGAAATTCCATCAAACTGTATTCCCAACAGCAGGAAGTGTGGCTCCACATGAAAATCACAACATTCTCATCCTCAGCATCCATTACAAGGCTGGTTGAATATGTAATGATATTAAGCAATATGTGTATTTAACAGCCATATTAACCACAGGAAATGCATTCTTTGCCTTTATTATTCCTGTAGAACATCTGGGTTTGTTCAGTGATTTCATCATGGATAGTGGAGAGTCACCGTTTCTGACTCAGATGTGATCTTTTTAAATCAGATGATCTCTGATCATTTGGATCACTCGTGTGCATTCATTCATGTTGACAGATAGAAGCTTCATGATGATGCCCGATGAAATCAATTTGATCAGAAAATGCACTTTTCTGCATTTATATAAATCATTTGATTTGTTGATTCAGTTAATATGGAATTACTTATACAATATTGTAAGAGCAAAGCTTGTACTACTGTAGTTGGGTAACATGGATATGTCTATTTCAAAGGGAAAAAAATATTGATAATTTGTTCATTCCTTCCTCAGATTAGTAACTGTTGTGTTCGTTTAGGTTGATATACAGGTAACAGAAGCCTTAATTATTTTTTTTTTTTTTAAAGTTAACATTTTCTTACTGTTTCTACCAAATAAAAAAGCTTTTAAAACAGTTACATAAATCTCTAAATTAGTAATTATTACGGAGGAAATTGTGACTAACCTGTTCAAAACCCAAAAATGAAAAGTTTAGTATTTGGACTCGACTCGGTCCCACCGTGGTTATTGCTCTTGCAGCCATAACCACTGGTTCAGAAACAGCTTCCCTTTGATCTATAACAGCTTTTGTGCCTCATGCTAACAAAAACTGGATCAAATCTCTGTAAACAGACTTCACTGTTATCAGAACAGTGCCAGTTTTTCTTTTATATTTCACCAGATCTACTCACGCTTAGCAGCAGTTCTGTTTCTGTAGAAACTGAACGTTTTCTGGGTTTTTCCGGTTAGAATAGAACCTTCCTCAGATATCAGCTCTTTAATCGCAACAAAAGCCGACCTTCTGACTCTGGCCCGGCTGCATTCCACTCCGCCTCATCCATATTCTCTAACACTGACCCCATGTCTCAGCTTCTCTGTTCCAAAAGTAATTTCCAACTCTCTTATTGGGGTCAACCCTGGGGTGTATGGGTCAAACCAATCAGAACCACAGCCAACTGGATCAGCTGTATCCCACTGTGACTGGGTGGAGTGTGTTCTGTAAACCCTAATGTAGGAGACACAAACACAGTGGCTGACTGTGGGTGAAATGATGCTACACAAATACACACACACGCACACACACATACACACTTCTCTGTGGCCAGCTATGGGTGCCATGCTGTGCCTTTATGTGCTGTGATGAAGTCCTTCATGGTTTTTCTGAACTCCATCTTTTAGAAAATATTCTACTTGAAGTATGCTCTCTTTCTCCAAGAAGCGGCTTAGATATGGTTATGATTTATATTTTTTTTATATTCCTTCGCCACAACACACTGGAACAAAGCTGAGCCCATCGATCTATAGTCCCACCCCCATCTATGTTCATGATCAAAAGACTGAGAATAGCAGATACAAGTAGCTGAAATCAGTTTTCTCTGCAGAGTGTCTGCCTCTCCCTTAAAGAAGGGACAGAAGTTTGACCATCTGGAGCGACTCAGAGTAGACCCACTGCTCCTTCATGACGAGAAAAGCTGATTGAGGTAACTCAGGCCTCTAGTTATGATGCCTCCTGGACTCATCCCTGGTCAGGTATTCTGGGCTAGTCCAGTGCAAACCAGACCTCAGCTATTATAAAACAATTGCTTCCTGGAGCCATGAATCTGATTTGCCATATCGCTGACATTTTCTGTGTTGTATGTAATGCGCCAGCTATGCTATGAAGCTAACTGGAAACTAAGTGTGCTGCGAACAACCATTAACCACTGTGAAGAGAAATGCCGAGCCAAATTACATGTTTGCCAGGAAAAACATGTCTTAGGCATTCCCCTTACTTCAACTTTGATTTCTCAATATTTAGAAGGTGGCCAACACAAACTGAAAGGCCTCATTCACTTCTTTTTGCTAACATTGCCAAGCTACAACAGCAAGACTACAGTTCTAAATCCAAATCCTCAGTGTCACAAATACAACAGTTTAATGTGAACACTGTTTCCAGCCAAGCTGTTTACTGTGGGACACTGAGTACACAGCCATAAAAATGTACCTTTATGCAGACATATCTGAGGTACATCCACTTTGAGATCGCATTAAGTCTGCCTTGAGAACAAATGGACATCTGCGGGATGAAGTGTGTGTGTTTGAGAGTTGAGGGCTAACATCTGACTGCGAGGTAAGCCTCGCAGTCTCTAGCCCGGCTGCATTCCACTCCGCCTCATCCATATTCTCTAACACTGACCCCATGTTTGATGATACCATGGAAAGTATGGCCATAACAGCCTTCCCATCAAACCAGACCTCATCTAGAAGGTGATTTTAACTTCTCAATATTAGGAAGCGTGGCCAAGAAGGACTGAATGACTTCCTTCACATCTCCACTGCCATTGTTAAAACTACAGGCAGACTGCAATTCTAAAACAGAACAGAAAATCTACATAAGTTGTTCACAACTAATCCTTCAGTCCACTGATTGGCCCGGTTGAAACTGCACTGGAGAAATGCTAGTTAGGAAGTCCAGATCGAGCAGGAAAGGGAGTTGAGAATTGAATGGAATAGCGTTGGAAGGCGATAACCAGAATACCTCGAACTTAACGGATCACATGTTCCCAGATACTCTCCGTCCAGGCTGACTGAGGCCGATACCCAAACCACCTGCAGAGGACAGCTGCTTATAAGGCTGAATTCAAACAAAAATCAGTTTTAAAGCCTCGCTTTCACAAGGCACTTTACAAATGTTATGAATAATTTATATTTTTACATCCCGTATTGTAGTTACTGAGAGTACAGGTTATATCTGCTTCAGTCCAACAAAATATAATGTTTTCTTTTATGAATTTTTAATGATCAAAACCATAACAGCGCATATAATGATTGTGACCCTTATGTAGTGTGAATGAAGCTAGAGCTATTGGAATGCAGAGGCAGTGTTTACACATTAATCATAGCACATAAATAATAATAAAACAACTAAAGCATTTTTTAAATAATTTGAAAACAACGTAATTGTAGTAATGTCTGACTCATATTAATTACCTTAAGTAAAATATTATGATCACACACAGTCAAAATCTCCCAGTAAATTGATGTCATGGACAAACGTGAGCTATGTTGAGCTAACCGTGAGCAGCCGTCCACGGCTGTCAGCGCTCATACTTCACCAGAATCTGCTTCATCTAATACAAGGAGGCATGTTATTGTCTCTGCAGCACAAACACACACACTCCACACACACTTCTCAACTTGACAGGTGATATCCTGCAAATAGACCTGTCCATATTCATGTATGCCTTCCGCTGGGTGGAATCTTTAGTGTGCTGACAGCTGGTTAACCGACTCCAATCAGCCTGGCCTCATGCACCTATACTTTAATTCACATAGACATGTGTGCGTGTGTGTGAGAGGTAGAGGTATGGAGAGACACAACGTCTTGATAACATCCATCCAAACACAGATTCTGGCATAAATGCAGCTATTCCAGTACATACTGTAGGGTAGACACAGACAGTGGGAATAAATAAAAGCATGCCAATATATCATGCTTGATATGACACACACATGTGGTCATGTATGAATACTGATCAGCTCAGAAAATCGCTCCAACTCAGCGCTGTCAAGGTGAAGGATCCTGCAGAGATTTGGGATTACAGTGAAATAAGCATTTCTAAGGAAATACAGAAGCTATTTCTTCCTTTGTGTATCAGGGTAAAGGAATATTTTTAGAATTTATTAGTGGTCAGTAAAACAGGTTTCATTGCTGTATGCAGCACTGCATGTTAGTGTAAATTCAGTTGACACTTTTATTTCACCGAGATCCTATTAAAAAGCTGAAAAACAAAATCAGCACATCTAAAATTCAGATGTTAAGCTAAAACTGCCAGACAGAGTTAATTAATCTGCAGCAACAGGAAGAAAGTGTAATGTTGTTGTAATTAACACATGCAAAGAGCCAGAGAGCAAGAGAGGGAAAAAATACTTTATCTGTAGGATCAGGACAAGAGTGCAGAATCAGCAACATCCATCCATCCATCCATCCATCCATCAATTTTCTGTTCACTCTTTTCTCTAGTGGGCTCAGGAAGTGCTGGTGCCTATCTCCAGCTATGTTCTGGGCGAGATGTGGGGTACACCGTGGACAGGTCGCGAGACAAACAACCATGCACACACACCGAGGGAGAATTTAAAGAGACTAATTTACCTAACAGTCATGTTTTTAGCCGGTGGGAAGAGGAAGCCGGAGTACCCGGAGAGAACCCATGCATGCACATAAAGAACATGCAAACTCCGTGCAGAAAGAACCCGGGCCGGGAATCGAACCCAGGACCTCCTTGCTGCCAGGCAACAGTGCTACAAACTGCACCACTGTGTAGCCAGAGTCAGCAACAATAATAGCAAATATATTAAATAGCACTTTATAGCAATAATGTCTCTACTGGCCACCTTCAACTTGTATCACAAGCACAAACCTTACCTTACTTTAATGCAAAGGTCATGTTCCAACTCAAAGAAGCACTGTGGCATTTTCCTTCATCTGGTGATTATGCTGTGTGAGCTTGTCGGTCACATGAAGTTTAATGACATTTCACTTCTATGCACCTTTCAGTATTTAAAGGGACTATTTTTGCATGCCATGTCAAGTGTGTTTTTGAAAATGCATGGATACAACTGTAAAAGTACCCAAGAGTCTCTTGCTGAGTTTCCATCAGAGCTTTTTATGGTCATTTTTAAGTTTCACATTAGAAAAGGCTCATGTAAAAGGGAAGATTCAAAATAAAATTGGGTTACTTAACGTAATCCCTGGTTCTTTGACAGCAGAGTGAAGTGCTGTCACTTTGTGAATCGCCTGAGCGTGACCGAACTACGGAAGCTCAAAAGACATCATGTCTGTCAAGGACAGACAGGTTGAGCTGTGACCATGGCTCCACCCAACATCCAATATCACAGCCAACCTACTCCTCTCAATTCATTCGAGACAGGTTTCTTTCCGTGCCCATGCAAGAAGGGATGTGTTGGTGAAACACCTCACTCTGTTATCAAAGAACCAGGGATTGCATTAAGTAACCCGACATTCTTGTTCTAATTTTGCTCAGTGTTTCAGTATGGGAGATATGACCAACTCCCAAATTGCATGTTGACCCCGAAGCAATGGTTGGCAGCAAATCAAATAATCCAGGACTCAGGTGGAGCCTGATGAGCCAACCCCAAGCACCAGTGTGCCAATGACGACTGGGCCACATCCAGCCTGTAAAACCTCTCAAACGTGTGTGGAGTAGCCCAACTGCCTGTAGCACAGATGTTCTGAATGGCTTTGTTCTGTGACACACCACAGAACAAAGCCGAAGGGGTGGCCATGCTCCTGGTAGACTTTGCCCTCACCCCTTCAGGGAGTTCTGACCCTGAGCATCTATATGTTCTTTTACAGAACGCCTATGAACGGTTAAGCAGAGCCAAACTAGCCTGAATGTGCTGAAGGAGCTTTGCTGTAGTTCTTCACATGGGAAGAAAACAAGAATGAGTTGAGAGGGGTAGGTTGATCGTGATATTGGAATGTGGGTGGAGCCACGGTCACAGCGCAACCTGTCTGTCACGGACAGACGTGATGTCATTGGAACCTTCATAGTTAGGTCACACTGAGGACATTTCCATAGTGAAACAGTGGGCAAAGTTAGACAAAGAACTTCCTCTTTCTGAAGGGTCTTTTTTAATTAAATTTAGTGTCAAGAGTATACTGAAAGAATTTGAATTTTCACATGAATCTTTTTTATACTAAACATAAAGTAAATCACTGGCCTCCAGCTGCCTAATTAAACAGGGAATTAAATAAATAAATAAAATTCAATTAAAACACACACACACCCACGCACACACAAAGGGTCAAACAGTGATGGGGTAGGGGGTAGATCTGTGGTACAATCAATAGTAGTAGGCAATAGTTTCCAACCTTCTCTTTCTGTTTATTACAGCCTTACAGAACATCAACCCCTGACGAAATTATGATTTGCCTGGTTGATTTGATTCCAGTAGATGGAAACACACTTAATTCCCATTTTGTTTTTTATAAGTTTGGTGAAAATTTGCATGACTGCTGGATGGAGGCAACACTTATGCCATGAAACACCTGCAGTGATAACTCACAAACACAATACTGAAGGTCAATTTAGTTTGAGAGAAATGCAAACACCACAGCACTATGACACACAGATGGAACTTTAAATTGCTCCATGTCCCTGATGGCCCATGAGACCCCTCCACTGAGCAGAGGCAAACAAACATCCCAAACCACTGAAGGTTTAGCCACCTTTGACGTTCCAGCTTCCTGTCCTGCACTGGAAAAAGTGATGCACGGAGCTGTTCATTCAAGCTAATAACTACCATTGAATACATTGTAAAATTGACTTGATGGTGAAAGTCAATTTTTTTGCATTCTGAGGTGTCAATTTTGATTCAGACTGAATTAATCATACTTCTGAAGGAAAGAAAGCAAATATTTTGATTTCTCTCAAAACATACTGACAGGAAATGATGTAATAATTTGAATCTGAGTCACGTGAGAAGAAGTTGTGGAGAAGTGCTTGGAGAGCATCGTTCGTTTCGGCATGGGGAAAGAATGATTAACGTCCTAGCATTTAATCGAAGAATAAACCTGCGGTAAGTACTAACCTAAGCTGATGTCTTAACAAGCCTACAATTGTATTAATGCAAAAGACTGAGTTAATGTCACCTGGTTAGCAAGCTGAAGGTCCCGCCTAAATATGGGTATCCCAGTAAACGCTTTCTTTTTTAGCCAGGTTAATTGTGGTGTCATTTCTGAACTTACACGTATTTCACGAGAAATATCACTGTGTACATTGTTCGGTTGTAGCTGAAATTAATTAAGGTAAGCATAATTCGTTACCAATCAATCGCTTCCACCACGGTTCGCTCGGCTACACCGTGAACTTGACTAGCTCAGCATATTAAGCCAATTAGTTCGTCTAGTGTGTTTATACCAACCATTTAAAAAAAGAAAAACATGTGCCACCTATGAGTACATTAATGTGTAGTAGCTCATAGGAAATCATTTGTGCACCTGTCACTGCACCAATGATACTTTGAGACTGTAGGAACCAAAACAGGAGCCATCCAGTCTGTCTTCATATTTAAAGAGGGACTAGCAGTGGCCTCTGGCAGATGTACTAGAATGGCTTTACATTTTCACTGCTTTGAATTAGTCTGCCATGGATTCAATATTGAACAGGCGCGCACTGTTTATGGTAGACCTAGGAATTGAGTTGCTAGATTAGTCTACACATTGCATAATAACCATTTTGATTGTCCCTAAAGGGTGCTGATGCAGATTTCAGAAGGGAGTGTATCCTCAAAGCTCTCATCATCTACCTGGGAGAACGTGTTGAGGACCTTATAAAGGAATACATGGTATGTCCAGATATTTTCTGTCACAATGATGATTCAACTTTATTCATCACAGGAGACCACCTATGCCATAATACAATATATAGTGATTAATGAGGTGTGCCAGACTGCAGTTGTTCAGTTGCATATTTCCTATATTTTGCCTCAGGTCTCCCAGAAAGATCAAGCCAAGCAGGAGCTGGAGAGGACCATCATGGCAGACTTCGTCTTCAGAGAGAATTCAAGCCTTCTACAGCAGCCCCAAGACGTTGGGATTGTCATTGATGGTGTGGAAGTCCTCAATGAGTTGCCTTCTGTTGCAGCCGGAGTTGTAATGCTCTTTGGACTTTGCTATGCCCTTATCATGGAGTATCCACAGGGTTTCAGGTTCACCTTTGAGGCCCTTCAGAAGATCCTGATGGAGCTTGGTTCCAACAAGATGACTTCCAAGATTCGCAAACTCAGTGGTGAACTCAAAACTGCACAGTGGTGTATATTTGTGTGTGCTTAATGTGTGCATGTAGTTGCCACTGGCTTCTATTTAAGAGGTAGACCACCTCAGCAGCACTTTGTTATACAGGCTCACGGTGTCACTTTCATGGACTGCTTTTGTTGGAATTTTACTTCTTTGATGATGTTTAGAGATGCAACATTCCTTCATTTGTTTGAACAGTACAACAGTGGATGCTTTCCAACCATTTAGTTTAGCTTGGTAAGCCATATTGTCTTTATTTCATTGCTCTGAGCAACAATGACATGTTTATATTTGTTTGTCTGAACATGCCACTTTTTTTTCTCATTTTTACTTTGAAATGACTGAAAAAATGTTGCTGGAGTGTATTAAGTGTGATTGATGTGAGTGATGCAAATAGTTTTTTAAACCAAATTTCTGAAAAAAAAAAGACTTTCATGGTGAAAATGAATTAACTGAATATTGCTTTGGTGCAATGTATATATATTTGATTGGTTCAATGTAAATATTTTACTTTGGTTCCAAAACTGAAATGTAAATAATTTAACTTGGATAAAGGTGAAGAATTAATATTGGCTCAAGTACAATAATATGGTTTGAATCAAAATTAAATAGCCATGTTGTACCAAACAACTTTATTTACATTCTGTGAAGTCAAATATTTTAGATGCAACAAATGGACATCAAACTTTTTACTTTAAGCAAGGCCACACTTTTTCCAGTGTGGGTGTCCGGAGCAATGTGCCGACTTGGCTCCTGGCAGCACGCCTCTTAAACTCTGACTGAAACTGACCTTTCCCTCCTATCAAACAACGCGGCCTTTCCAATGCCTTTGACTCTGTATAATTCACATGGGTCTCTGACCTGGCTGACAGCCTGGCAGTCGACACACTGAGCTGCAGAGAGCAGCGGGAAGGATGGATGGAAATGCCAACATTAGGACAACTGTGATGGCTAAGCAGCTTTTCCAGGGTCTCGGCTCCATCTTAAGCTGAACACTTGAAGCAAAAGTGGATCAGTATTTTCCCAAATTGGAATCAACAGGTGTGACGTTTTAAAGATTGTAACACCTGCAATCATTCATATTGTCAACAATAACAAAGAATTAACAAGTGTTTTGAAATCTGAATTTAATAAATCCCACTTCGAGCAGTTTTCTTTTTTGGAGGTACAGACACTCGAGGTCTCAGTAACAATTTCTAGATCTTTTTTTGTTTGTTTGTCTTGTTTTTATTTTGTTGGAAACTAAATGCTTTTTGTTGCACCACTTTCCACAAACATCAACTTCCCATAGAGGAAAATGGAACCATTCTTATATTTTTATTGCAAATGTTTTGTTTTTCTTTATTTTAAAACCTAAAATAAGAAGATTTTACCTGACCTTTTATGGAAAAGGTCAGGTAAGACTTTGACTCTAATCAAGTCTTATTTAGCTGGGTTCAGGGGAAAAATGGCTTGGATTGTAAAGGTAGCAGAGCCCTGGGCTAGCCTTTAGGGGTCCCTGATGTCCCGTCCCCTGCCCCTGAGGCTTCAAGGAGGCTCGCTGCTCTTGTTGAGAAATATGGGTTTAAAGTAATACCCACAGTACTGTAATCTGGGCCTAGAGATGCTCCATCCTCCATGAAGTGGAAGCAGATGTGTTGGAGCCAGCTGACTGCTGTCTGTTCACTGAAGGACTCTTCTTAACTTCAGCCTCCACTCTGCCAGATTCAAGATCCTTACAATCTGTGAATCAATAGACCGTTAGATTGTAAATGAGCCTCTTCTCATTTACAATCAGCATGTTGAACATTGGCAGACTTGCATGGTTCACCATCTTTTCCATCATTACAGAGTGGGGTTCCAGCCAGCCTTGGATGCCAACCATCAGTCACGCCTCCAGTCCTCCAGTCCTCTTGTCCTTCACCTGCCAGCTGGCCATGACCTCTGATCCCTGGCCACCAACATTCAGTTTTGTCTGTGGCCTTTTGTTCCTCCCTGGCTTCTACTGGCCAATCTCAGGAAGCTTTACATAAAAGGTACAAAAAAAAGTTTTGGCAACTTACCAAAGAGATCTGTCTGTAAGACCAAGGTTTGGTGACTAATTGTCAGCTCTTGAGACAAGTTTGTATCAAAATTCTAAATCTATACAGCAACATCCTGTAGTTGAAGACGTCTATGCTATCCTGGGATTGGGAAAAATCCTTCAGCTGAAGGCAAACAGCAGTTAGGAAGCCAGCAAGACAAAATCTTATTCTATACCTAGAAAATTCTATTGAAGGCCTTTTCGCTGCCATCTTTAGCCATAAGCCTGGTGGTTAGATGGTTAACCAGCAGAGGAGACAAAGATTTTCTTCCGATTTTACTCATTTAATCTCCACTAAAACAACAAATTTTAATGTCATGGATAATGTGTTTTCATTGATGAAATAAATTGAAACTGAATTCAATCTTGGCCCCTCCTCATTTCTTGTAGGGAAATGTTTTCTGTCTGACATGCTGTTAGTTTACACCAATCTCTCCTGATAAGGTTCTCCACTGTTGTGGTTCTCTGGAGTCTCAAACCATCAGAAATGACTCTACATCACTTTCCAGACTGATACAAGTCAACGACTTTTTCTGGTCCTGAATTACTGTCATGATGTGTTGCTGTCTTTGGTCCTTAAATGAACTTCATATTGTTGAAGACATTCCTATTTAATGCCAGGGTTTATTCAACAACCCTGGCAGCATTCAGACCTTGAAGTGGTTACGGAAATTAAACTAAGCTTTGGAAAATATAACAGAGATAAAAACACCAAAATATGAGAATGTGAAAGCGGATGAATACATCTCCACACCAGTGCAGCAGGAAATGACCATTTATTTGGTTTGAGCCAGTTGCCTTTCAGCTGCCTCCTCCACTCCCCACTCTTCCATGCCCTCTACCAGTGCCAAAAATGAAAAACCAAAGTAGAGAGCATTGTGCAGCTGAGCCTCGTCAGACAGGACAGCAACTATCCCCTCCCATCTCAGAGGGTCTTTGTGTCTCAGAGCCTCGTTGAACAGGGGGTGAGGGGTGTCTGGAGCCCCCTTTCCTCCCTCTGGCATAACAAGCAATCAATAAGAAGCTTTTTTTTTTCCATCTGCCACTAGCTTTGGAAGAGACCCTGTCTTCCTTCACCTTCACCCCAGAGGCAGCCAGTCTCCCAAGCCTGTCTGTAGCCTTCAGCCCAGAGGCCAAATTGCAGCCAGCGGACTCTGTCTTGACTCAAGACAATCTCCCTTGTTGAATCCATTTCATACTCTCATCTCTGTAATTTTTGACATTAATTATTCAGGTCCTTCCAGCCAACAGACATAAATCCATTCTGCCATAATTAAGAGGCTTGAGGTGAAATTAGAAGGGAGGATGGCAGATCTGCATGTTAAAAGGATTTATGAGAGTTCATGGCACTTTAAATATTCATACTACCCATCTGATACAAAGAAAGACACACATTTTCTGGTATTTATACCTTTTTTTAAAGGTATTTATCTATTGTTTATGATATAAGTTCTGTATCAGTGTTCAGGAGGGTAAGCTCACTATTCTGGCTCCAGACTTTAATTTATTGCTGGTCTTGTTATCATAGGAATGTGTTGCTTCTACCAGTGACATTATGAAGACCTTACCACTGGAGAAGCTAGATGAAAACAAGCTGGACAAGCACAGACACACACACACACTATATTTGGATGGAGGAAAACAAAGATCAGTTCTAGAACTCAAGATTTAAAAATTGCTACTAGTAAGCCTGGCTGAGCAAATGAGAGCGGGTAAAAATAGCAAAGTTAAGATGTGCAGCGATGGTAGAAATAAAACAAAGCAGCTGCTCTAGAAACCGTTACCTTAGGGGGATCAACACAGATGCATGCTACAGTTTACTAATAAGTATCTGAAAAACATCACATTCTTCTTCTACTTTGTATTTCTAAATGACAAAGTCTGCACTGTCCTAAACAACGAGTTGTTTGTCTCTAGTTACCATGTGAACAACTTCTGTTGTCCAAAACTCACAAGAACTCTTCATGTTCAGGGATCAGCAGCTTTACAGTAAAATACAGGTGGGCTTGATGAAGAAGTTATTTGTCAAAGGTGAGGACTCATCTAATCACAAGAGACTTCATATATGTGGGACTGTTAGCTGAAGCCACTTCCAGGAGTCCTCATGCTGAGGTGAGTCCAGACAGAGCATATACCTTTCCATTGGCAGTGGCACCAGCCTGCCATATAAAGGGCTCTCTCTCTCTGGGTTGTAATTTGTAGACTTTCAGCCTAATTCACAGGATAAATGCTGATGTCAATTCAACATTTGAAAGTGAACGCACTTCCAAATGTCAATCACTTTCTCAGACTACAATTCTAAACCAGTGCAGAAAATCAATGTCGACTTCACAACTTCTATTTCAGTTTACTAATTGGCCTTGTATTAGTTCTACTCGTGAAATTGAGTTCAATGGATCAAATCCCAGATGGAGCATTTAAGGGAGATGAAAATCGAGTGGAATTCTGTATGTAAAAGCTACGTATCTTCACGTAGTCCGCAGAAAGGCAGGTGTAAGTATAAAATGTGTCATAAAGCTGCTTACAGTAAATTAACAATCTGTATGAGATGCAGTAACAGGAGGCTGACTGAGGTTTTTGCAGTGGTTGAACAGAAGCAATGTGACGTACAGTATGCTGTTCATTAGGAATGTTTCATCAGTTCATCAACATCAGAAACTCACCAGGAATATCCTCTCCAGCTGGTCTTGGATGTCCTTCATTCCAGGAAAGGCAGCCACTCCCTGAATCATCTCAATGAAAATGCAGCCCACTCCCCTGAAACAGAGCAGGATTAGATCAGTGGAGCTCAGCCGAAGCCTTTACGTTGTTCAATAAGCCTGGGCTCTTTATTTCCAAAAGTGCATTAAGTTTACATGATTTTAGCTCCAATAGCCAGAAAAAGAGGTGCTGATTTTCCTTCTCTATAACCTTTTTGTTGGAAATCCTGAGAAATCAAGCCAAGTGGAAGGAAGAAAGAACGACTCAATGTGTGCAGTCAGAGCTCATTTATCAAAGCGTTGTAGATTTTTCTGACAGATTCCCTTTCTGCATCAGTGAACAGCAGCCATCAGAGCAAAGAGACAGGGATATTACCACTATTTCTTCCCTTCAAACTTTTCATTCGGAGCGCTGAGTGGAAGCAGGCGGCTTCATCTTCATGCAGCTCTGACCTCAGCATCCACTATTTCTGCTGGCTCAGGTGGAGCGAGGTCAGCTCAAGGACAAGGGCTGTTTTCAGGGTCGCCCTTGTACCATTATAAGGTTTTGGGGCCATTATGAAGCATTATGGTTAAAACTGTAATGCTGTTTGGTAAATATGTTGATTACTGTGACGTGTTATGATTGGTATCAATGACTGCAGTCAAGTCTCTTTTTGGTTTTTTTTTCTCTCTTTCTGCAGGTTTAGATGCAGACTTCCAGAGTTTTGATTTGTAATGCTTCTTTTTCTTCTTTTTCTTCCTTTTTTTTCCATCTCTGTGTCCATTACTTTTACAATAAGTCAAAACGTAATGAGCTGATTTACTGTAGTCCAAATCAATTTGTAATTGCTTTGGGCTTATTTTATAGCAAAAGCTGGAGCACTCCCCTTGAAAAAGTCAATCTGATTGGCTTCACCTTGACACACAACAACAATTGTGAGAGCCACCCTCCCAGACAAGATACGCTGAAAAACATAAAAAATAAAGAAAGAAAAGCCTTCTTTATCAAATCAACATCCTCAGAAGATTAGGTGCAGTAAATCCAGGGCTTTTTGTTCACAGAGAGCTGATCCTGCCTGAAGTGAGAGTGATGTTGATCTCCACAGCAGAGTGAAGGGATTCAACCAGCTTAATTTTAGTCATTTAATTATGTTTTATGCAAGACATGGATAATTTCACATACTGTCAGATCAGACTTTTCCATCCGATCACTGCCATGGATGTGGCTCTTAGGCTTTCAAAAATTTATTTGAATTTGATCAATGATTTTGGGACGTTGCATATCAACCACGCGCTTTTTTGAGTCATGGATCATCATTATTCTGGATGAATATTCTAACAGTAATTCTAGGCACAGTAATTCTAGGCTAGTAATTCTTCCATGTATTTTCAAAAGGGGTGAGGTTAGAGCTTTGGGCATTTCCAGAATATTGGCTGGCTTTAGCCACTCTAAAACAGACTTGATGTGAGTTTGGGATGATTGCTTTGCTGGAGAATTCCTTGAGTTCGGATCTCAACCACCTAAGATGTTGATGTAAGAAAGTTCACAATTAAGAGGTGCTTCCTCTGTCCATATATCTCTTTTCCTCTCTTTCTTCTCCTTTCAGGGTCACAGAGGAGCTGGTGACCAATGATGGGAGATGGGCTACACCTGGACCAGTCTTATCACTTGACTCCTGGAACCTTCTTTCCTCCCTTATGAGATTTAGGCAAATGTACAGCTGAGCTCAAAAGCGTTTATACCCTAATTGTATCAGGTAGAGGGTGAAAAAAACATCTCTCTCAAAATATTATGTAACACAACAGATCTTCTTTAAAACATCTGTTTTTGTTTTTAATATGGGATTAAATGGCATGTAAAACATTATTTACACCTTCTCTAATAAGGAATGGGACAATATTTATTGGCAATGATGAGCTCCAAGCCTTTCAGGTTAGAAGGTCTCCTTGCCATCACTTTAATTTTTAACCGTTATTAAATTCAAGTCATGATGTTAGTATTACTTCCAGTCAGGAGAAACGTGATGGTTAAATAAAAGTACTAAACATGCTAGGAGTGTTAATCATTTTGGGATTGTGTATGGTTATGACCCTGGGTCCCTTACAAAATCTGAAATAAATTACAATTTGGAGACCCAAATCTTAAGTAATCATAAGTACAGTAAACTACATTGTACTTATGGGCTGCATTATTGTTGCATCTTACAAAACCAGTGATTAAAAATATCCTTAAAGATTAAAGTTAGTTTTTAAGGACTATGGATATGATGAATTTCATACCACAACTTTGAGACAGAATCTTGCTAATCACTGTGTCAGTTAGTGGAGGAAACACTGAAGGTGTTTAATAACAACAAACCTGTGATTCTGTCAGACCAGATACAAGCGTTAGTCTTTTGTTTAAAGATGCTTCCAAATGTGATGATCTTACAGCACACTGTACAGAACCAATGTTGGGAATAACTGAGGTAGATTATTTTTTATTATTAATCTTGCTGTTCACTTATTTACCAAAACTCAGAGATGTCCTCTGGTGCAAACTTGAGACTTCAAATGTGCTCAACACATACCAGATCAAACTGTTGACTCTGACTGGAATTGAAATTTGCAGTTCAGGGAAGTGCTGATGAAGGCAAAAATAGAACAGTTCCTCATTTCTCCTCTTCCATCACATTTGTCTTCCTCAACCCCGCAGTCGGAAAGATGGATGCTTCTCACCACAGGAAGACAGATCTGTGTAACCTTTAACAGTCTTGCAAAGGATGCTCCTTATGGTGGCTGTTTTCTGAATTGGTAGAACAGGGTGAGTGGAAGCGTGTCACAGGGTGATTCTGGGCGGACCGGAACGACACCCTGTGGAATCGGCCCATCCTTGAAGGAGACAAGGAGCCACTGCCCACCCAGTCCTGCAGCTCTGCTGTGTAATTAAAAAGCACACTGCAGCCGGGTCTGCAGGGATTTACCTCTGTCCTCACAAACTGTCACCAACGCTTGAGTAACCCAGACCAAGTTCACACCAGTGAAAATCATTTTCTGCGGTAGTTTAACTCTTAGATATGTTTTTCATTCTTAAACTTTTCACAAAAGACTCCTATTAAAATCTTAGTTTAGTGTTGAAGCATCTGGGGAACTTAGAGACGACTTTGTAGAGGATTTTTTTTCCTGTTTATTTGTAATTCACAGGGAAGACCAACAAGACCATCTCTTTGTTTACTTCCTTCTCGTTGTTGCAGCAGCTTGTAAAGACCTCATGTGGTTTGGTGTCAAACAGAACATCAGACCAAAGAACCAAACTGCCAACATTAGAGGGGCTCTGGAGCACAAATGATATGTAGTTTTATTCAGGTAAAGAAAGCAAAACATCAACATAAAGACGGCCATTTTACCTATCATTCTGAAATATAATCAGTTTTTCCCTCTGGAGTTGCAAGGATCCGCCTGCAGCAAGAAAGCAGCTGAGACCCTCACATGACCGCCGACTGTATTTCTGTCATTAAATAGCAAACAGTCGCCTCTCATTAAGCCCTTTGCTAATCTTCAGCTGCCTCTCATGTCTGAAGTGCTTTGCCTGTTTGTAAGTGCTCTGCAGTGTGTTGTGTCCCTGCTTACTTTAGGGCCCAAGGTAGAAATCTGCTTAAGGAAGCAATTAAGTTCAAAAAGCAGAGCCACAAAGAAAGAGACAATATAAGACTTTCTGTTTCATCGATATCCAGAAATTGATTATTTCCCTCCTGTTTTAATGCTTCAATGTGGAAAGAGATTTTTTAAATTAAAGACATTTTAAGGCTTTTACAGTAATACAGGAAGACATTTTAGGACTTTTAAAGATATGCAAACACCCTGGGCTTCGGATGCATCTCATTCACAATGTAAGGCCATATCATCTGAAACTGCACTGTAAATTATCCTGTTAACCTAGATTCCTGCTTGAAAAAAGTCTGCAGAGCCCACATCTCATCTGGTGTAGTTATCCTCCTTCTAACTGTATTTCAGTCCATTTGTCTTTCTTCTAAACTCTAAATGGTTTTCAATATTAAACAGTTCTCTGCAAAGTATCGTTATTGGTTATCAGAGATGTTGTATAGGCCTCATTCAGCTGAGTCACTGTTAACTCAGATCAATGAGGGTTTTAGTGTGTGTAATGGGTGTGTGCTATCCTGAAGCTGCTGCAAAAATTTCAGCGTGACATTGAAGGATCTGCAGGAAAGGCCAAGTCAGCTGAATCCAGTTTAATGCTTTGTGTACCGATGGCATCTCATCTTTTACTTAACTTTTGTTCAGGAAGTCTAAAGAAGATCAGCAAAAACAAATAAATTCTCTCAGGTATTGTGAGGGGAAAAAAACCCAATTCCTGTTAAAGTCCTGGCTGAAAAAACTGCTCAGTTTCATTTCAACTCTTAGGTTCCCAACAGAGAAAATGTATAAAACATAATAAATTTATCTCCAATCCAAAATAATTTAGGCAAACTGAAGATAGGTTGCTATGAGTTCTGCTGATGTACAGATCTAACTGAGCAAACATTAACAATATAGGCGGTCAAGAAAAAACAAAAAGATATGTTACAAAAAATAAAATAAAAAAATACCCTCCCCCCCCCCAAAAAAAACAACAAAAATACAAAAAAAAGTTTGCTGAAACAATTACCTCCAGGCATAAAGTTTGTGCACATGTAAAAACAAAGAAGCTGAACTGAGCTGCAGAAAGAGCTCTGCTCAGCAGTACTGTGTCTCCTGTTTGTTCTGGCAGGACGGTCCACTTCTGCCCCTCTGTCTGTGTGAGGCAGACCAAGGGACTTTTATGTACTTTATGTATTGTTCTGGGAACTCATATGACTGGTATTTGGGTCCAATAAAAACTACCATGTACAAGAGCCAGGATTATAATTTACACATCATAACAATGCCATATACAAACAGCTCGGACCGCTTAGAAGATATCACAAAACATGAAATGTACATTTTCACTTTAAAAACATCCAGGTAAAACATGAGGAGTCTCAATTCATCACAATTAATTATAATACAAATATTTACATTCCATTGACATTGGACTCCAACAGAACTCCAAACCTTTAAAGAGGATATGGTGCCATTTTATAGCACAATCAAAAATCTATGTTTATCTTTAGTTAGAAAATGCTACATAACAATATATTTTTAACAAAAAAATAAAATAAAAAAGAAATGTGACTTTGCATCATAGTATAACTTTGCATCTGATGCCTTGAAATTCTCTTTAAGAATCTCTTCCCCTTTCCAGTGCTCCGCCTTCAGCGGAGTCATCAGATTAATGCTTCTTCGTGATGCCATTCACAACTGTCTTTAAGACTGAGACGTAATTTCTACATTGAGCTCAGCAGGCACTCACTTTCACCTGGTATTTTTGCTAATTGCTGCTGGCGCTAGGGGAAGGCGTGCTGTTAGTGCTTACTTCAACTCTTTTTTGGTGTATATTATCAACATGCTTCACTGTTTTATTTGCTATTCCATAAATTTTGAACATAAAAGACAGCTTATTTATTTTTTATTTTTTTAGAAACAGTTGAAACCTGTAATCTGTGGGGTTGATTTTAGAAATATATAAAAGGTTAAAATTATAATCCTACAGTTGGTGTAGATTTTACACCACACATAAAGTAAAGAACAGGTAGTAATAAATGGATTTCAGTTGTTTTGCAATTAATTGTGTTTTTCAAGATCCCCAAAGAAAGTGATTCTAGCTCCATGTCTCTACTTCAATAAATCAACACTAAATGAGATGAAAAAAATGCAGAAGGCACCAACCACATGTACCCACCACATGTCCAAGCAGGTGGAGTAGTCGGTGGATCCCAGCAGGACATCTGGAGGCCGGTACCACAGGGTCACCACCTCATTGGAGTACGTGTGACTAGGGACTGACTTGGCCCTGGCAAGTCCTGAGAGGGGACAGGAAGCACAAACATAACAAAAATCTTTCATTTAGTCTGAATCATTGGCATTTACAGTTTGCCTGGTGCAGATTTTGAACCACTGTTCATAGTCTGTGTAATTCTGAAACATTGAGTGAAGTCTTATTACAGAGTCTTCTGAGAGTTGGGTGTTTAGAATAATTTTTGCATGATCAAAGTTACCTTTTCAGTGGAGATAAAGATTTAAGACGTCTGAAGTTTTAGTAAAACAGAAAAAAATAAATACCAGCCAAATAAACCCAAAGGACACATAAAGCTCTTGTTTCCAGGCAAATATCATGATTATTAGGTATTTTTAGACCAACCCTATAGCAGGTGTAGAGTTTAGTCCAATCTAAGGTTCGTCCATGGTGATTCCATGGCTAGGCCTACTTGTCTTTTGTGAATCTTTAATGTTTCTCAGGGGTTTTATTACATTCACCAAATTCCTGCTCTTCTAGCATTTATCAGTTTGGTGACAGAAACCCAGTTAATAGTAGAGCAAAGTGCAAAGGCAGTGAGCTTTAATGAGGCTTATGGCATTACCCCTCTGTCTCTTCCCGAGTGGTAGAAGGGCTTAATTAAAGCATTTAGCTTTGTAAAAAAGAAGAAGAAAAAAAAAACTTCCTGCCCTGCAGCGAGTCCCCTGTGAAAGGGAGGAAAAAGGGCAGAGGGGGAGAATAAATGATAGGGGGGAGAAGGTATTTAACATTTCCTTGTGTCAGAACACCCACAGGAGATGGGAGTTTCAGCCGACACTCATTACCCACCACTGTAATTTCCACACACTGATCTAACACAGAATGGAGGGCATCAGACCACTCATGGTGAGAGGCTATCATCTCCACCGCGTGTGTATGTGCGTGTGTGCACGCGTGTGTGTGAGACAACTTTATGAAGGTGGTTATAATGGTTGGAGGTTGGCATGCTTTTGTAGCTTATGCAGCTGTTGTTTAGGAGAGAAACAAAGCGTGTGTGGAAAGTCAGGATTAAGGAATACCAAGCCATCCAGCTTCCCACTGTTCCCAGCACGCCTGTCAACACTTCCAGCAGAACCATATGCTGCTGGGGCCCAGTAGGCGGTACACACACTGGTGCTGCTCTGAAGGCTTCAGTTTGAACAATACGTCGTACTCTTTATCTGTGTAATGACTCTCATCCATCGGCTGGCAGCAAAGCTTCGTTTTTAAATATCTAATATTTCTCTGTTTTATTTCTCAGAGATAATTTCCTCCATGACTTTGATTATATACCACGTCATTTAGTCAGCTATTTTCCAAACTCACTTTATTCTGCTCAGGGATTTTGGGATGATGGAAACTAGTCTATCTCTACCTGAACTAACAGACACAGCTCTGGAACTAATAACCCAGGAGTTCCCGAACTCATAGCAAAGCCAGCTTGGTTGTAGCTAGCTGGGGTTAGCAATTAGTGACAGGTTGAAAAGCAAGCCCCTGTATTCTAAAACTTAAACTGACAACCTGAAGGTGATGAATAGATAGATGGATGGAATATCTGAACTGTACGCTGAAATGTTAATTTCCATCATATGAATATGTTTTAGCTAATATATGGACTCAGTAGAGACAAGGAGTCAGGCTCTTGGCTACAGCAAAGATTTGAGGGAAAAAGTGACTAAGGTGCTTGTGGTGAACCAAAAACAGCTAATGACACAACAAGCATCTGTAATTAGCAAGATTGCACATGAAATTAATGATGGAGCTGGTTCTCTGCCATCGCTGACCAAAGGCAAGTTTGTTTTCCACCCACAGACACTTTAAATGCAGCCAAAATGTCTTACCTCACCGTGTTCAGCACTCACTAGAAAATATCTCATTTCCTCAAAAGTCTAACTCCCTGAGCACATACAAAACTGGCAAACTCACGTTACCACTCTGTAGTGTAAGAACATCTGGTTCACCTTGGGCACATCTTCGTGGGTATTTTTCAGCAGATATAATGGCAACAGAAAAGACAAATGGATTCAACCTTCCCTCTCTAAGCCCCCTGTGTTCCATCACAAAGAGGACACTACTTCAAAGGTCTGACCTTTGGATTCAAACACACTCAGACCTTCAACCACCTTCACTCAGGGCGCTTCTCCAGCTAACCTCCTTCCTGTGCAGGTAGCACTCCAAAGAAAGGTCAGGCGTTAATTATACATCACTATCTTACACTCTCTTACGGGTTCAACAAAAATACAGTGGTGAGAGGGAGGACAACGAGATAGGGTGAAGGAGGATGGTGTGGAAAAATAAAATGGGCTGCATACCGCTTTGTTTCAGCATTTGAATATGGTTAGGTTGTGATTTTCTCAGAAATCCTGAGAAAAAAAAAGATTCCTAAAGATGTGCCCAATTTCATGTTTTCCCACAAGTTAATATGTTTGGAGAATTTGTAAAATACCTCTTATTAACATATTGAAGATTTTGTGTTTGACCTTGTCTGAGTATCCAGTCGAAGCAGGATCATTTTGGCCCTTTACTTCCACTTTATTGATATCTGCGGAGACACATGAATGCACAGATCTACAGGCTTCCTTTAGTCTCTGATTCTGTTACTTCTGCAATGTTAATATTTGTTTTAACACATCTAATCTAAAATTTAATTTGAAAATGTGCTTCACAAATAAACGTAAACTTGACTTAACATACAAGAGCTATTAAAGTAATCAATAAGTCAGTAGAACCAGTATCAAGGTCAACAAAACAATTAAACGTGTCTAAGTAACTAACTACAGTGGTCAACCAGACAGAAACCCTAATGTGACTTAAGGGTTTCAACTTAGTAATGAATTTTGTAGTTAAAGGAATCGTAGGCAGCAGTGTTGCTGGGTGAAATAATGGTGAAAATATTACTATTCTATTTTCAGGTGGGAGGTCTGAGGCCAGAGCAGGTCTGGCCTCAGACAGACCTGATGGGGGCACTATACTCTTACTCTGATTTATGAAAAAACAACATTTTAAGGTGACACTTTTTTTTGTTCCAGTGCTGTGTAATTTTTTTACACAGATCCCTTTGTTCACTGAAGCAGTTCGATGAAAAAAACAGTTACTTGTGGCAGTTTGATCTGACAAATGATCTTTTTAAGTCAATTAGAAGCTAGCCAATCACTGATGCGTGTGTGTGTCTGTGTTTTGTGGCATCCCTGGTCTTAACATGCCAATACATACATACATACATACATACATACATATATATATATATATATATATATATATATATATATATATATATATATATATATATATATATATATATATATGTGTGTGTGTATATAGTCAAAGCTCATTTGCCAACAAAAGTGGGCTGTAGCCAGCTCTGCATGAGGGTACAGTACTCTGTAGTGAGTCAGGTCAGTAATTACCAACTACGTTCATCTCAGCTGTTCATTTCAGTTTATTTCCAAGTTTGGACCAAACCACACACAGATCAGCAGCATTTCTTAACCTAATGGACTTCAAAAAGACCATCTGCCTGTGTGTTCAGGCCCAGTGCTGGTGCAGTGAGGCACTGGGCCGAACGTCACACTGGGGAGATCCAAACAGTCCGACCCGGATGCCTGGGACATTCCTCCAGCTCCATTGTCACATTGCTTCCCTCCTCACACATCATTATCCCAGCAGCTGTTTCTCCTAAGAAACTCCCCACTATAACACACACATCAGTGATTGACTAGCTACAGCAGCTCTCTTACACAGAAGAAACAAGAGTTCAGCCTGGAAGTCAGCTGAGTGTGAAACAGCTGCGTATACCTGCTCTTCCTTCTCACACCTTACTGAAAATCAGAAGCAAATCTAAGAACAGAACGATGTGAATAAATTGGACATTAATCAATCATTTTGATGATAAAATAACATCCAGTGACGGCTTTAACATTTCAACTTTAATTGATAGAAAACTCTTCAGGTAATGTAACATTTATACAAAGTAATATATTTAGGTTGTGAGTGTTTTTAAAACAAACACTGATGATTTAAATGTTCATGTTAAATGACTTTTCAACAACTCAGCAAAAATAAAAAATAAAAAATATTGGTACACTTGAAATAAGACTAAACTCACAAGTAATTCTCAGCAAGACAAAGGATCATGCTTTAAGTAATTATTTCCCCAATAATGATAAAAACAGTGATAGTTCCAGTGGAAAATTATTGAACTTATATTGTAGCAGGACTTTTTCCATTTTGTAAGTGAAATGATAGTGAAATGAAATGCTGACTAAGGAATGTTTGGAGTTTCCTTTTGACTTATGTTGGTGCTGCTGTTGGACCTGTAATTATGTCTGACTGTGGAAAAGTCCTGAATGGCAAAGGCCTCTTTTCTAGAGGTATAGGAAAATATTCTCCAGTCAGAGGCTTTTTCAGATTTGCTGGAATAAAGACAGCTATAGGAGACCCTTCCTGCCCTCAACCATCAGCATTTACGAAACCTCTTTGAAGAAACTTGTTTAGTTATAAAATTCAATTTCCCTCTGGATCAATAAAGTATTTGAATTCAATTTATGTCTTTATAAACCAGAAACACAGGATATGATCCACTGTATTATGCCTAATTCAGTCCAAGCAATTGTTTTTGTTCTCTCTGACTGTTACCAACAAAAACCGACAACACTACTACTCTCCCTAATGTATCGCGGTCATTAAGAAAGCAAATACCAGTGAAATATTAAAGTAAGTTTTATCTGTAAATCAGTAAATCCTCCTGCTGCCTCATACTTCACCCAGACCCTACAACAACTAGCACAGCTCAGGGGGAGAAACAAAAGCAGGCCTGAAATAATCACCTGTAGGTGAGGAAGGTGTGTGAACTGACAGAGAAAAGCAGCTCTAATAGTTCACACAGCTGCTTCTACACAAACAGTGAACATCAGAAGGCTTAGCTGGCCTCAATTAGCTGTGTCCTTGATATGAAACGCGGGCTCCTTAAAGCCTCATTTACAACGCTACTGCTTGTTTCTGCTCATTAAAAAGAGCGTAAATCCACAATGGAGCAGAGAGGAGCATCTGGACCGACCCACATCCAGCAGCAGGGATACGGAATCCCGGCTTCTTTTGCTGATGAGAAACTGTTGCTCTGTGGTTAGGCTGAGCCTTCTGAGCCCTCTGCACATGCAGATAAGGACGGGATGATTCAATAATAATACCAGCTGGTTTAGCAGGTAATGTCCAACCTCTCAACTTTCTGGATTAATATCAGGCTGCGGACCCTCGGAGTCACTTTCACAACTTTGAGCTCCAGCAGTCTAACAACGCCCTTCTGTTCACACAGGCTCAGAGGAAATCCAGTCTCACTTCATTTCAGTTCTTACTTGCAATGCGGTTGAATAAATGCTATTATTTAAGCACTGCCACATCGTTTCCTGTCTTCCTCTGTGTGCTGGGTTCCAAACGGAACAGCTCTTGTGTTGGTCCAGGAAGAGATTAATGTGATGGAGTCACAGTCAACGATTACAAAAAACAGCAGAGCACTACAACTGGAGAAAACCTGGGACAATATTTCCCGCAAAGATGAAAAGCTGTGAGTTTTTTTTTTCAAGCTCTGATAGTTAAACAACTCTTTACAAAATAACCCAGAACAACATCTAAAGGCCTTGGTTTAGTTAAGATCAGAGTTCATAGATCAACAATACAGAAAAAGAGACAGAGGCAGAAATCACAGCTGACCCAAAGGAACACAAAGACCCGTCTCCTCCAAAATATATCTTGATCATGTTGTGGGAAAATGTTCTGTGAACCGAGGAGATAAAAGTGGAGTTTTGTGTTTGTTACAACAGGAACAGAGCTAATACAGATCCAGCTTCAGCCATAGTTCAGCTGTCTGCAGCTCAACCAAACAACTCTCTGCAGTAACGCTGGAGGAGTATCAGCCTGGTCATCAGTTCTGGCAAAGCTTGTGTTTTTTAGCATGATAATGATTTGATGCTAAAAAAAAAAGACTAAACACAGAGAGAATAAACAGAAGCAATTATGCTCCAGCTGTATGGATTATTTTATATGCTGGAGAGTAAATGTGGTGAAGCTGCAACGGCTCAGACAGACACTTCAGGATGAAAATGATCAACAAAGATCAAATTGAAAAACAAAAGAAGAAGACTAAAATACAAGATGGATTCCTACAATTAAAGGAATTCAGGAATGTTATGGAGAAACTCTTCACATATGAAGCTGAAAGAACTTTGACATTCAGGAGAGAAGAAGATGAAGAAAAGGAAATCCCAAGGGATGGGATTTTACAGATGCATTGGTGATGATTTAAACCCCATTTGAGTCAAAGTCGTTCATTATGCCCTACTATGTAATGATACCCAAGGTATGTTGTTGGAGGTTTCATGTCAGTGACCTACAGGGTGAAGAGATGAGATGCTAACCATTGTGGGTCAGGCTGGTCATGTTAAGAGTAACAACCCGACTTCTATCTTCACTCACTGTCTGCTGCCTTTCACTGATGGATGCAAGGCTTACCAGCCTTAGCTTCCTCTCTGTTCACGCCCCCCATCCATCCTTTATGTGTGCCCCAGCCAGAGCCACAGGCCTCAGCTGTGGACCGTTAGTATTCCTGCTGCCAAGCAGAGACCCCCAGGAGCGCTGGAGGCACACACACCCACCCTTCTCATCTGGCCCCCCTCTTGCCAGGCCTGACTTTGTGCATGTGTGTGCGGGGGTGTGCGTGTGTGCGGATGTGTGGGTGTGTGCAACTATAGTGGGATTTTCATATTTGCTAACATGGTATTTTGTCCATTAATTTTCTCTTCCTCATTTCCTTCACAGTAATGTTTCTGCACTAAAACAAGGTTTGCATTATTGATGAAGTGCGCACACACACACCCGCACCCACACACCCCAATCCTCCTCCCATCTGTCTCGGCAGAGGGATAGAGGGGCGGAAGGGTGCAGAAGATGGATGGGCAGAGAGAAGGAGGAAATGGGTGGAGAGATAAAAAGGGTGTGCTGGACAAAAGACACGCCTGGAAGGATGGACGGATGGATGGATGGGCAGACAGATGGACTACGCTAAATGAGGCAGCCTGGCTAGTTTGTCCCGCCAGGAAGTCACAAAGTAGACTTACTGCACATCAATCCAAGCCATATGGTTCTGCTTCACACACACTATTATGTGGATAGGTTCAAAAACACACAGACCAGAGGCAGGGAACTGATTGACTCATACATTGCAACTTTTGCCATTTTTTTGCATGTGCTTGCAGGAAAAACATCAAATGTGATTGTTTGGAAGGGTTAAGAAGGAAGTATCCTCTCTCTTAAAGCAACAGAGCATCATGGGTTGGGTTTGCAAAGCTGCATCTGAATGAAACAAAAGACTTCTGAATCAATGTCATGGACAAACAAGAAGAAAGTAGACATGTTTGGCCATGATGCACAGCGCCACATTTGGAGAGAAACAAACACAAACGTTAGCACAAACGCTATGTGCTAACTCTTGTACACAGAGACGAAGGGAGAAAATTAGCATCAACATCAGAGCATTAGTTTGCAGTGCACTCACCAAAGTCGGCGAGTTTTAGCTCTCCAGTGTCGCTGATGAGCAGGTTCTGTGGTTTCAGGTCGCGGTGGAGGATGTACCTCTGGTGAATGTAGGACAGGCCTCTCAACAACTGGAATAGGAAGAGCTGGAGAAACAACAAAAAAACAAATGAACAAAGAGAAGTAAGTCTGTTCATAAAACACGACAAACAAGTCTGTTGTTTCATCATTTTTCAGGACTCAGGAGGCTCAGGACTTTAGTCAGGGTTATCTGGACAGATTCATTCGTTCGTCAGAAGCATTAGCAACTGGACAGAGCGAAAATAACAATCACTTGCCGTGTTTCTTTTAACAGTGCATGGAATCAGCAAATGGAAATTCTGAAAATTAATTTGCTCAATGGAAACACAAATAAAAAAAAAATCAGTTTTTTTCACTAAAAAGTGAGGGTTAGCGTGTTTTTCAACCATAACAAAATAGATGTATTTTGAAAAGTTTCTATGTAAACACTTTTTTAGACTCATAACAGTCAGATTAACAACAGCCTGATGTTACTACTGGTAAAACCATGAAGAAGAGGACAAGAAGCAGTAGGAGGATGATGGTGTATGCTTTGGGGGATTTTTGGACAATGTGCAGCTCGCTCCACCAGAGCTCTCACAGCATCACATCCCATTAAAAATTATGGGTCATTGCAATGCGTTGGATCTGCAGCTCTTCTGTAAAATGGCCGACTACAATTTCCCCAAAACACCACATGTGTAGACACTCCAACACTCCTCTAATAGATGATGAATGCCAGTGTCATGGCTGAATATATCTCACAGAACTGTTTATATCAGTCACTACCATTATTTTTAATGACTTAAGCTTTCTCAAATGTTATTTAAATGTTATACCTTATTCGATGGAAACATCGCAATTGCAGAATTGTGTTTTTTCAATATTAGGAGAATATAGACAAAGATTAAAATGGAAACACATAGACTAACTCTTCCAATTTACTTACTTCAGTAATTGGTCTGAGCAACGTTTTATTTCTTCATAATCACGGCCTCCACTCTATTTTTACTCTGTACGTCTTACACCTTTAAGAAAAAAAATTGAGTGAAAAGCAGAACTGTGTCGGGATCCGATAGATGTTGCTGAAAGGTTGGCAGGTCAGGTTTCTGAGATTCGTTACTGCAAAGGGAGGAAAATCGATGGACGGGAGCATGAGATGACTGCTGACAACACAGGAAATGGCTCACTACTGGAAGATAATCTGACCTTTGAACCAGAAGGGAGATTTTATTTATTCCTCAGTACGTCGGGCATGTCTCTGTTTGCATCAGTCACACTGCTGCATATTGGATTTTTTAATCAACTGAGCTACATGCAAATAAAAACTGTAGCAAATGAATTTACTGCAGTGATGTGCTGAAAGCTTCTGCATCCTTTTGAGCTTGCTTCTATCTTTGTGCTTCGAAGAGAATTTTTATTTAGTTTGCAATTCAAATCTGAGGATGAATAACATTTGTGAATTCAAAGCTCTAGCCAAGTTGGAAGTGAACTGTAAATATGTGTTTCCTGGTTTTGTAGAATTGTAGCTGAATTTGGGATTAATGCGATGTGATAAGACCCAGTCTGAACTGAACTGACAGGAACGGTCATTTTTGTACTCTAGAATACAGTCAGCTCTGTTACTGCCAGCTGATTGGCTTTAATACAAGCCCATGTCATCATTCCCCCACTGATGTGCTGACAAATTCCTTGTTTGTCCCAAATTTCTGCCTGGTTTTAGCCAAACAACTCTACTTTTGATATGATGCAGGACCAAAGAATAGAGAAGGAGGAAGTTCAAAGCATCTTCTCCATCATAAGACAGAGATTTAAAGAGGAGCATCAAAAACAAATAAGGTGGATTAGAAGAGCTTCTGACTGCATCATCCAGGACATGTTACTGTCCCTGGAAGCTGAGTTGTTATAATACAGCAACATCTTCAGTTAGAGGCTTTTTCAGATTTGTTGCATCACCGACCTCTACTAGAAATCCTTCCTGCTCATAGAATCACTATCCAATACACTCTTTGAAGGTATGTGGATGATGATTTATGACATTTAATTTCATTTTTAGACCGGTAAAGAAATTTAAGAATTGCACTTAATATAGTAACTCAACTCAGATTGATTTGCAACAAAAGAGACAAAATTAAAGGGGCATAAATATAGGACATGAAGGAGTTCCTATGATATGTTTACCAGAAACACAGTTGCACCAAGTGTTTGCTAATTGCTGCTGCCACTAGTCTGGAGGAGCTGAATGACAGGAAGGTATGCATCATGAAGCAGAAGCTTGTTTTCTGGTACATGGATGGTTGCTGTGGAAGATTAAAGGATTTCTCAAGAGGAGCAGCAGCACTCCAACTATGTTTTTAATGAGGGGATAACATTATAGCATGATGTAAACTCAAAAGAATGGATTTTACCTGACTATTTAACAAACAACTGTCGCTCCAATGAGATGCATCACTCAGCTCCCGGGAGCACATCATGGGGATTTTTCTTGTTCATAGTCATAATGTCTTGGCAGATTGGTGTATTTCAGATGATTTGTTTCCTGCATTTGCTAATTAAACACATATAATTAAATTGGTTCTTTTACTATATTAAAATGCCCAGAAAAATGTTATCAAAATGTCTGAATGTACATCCGCTGACATGCCAAGCAGGAAGATTGAATTACATTTAAATTGACATATTTAATCCCAGTTAAAGCACTTCACCATTTCAGAACACTCCTCAACCCGCCTCCAGCGATCTTCAATCCAATGCACAGTGCCAACAAAAATGCTGTTTTTAACATGTTTCCTTCATAAAGTACCTGCTGCTGTCACTCTGACGGCTTCAGGAGGTAAACAAAGCCCTGAACCCAGAGTCAGAGCTTGTTTTTCTTTTTGTGCCTCTGAGATCTGGCGGCACATCACCCCACTTCTGTAGACACGTCAGTCAACAAATAACGAGGCGTGTGCCACGCAGCTCTTCATTTCATTCCAATTCCAGCAATCCACTCTCGTCTCTCTCCCCTCACTGATACTCTAGTTGTGGCCAATTAAGCTGATTGAAGCACCGTGGAGTCCAATCAAGGACAGGAGCCTTGTCTGGCATCTGGAGCCACCGGGTCAACAGCTTACTCTTCCTCCACTTGGCGGGGCAGAGACGAGCCACGGCGAGGAAAATTAGCATAGACGTGTGTGTGTTTGCTCATGTATATCAAAGACCCTTGTGAAAAACTCTCACCCTGTCATGGCTCGGATAAAAAGGAAAGAAAACTCTCTTTTCTTCCCCTCTCTCTTCAAACCGGGCCATGAAGGAGTGTGGTTCTTTTTCTGCTGCAAACACCTGACTTCTATTTGCATTTTAATATTATAGAGATGGACCATGAAGGAGGCTGTTTATGCAACTTTGACTGGATAGTAATACGCCTCTGACATAAAGCAAGCTTCAAGGCAAAAAACACACAAAGTCCTAATAGGAGGCCTGAAGGTTGGGCTAGCGTGTCTATGGAGCGTGTCTTGTTGCTGGCAACAGATTGGAGGATGAAGAAAGCAATTACAAGTGTGACGGCATAAATAAACCATGTGAACGCACAGGTACATCCAATATACCAAATTAATAGCCAAGTTGGAAAACTTTTTCTATGGAGAACAAGTTTAAAAGAACAGCAAAGAAAGAATATTTCAAAATAAAGAATGAAGATGAAAGAATGAAATATTTCTTTGGGTAGCCATGCGGGGACATAGTAGATGTGCTCTCATATCACAGTTTTGGAGGGTGTTTCCAGTGACTGCAAGCAGCATTTGGACTCGTATAACTCAGGTCAATGCATAATTTGGACTGCTGGGTCCTGATTTTGATACAGATTGTTCTTTTATGGTATTTTCTACTCCTGGCCACACATTTGAATTTCCAGCTCCAAAAAAATCATGCAAGCGCTCCCAGAATTACATCTCGAAGAGTTGGGGTTTTCAAAGCAGCCTGAGATTCTGCCACTTTACAGTGAGTCTGTGTTTGGTGGCAGGCATGCCCAGGTAAAACAACACAGTTAGTCTTGTTTTGTCTCATTAATGTAGCTCTTTCTTGAGGGATATTGATTGAAACAATATTCCTCAAGGATCGTTATGCTTCCATGTGTGAATTTGTTTAATCATGATGCATTATTAGTTCCTTACTGTGGGAGAAATGAGCTGTCTGATTGGAGTTAAATCATCCATTAACATAATCCATCACCTGAAGAATGACCCCACTGCACGGAAAATAATCCATCATCAGCACACTGATAAACACACTGCCATTTCTCTAATGATTAAATACTTATTGCAGTCATACCCAGGGCGATCAGAGCTCCGTGTCAAGATAAGCATTATGAAAAAGTGGGTTGCCTCTGAGTTATCCATGTATGGAATGTAGTGGAGTGTGTGTTTTGTCTGATATTCAATGTGCAGCAAAGAATGAGGCTATGCATCAAAGTGACAGCAGTACACTGGGGTTCTAGTTAGTTGTGTACCTTCTCTAGAACAAAGCACGGCAAAATGGAGTCAGGCAGTTCGGCAGCAGAAGTAACATGTCAGACATGAAGATGAGACATAGCAATCCAGCTCCCACATCTGGAGGCAGCATCATCAGAACAGACTGCTAGTGGTAAAAAGTGTCCTCCTCTGGATAGCAGTAGGCACTTATTGAGAATATGTATGTCATTAGATTAAACATTTCGGTAACACTTCATTTGACGGGTTGTGAATAAGATTGTCATGACACCATCATAAACATGACATAACATCTGTGGTGAACATGAATAAGTCTTCATGAATATTTATGACTGTTTCATAAAGTGTCATTCAGTAAATTATCACATTTTAACACAAAGTTGACGTTATTCAAAATGTCTTCGTCAGGACAGCATGACAACCTCTGAAGAAGTCTTAAGCCTAAATCCTTACTTATGAAATGTAAAACAAAAAATTTAAAAAAATGAAGTGGTTTGAGAGTTTAGAAGCTGTAGAATTTTTCTTGTGCAAATGTGTCAAACAAACATTATAGTCTCTGGTCAGCTTGTTTTCAAACCACATCAGAGTGCTCTGTGATCTAAGTTACCATCATAGAAACAAATGCTCACAGTTACAATAACCCCCAGCACCGGTTCTCTGAAATGAGTAAACACGATGAAATCAGTGAGAGAGAGATCAAATGAACGAGTGTTAAATGGAGTGAAAATATTCGACCATCTGCCAACAGGCACAAAAAAGAGCCTCCATCTTTTCCACTAAGCGTCAGTAAAGTGTCGTATTTAATGGGCTGAATCAGCAACAGCATCAACCTGCTCAACCAGAGGAGTTGCCAGCAAATGGCTTTAAAGCTCCAGAATCATTCTTGGCACATTTAAATGTTGGACCGCGGCGTATCACAGTCATCCGCTGTGTGATTGTACTCCTGCTGGAACACCTCGACTGTACAAACACAAGAAATCACTTGTTGGGTTCTGTGGAGACGTTTTGAACAGCACCATCAAACTGTCACACCAAAGAGTGTTGTAGTGGATAAACAATAGAGGAAAGACGTTGTGGTAGATGTAGCAATACCAAGTGATTGCAACATCAGGAAAAAAGAGCACGAGAAACTGGAGAAATACCAGGGCTTCAGGAAGGAACTGGAGAGGGCCTGGAAGGTGAAGACCACAGTGGTACCTGAGGTCATCGGCGCCCTCGGGGCAGTAACCCCCAAACTGGAGCAATGGCTACAACAGATCCCAGGAACAACATCAGACATCTCAGTCCAGAAATGTGCAGCCTGCACAACCAAGATACTGCGCAAAACCCTCAAGCTCCCAGGCCTCTGGTAGAGGACCCGAGCTCAGAGGATAAGAACCACCCGCGGTGGGTGAGAAAGGAATTTTTATTTTTTAAAACCTTGTTGTTATATCTATATGACTGGAGGTGAACTTATTGCCATCATAGAAACAAATGTGGGACAGAGCTCAGTCGTCTCTTACTGTCAGAGTTACACAGAGAAGGACGTCCAGCTCCTGATTGCATGGCATTCCTCGCTCCTGTCAGCCTAAGGCTACAGCGTAGCTTACCACCATCAGTATGTGAATGGGTGAATGACTGTGAAGCACTTTGGGGTCACATGGACTAGATGAAGTGATATAGAAGTACAGGACAATTACCATTTATCATTTAGCATTCTCCTTGCACATATTTCTGGATCAGCCAGACTTCTGGCTCCTCTCTAGCTCCCTCACAGATTTGTGAATGTGGAATTGAACTGAACTGCTCCAAGTAAAGTCAAAGTAAAAGGTTCTCTCAAGTTCTGAATTTGTAATTTTTAAGTTCAATCAACACAAGTAAGTTGTCATCACTAACCCAAATGGATTTATGTAAATAAGTCCATAGAATGAACTGTAATCCAAATGCACGTTGTAAAGTGCAGAGCCAGGAGACATGTCTTAGTGCTGTGAATCAACTCATCCTTACTGTTGTCATCAGTGGGCATGCTAACTAGTCTTAGTATTCAAAACAGGGTCTGCTGACAGGGAGACGCTCTAATGTAGTAGAGAGCAGAGGTGGAGGGTTGAGGGAGCAGTTCACACAAATGTTTGCTCAACTTCCTTTCATCCTCACTGAAGAATGGATAAGAGAAATGTTGCTATGTGTTACATTCCTGTCTTCTATAGATTATAAAAAGAGGTGCATATATTTAAATAATTAGTGGTACAGATAAAATATGCCAACAGGGTTATTTTAAAAACTACTGTCTCTTGGGAATAAAAGTGCTGGTTACACTCCCACAATACGAGATGAACTATCTCTTCCATATTTGTACCCAGTGTGCTAACAATGCTAACATGAGCTTTCAGCTTTAGCTAAACTTAATTATGAGAGGCAAACGCTCCCCAATTCTGGGTTTGTGTGCATCACTTTACCTCTGATATATGAGGATGTCAGTGAGTCAGGCTCCTTCGTCTGACTGGGCCTAATGTAATATAAAGGAGCACTTCAGCAGCAGTCAGAGTGAGGTCATCCTGCCGGGTGTTGGATTACAGCCGATCTGCTAACAAACTACAGTCAATGGGGCAGGAAAATGGCTTTGTGCCATTTCCACTGGGTTTCACCCAGGACCAACCAGTTCAGGCGCAGATCTCAGATCAGTTTGAGTGGAGCTGCAGTGACACTCGCATGCTTTCACCCCTCTGCTGATGGCCGTTAATTATAGCAGCAGGGATTGGTAGGCTACATCCCCCATGTTAATTTGGTCAGGCAGCAGAGACACTAATAGCTTTTATGCAGCTGATTAGTAAACAACAGCACATCTGTGTGACATTAATGCTCCTCCTGGTGCTTCTGCTCAGGTTGGTGCAGGCCTGTGCCTGAACTGAACATCATCAGTCTGCCTCCTTTAGGCTCAGAGGCTGGAAGGGGAAGGTTAAGTAAAGGAGTTCAGCTAAAATGGACGAAAAGGTTAAATAGATTACATTCCATGTTTGTATACAGAATGCTTTTCAGTGTTCTATTAAAAAGTTACCTTCATGTTTTACTAAAATATGAATTTCTAAGTGTTATTAGAGGGGGTGGTAAGTATTCGCAGATTTTAGCTAGCTGTAGGCAGCTACCACCAAGAGTACCAGAGGTATCGAACCCAGGACCTTCTTACAGCAAAGCAGCAGTGCTACCACTGCACCTACCAGACATCTACTTTCTATATTAATATTAAACAGGTCAGAAAATCACACCAAGTGCTCCTGACCTGCACCGCTTTAGGATATGAAACCTTTGCAGAGTGCTGCCACCACAAACCCTGATTATGTCCCTCCTGAAGTGATGGACAGAGGAAGCATCTATATTTGAGGCTTACCTAACACCACGCTTCACAGAACAGCAGAGAGGAAGTGATGGACTACTGTAACCATCCTCATAATGATACGTGTGGTTCCAATTCACAACATGTCATGTCTGCATAAAGTCATGAACCCTATCAACACGTTGGAAACTCCGTGGCAGGAGTCTCACTATTAGGTAACAGAGTTGATGGGTGTGAATACCTCGCTCGGCTCTCCTGCAGTAATCCCACATCATCCATGTGACTCGCACGGCTGCTGGCAGCAGGAGAAACACACAGAGCTTCTGTAAATCTGTGGCGTTGAAACTTATGAGCTACTGGATGACAGATGGAGTCTGAACTGTCACCTCCCTGCATGACAGAACATCCTAACACCCCCTCCACCACCAAGATGCCTGGTTCACCACATTACCGCTTCTTCCCACCTGTTAATTTATGTTGGCTGGGTCCTGCAGTCATGCAAACACAAGGAGTGTCAGTGACTCAGAGCGCTGCACGGTCATACAGGACAGGCTCATAGCTTCACCAGCACAGACTGCCATCCCTGTGTCATCTAATGGAAGTCAAAATTAACTAATCACTGTTTTAAGATGACAGAATAGTAACTTTCTGCTTTTGGAACATTTGCTGCTGATGTATTCAAACAGTGGAGTGAGCTAAGTCATACTCCTGCCATAGTTTACCTGCTATATGTATGGCTGGTGTCCTGCTGATTATTTAGCAAGAGGTTTGTGTACTTTCAGTGATGTTCTAATTATTATTACACACCCATATGTTGACTGTTGCTATGGTTTCACATTTATTGTTTTTGTTCCTCTCCAGATGTAGAAGTACAGGTATACTGACAGAAAAATGAAATCTTAATCTGTTGGTGCTGCAGTTTTTCTTGGTATTTGCAGATCTTCTCCATCCAGTCTGACTGAGCTTGACTGTTTTATAAGACAAACAAACAACAATTTCAGTCTGAAGATTTTCACAGCTGCCAGAGACAAACCCCAAAAGGTGATTCCGCAAAGTGTTAAACATGAAAGAGCTGAATGCAGACACACACCACACTTTTCAAATCTTAATTTGTTCAGGTTTGGAAAACCATTTAACATTCCTGTAACCTTAAGTTAATGTGTACATTCCTGTTGGGACCGGCAGCCTGTGAGTTGTTTACTTCTCTCTCAGAGACCCAACACACTGTCCCAGTGGCTAGAGGACTGTGTCACAGGATTGTCATCAAGACCAGCAGCATGAAACAAGAACCACGGAACTGAGAAGCTTCCAAGAACTAATCACATGATAAAGTATTCCAACCCTCAAGAAAAAGTTGTAAAACTAAATGAACAATGAAAACAAAGGTAGATCTCTACCAATCCTGGTAGGAATTGGAGGTTGTGTTCACTAAACCCAGATTGATCACTGACTTAGAGAAACAAACTGTTCAGGGTCAACAATAAAAAATCCAGTCTCTAGAAGAAACTGGATTTTTTTCATTCCCAAGAGACATGTTACCTTCACGTTGTCTGGGTGGAGACCCCCTGGATGTCTGTCCATGTACTGACACAGGTCTGTGTGCTGCAACATGAAAGACAAAAGCAGTTATCAGTTTTATTTCAATCAATTTTACAAAATGCTTTGTTTACTACAGTTGACTTGTCTTGTACTACAGTTGAAATCAGAGCTCACAAAAGCAGCAGGAAGTTCTGACTGATCAACAGATTGATCTACATGTTATTTTAACAGCAGTGATCAATGAATTGCAGTTTTTATATGTCTAACAGAGGCACTCAGATAAGAATTTGATTCCTGTTGATCTCCGAGCAAAGACACTCAATACAGTTTTAATATCTGCTTTTCTTCTCTTTTCAGGGGACCACAAAACAGGAAGAGTGTTTGCATTTTGTCAAAGTTGACCACATGAACCGACAGAGTCCTCACTAACGGTAAAGCGGACATGTTTGGCAGGCAGGCAGCGTTTTGGTGCTTTGTGAGCAGATTTATGGATGGAGGAGGCAGTGGTTCGGAAATCACAGAGATATTTACAATCTCCCACTGCTGCTCACACCAAAGGAGCCTGCTGAATAATTCACATGCAGACATGCCTGTCCATCTCCCACAAAGCCATGCACCACATCTGTTTTCATCTTTCCCCTTTTTATTTCCATTATCTCCATCTCTCTGTAATACTTGCCACTGATTTAACCCATCGGTTTTCTGTTCTCGCACTATGCCCTGCCGTCACTCTCCATTAGCTTTTAGAAAAATCTATAATGTGTTTTTCTGCATCCTTATGAACAACAGCACCGAACTTGACATTAACTTGAGGTTTCCACCAGCGATGAATAAACCTACACCTAACTGTCAGTCTGCTACATATGGAAAGGATTTACTGTTTTGAGCAGAAGACAAGAGAATATCCAGCAGGAATATTAACCTAATAAGCTGATCTTTTCCATCATGTTTAATTTAAACAGAATCTGCTGAGTTCTACTCATATCTCACACGCAGAACCAGATTATAAACTGCAGCAGACCACTCCATTTACCCCACCCTGGCTGAAAAGCTGAGTAAGATGAAGGAGGGATCCAGATCCGCTCATCCACTCACAAGCTGAAGATCAAAGATTCATCTGAATAGAAATGCAGCCCTGCAATGGAGCGGTGACCTGCATAGGATGGACCCCACCTCACCTCCCACCCTGTGGCCGCTAAAGAGAGGAACATCCCCCCACCCTCCACAACAACACACACACCTTTATTACTTTAGCAAAAACTAAAAGAAATCCATGAGCTTTAACAGTTTCTAAAGGCCTGTGAACCGAGTAAGAGTTTACCAGTTAAAATATTCACACGTCGTGTTCCAGAGAACTGGGTATGAAAAACAGAAAGGTCTCACAGAGCAAAAAATAAATATAAATACTCTTCAGAACTATGGTTTCCCTGAAGTCAGACTTTTAATCTACATTTGGAGTTCTGTGGTCCACCCATCTCACAGCTCAGGTCAGAGTTTAAACTCACCACATACTCGAACACCAGAGTCAGGGTTTCCTTGGTGTGGATGATGTCATGGAGGAGCACGATGTTGGCATGCTTCAATCCTTTCAGAAGAGATGCTGTAAACAGAGAGCAGCAGAACCAGAGACACATTACGATGTGTTACAGTAGATGATGCATCCAGATAACCAGCTGCTCTAGGATCATTAGCTGGACTGTTGGAGTGCTTCAGTACCTGCAGGGATTAGAGAAGGATTACAACACACACAGAAAACACAGGCTGGATTCAGCTTCAGAGGTTCTCACACTCACTTTTTAACACATTTATGATGTAAGAGGTGTTTGTAGTCAGCAGTGAGGAGAGGCTCTGGAGGGATACCTCATTTCCCAACTGGGTTTAAGCTTCATACAAGTAAGTTGAACATGGAAATGTTTTTCTCAGTCAGATATTTGTAACGTCATAAAGTTGACATAAAACCCCAGTAATCCTTCTGCCAGCATATTATTAAATTGATGAAGGCAGAGATCATCTGGAGCCAAAGTGACTTGGATCATACCAGACAGGACTTTAGCAGTTATTTTTGATGTTTAGTTTTTCTTTTGCTATTTAAGTGAAATACAATGACAATGAACATATCTGTACATTTGTTTTACTACCAGAAGTTATTTAATTTCTTTGGGAGCAGCTTTTCTGTGTTTAGGTGAATATAGAGAATGTTCTACTGGCAGCAGAACAGAAAACTGACAACATAAAACAAACGTTCATAAGAAACATGGCCACCTAATTATCCTCATTACCCTACTAATCGACTGAATAAAGTTTACCTTCCTTTTCCTTCAACATTAATTTCTTCCACCCAAAGGACGTAGTTTAACTTTGACTTTCACTCCCAGGACCACAGGTCTATAAAATGCACTTTCTTCTGTCATTATCTCTAGACCTCCAAACTCAATTTATTTTTAGCCTAGTTACTAGTGTACATTTCTAAGTTATAAATCTTACACATAGGAGCTTGTTTTCAGTCAATAATTTCTTACTATTGATTCAAACATACTAGTTCAACTGGCAGATTGGGTCACTTATAGCTGAAAAATCTCTTAAATCATCTGAAAAATCTTCAAAAATTATCTAAAGATAATTTCACTTCAGATAAGTGAAATTATCTGTCAATGGCATATGTACTTCATCAATATTGAGGATTTTCTAACTTACAGAAAGCTCTTAAAGAGTTTCTTAGAAGTTTGTTTTCTTATTTCAAGTCTTCTAAAATATTTGCACTGGAAACTAGACTAATAATACCTGTTAGGTTTTTCATTTCTGCAGTGCAAACTTATTAAAAGCAACAATAAAATTTGTGAAACTTAATGTCGCTCAAACTTGTGTGGATAAAGGCAGAAAAGGGAAAATTATAACATCATATTTTATAGTGCTGTCTTGATTCTGTCTATTTCTGTTTGCTGATTTAGAGAGAAACAAGAGAAGCATGTGTTGTTTTGTCTCTACAGTCTTAACTGGTCTGAGGTCAGTGATTACTGATCTCTGATCATCTATTTGAAGTGGCAAAGGATCAATGAAATGAGAAGTTTTCACTCATTTCCTTTTTTTCAAAGCCTCTACTGTATTGACTGAAGGTTTTGATGCCTCAGTTACTGAGAAACAGTTCAGTCAAACAAGAGTAAAAGGAATTTGTTTTATTTGGACCAAATATTAGAGCAACATAAGCTTGGTTTATATTCACAGTACTAAGTGGTTTTTCAGTCGGTTACCAACGGGATTAATGTTTAAGTTCTGTTTCAAAGGCACAGTGAGGCTTTGATGGACAGATCATTGGAAAGTTGCCTGGTGCCAGAGCCTCATGAATGCATTCATTCTGCATGAAGCTAAAGGTTGTTCAAAATAATAGAAGCAGATCAAAGACAGGAAGGACTATGTGTGGATCTACAGCCTGATACCTCCAGGATCCTGTCACCAGCTTGTGGAGACATACACAACCCCCATGGATACATGGAGACACACACACACACGCACATCCATGCACACACACACATACATGGATGGAGTAGTTTACAGAGGGGTAATTCTGGTCACATATCTGCACTGTGCGCCTCTTACTCAGAAAGTGCTGAATTAGTCCAATTTCAAAGCACCCATCTGATCTGTTCTCAGGGAGAGTTGAGCCTCTGTGTGATAGAAGTGTCTTCTCATCTCAGGTTAATTTCCATACGAGAGGGTCGTGTGGAGCAAAGGCCTTTACTTTCAGCAAAGTCAGGAAAGTCAGAAACTTCTGGGGCTTTTTAAAAATTTTTTTTACAGATTCTAATTACTGAGAACCTTCTGAACTAATCAGCCCTTTTCTAATGTGCGTATCCAGTCTAAAACTGACCACTGACATGGACTACACCGGCTGAAGCTGAGAGGTCCCTCCTCCTCCAGAACATCCATTGCTGTGGTAGAGTTCAGGATGTGAATTAAACAGAAGCTTCAAAGCAGTTGTTGGCTTTAAAACCAAACGCTGTCATTCTGGAACTTGTGTGAGTATGTAACTGGAGCAGACTGGAAATAAAGATGACACGCAGCCCATACATGTCACTATTGAACGCAAGTGTGACACGAGGACATATTAGTTACTAGAATAAAAAATAATGTAGTTAAAACTACTGTGCTGAACTTTACTATGCTGCATTGTGACATCTTACTACCCCAAATCAGTAAGATGTAACCCCAAAATATAAAAGTTAAAAAGGCGGCTTCATGACTCAGAGTAGAACCAAAGAGCAACAAGAGAAAGACGAAGTTCAAATGATCTTTTCTGTTGATCAAAACGGGTAATGATCATATCCATCCCTAATCCTGACCTCCTGTCTGGTCAGCCACACAGAGACTTAAACTGAAGCAGTGAATTATTTATTAGGGATGTCCTAACTGTTTTTTTGCCTCCAAATCAGAGCCATTTGACTTGAGCATCGGCATCTTGCATATTTGCTCAAGTGATTCAAAACTAGCAAGGTAAAAGTGATTTTAAAAATACTTGCAACTACTGAAACATTTGCTAAATTAACTCCACCACCTCCAGCTCAGGGCACTAAACGGGTTTAGTTTTATCTTTTTGCGATGCATCGCTGTCTCCCAGAAAAACTCAAATCAACACAGAGAAAAACCCAAATTCTTACATTTATGCTTATAGAGAATGAAAATCCACACAATTCAAGTTAAACATCAAAGATTGTCATTAAATATTGTAAACTAGTAAACTTCACATTTTTCTGACTTTGTTACCAGCTGAAGAGGGATGGAAGAACATTTCCCTTACACTACTATGAGCAGGAACTGAACTGAGATTCAGATTTTTTTCCCCACTTACCCTCCCTTATTGCTGTGAAGGGTGTTCCTTCCTCCTCCTGCAGACGGATCACTTTCAGAGCCACCAGCTTCCCATTCACCCTGATGACAGCACAAAGAACAAAGTCCCATAATATGCTGGACTTTCTTCATTATGTAGAAAAACGAGACATTTCAAAGTCAGCAAATCCTGAGAACAGAGAGAGGAGAGTTCAGTCAATGAAAAGTAATTTAGCAGCACTGGAGTGAGACTTAGGTACAGCACTACAATTGAATGAAACTCACCAATCAAAAGAGACACGAAATAACATCATCAGGAAAAAGATTAGAGGCTGCAGAGGTTTGTGCATTTACAGCACCGGAACTTTTCATTTCTCGCAATCTAATTAGAAAAACCTGGGAGAAAAGCACTGAACCATTAAGAGAGGGAAAAAAAATGTCTATTCTCTGGTAATTAAAATACAGGAATTGGCATTGTATGTTTGGAATTTTACATTAAAACCAGGATTTGCAATTGTGATAAGCTTTTCATCGACTTTTGATTCAGTTACAGCAGTGGCATTCAATTATTAAACACATCATTGAATACATGGGTGAAGGAAAAACAGGAGAAACGTGAACACTGCTTACTTGCTCTTTCCCTTGTAAACTGTTGCATATGAGCCTTCTCCCAGCTTCTCCAGCTTCTCATATGAGTCTGCCTTTCCAAACTTGGGGCTTGTGGGCTGAGTGAAAAAGGGATACATAGAAAATATATGAATTCAGGAAAGAAAAGAAAAGACACCTCTGGAATTAAACAAAAACAACTCTCAGTGTTTTTTGAATCCATTGAGAATCTAAAGGTTTCACACTGCATCATCAGGAAGGCGTCACTGGGAGGAGAAGTCTACTTAGCACACTGTCTGAGAAGAGCCCTTTTTAAAGTTCCAATGAGCCTGTAACTTTCAGACACATTTCACTGATTGCTGCTGAGAACTACAGCTGTACAACAATAAGAACTTGAGATGAACAGCTTGAAATCTATCTGGTAAAAATCAGACACAAGCAGAATCTAAACGTTAACTCATTACTCATTGAAACCAGTTAATCACCAAATGAGCCTCCAGAAGGAATGGTTAGACTTATGCGTGAAGATCTATGGGACCCCCTACTGGATAATACTGGATATGAGTGGCACTTTGTTTTTCTTTTTGAATTAGCTCGCAAAAGTATTGCACAAATATCGTTGCACTCTTGCAATAAATCACATTTCAGCAAAACAGCAGTTCAAAGTGCTTTAGATCGTGAAAATATTTTAAAAAATCATAAACACATCATATAGTCAACAGTTGTGAAAACCAGCGACAGACATTACATTTCGCCAACTGTCATCTTCAAAATCATTAATGCTCATCAGATGTGTTGGTCACTGTCACTTTTGTTGTGCTATTAAATTTATAGGTAGTATTGTGTGTCAGGGCTCTTTGAATCACTATTATTAATTTCAGAGAACTGAGTTGATTAGTTTGTTTGGTCAGCTCAATTAAAGGAAATCTACTGAGGAAGGATGTTCCACATTATTAAGCAGGCCACAGGTTTCAAACAATACGGGAAAGAGAAAGGATCTCTCTGCTGACGAAAATCAGACAGTGTAGTGCTGTATGACAAGGTATGGTTCGAAAAGAAGAGCTGTACCTTCCGTAGCAAAATCATCTTCATGCATGACAATGCACCATCTCATGCTGCAAGGAATACCACTGTGTCATTGGCTTCTATGGGCATAAAAAGGGCATAAAACATCCTAATTTGGTCTGTTAAGATGTTTTTTATTTGAAATAGCTTTTGATTGTAGTATGTGATTACTTAATGCTGCACATTCAAAGAATGACCGTTTGCAGTTCTTTATAATCCATAAAATGTTTACAAAATTTGCTGTGCATAATAAGTTGGAACAGTGCATTTTAAGTTTTTTATTTTTGAAAAAAATACTGTTCGCATGGGGAGATTTGTTCAGTAAAAATTCAATTTATACAGTTAGGGCCAGAAATATTTGGACAGTAACAGAATATTTGTGAGTTGGGCTCTGCATGCCACCGCATTGGATTTGAAATGAAACCTCTATAACAGAATTCAAGTGCAGATTGTAACGTTTAATTTAAAGGGTTGAACAAAAATATATGATAGAAAATGTAGGAATTGTACACATTTGTTTACAAACACTCCACATTTTAGGAGCTCAAAAGTAATTGGACATATAAACATAACCCAAACAAAAAAGTTTTTCTCAATATTTTGTTGCGAATCCTTTGGAGGCAATCACTGCCTTAAGTCTGGAACCCATGGACATCACCAAACGCTGGGTTTCCTCCTTCTTAATGCTTTGCCAGGCCTTTACAGCCGCAGCCTTCAGGTCTTGCTTGTTAGTGGGTCTTTCCGTCTGAAGTCTGGATTTGAGCAAGTGAAATGCATGCTCAATTGGGTTAAGATCTGGTGATTGACTTGGCCATTGCAGAATATTCCACCTTTTTGCTCTCATGAACTCCTGGGTAGCTTTGGCTGTATGCTTGGGGTCATTATCCATCTGTACTGTGAAGCGCCGTCCGATCAACTTTGCAGCATTTGGCTGAATCTGGGCTGACAGTACATCCCGGTACACTTCAGAATTCATCCGGCTACTCTTGTCTGCTGTTATGTCATCAATAAACACAAGTGACCCAGTGCCATTGAAAGCCATGCATGCCCATGCCATCACGTTGCCTCCACCATGTTTTACAGAGGATGTGGTGTGCCTTGGATCATGTGCCGTTCCCTTTCTTCTCCAAACTTTTTTCTTCCCATCATTCTGGTACAGGTTGATCTTTGTCTCATCTGTCCATAGAATACTTTTCCAGAACTGGGCTGGCTTCTTGAGGTGTTTTTGGGCAAATTTAACTCTGGCCTGTCTATTTTTGGAATTGATGAATGGTTTGCATCTACATGTGAACCCTTTGTATTTGCTTTCATGGAGTCTTCTCTTTACTGTTGACTTAGAGACAGATACACCTACTTCTCTGAGAGTGTTCTGGACCTCAGTTGATGTTGTGAACGGGTTCTTCTTCACCAAAGAAAGTATGCGGCGATCATCCACCACCGTTGTCTTCCGTGGACGCCCAGGCCTTTTTGAGTTCCCAAGCTCACCAGTCAATTCCTTTTTCCTCAGAATGTACCAGACTGTTGATTTTGCTACTCCAAGCATGTCTGCTATCTCTCTGATGGATTTTTCCTTTTTTTCAGTCTCAGGATGTTCTGCTTCACCTCAATTGAGAGCTCCTTTGACCGCATGTTGTCTGGTCACAGCAACAGCTTCCAAATGCAAAACCACACACCTGGAAACAACCCCAGACCTTTTAACTACTTACTTGATTACAGGTTAACGAGGGAAAGGCCTTTTGAGTTACTTGCAGCCTTTAGAGTCCATTGTCCAATTACTTTTGGTCCCTTGAAAAAGAGGAGGCTCTGCATTACAGAGCTATGATTCCTAAACCCTTTCTCCGATTTGGATGTGGAAACTCTCATATTGCAGCCCATATTATATATAAATTGTATTTCTGAACATATTTTTGTCAACAGCTAAAATAACAAAACCTGTGTCACTGTCCAAATATTTCTGGCCCTAACTGTACTGTAATAATCCGTGACTTGAAATTTATACTGACCATCATTTGCATTGACCATTTCGGAAAATCTGAGAAAATATCACTTGCATAATAATTTGGAACACAGTGTATGTGCTCAGCATAATGTCTCTTCCATCCACATCCATAGCTGGGCTGCAGGCGCTACGTCCTCAACAGACACCCCCCAACCTTATGCTTCCCACCCCCTTGTTATCTCTCTGCTTTCTGCAGCGCTAATAAGCTCAGCATTTCTCAGAGCTTTTCTAAACAAATTACGTTTTCTCCAGGGATCAAGCAGGAAGTGAAACTCTGTCTGTACACTAAACTCAAAAAGTAGGATGTGCACAACCAGCTAACCTCTCCTATACTTCAGACTAACTATAAAGTGTTCCCTTTTTTATTCCAAAATGTAGTGAAGACTGATCCTGAATTTGAAGAAGGCAAATCTGCTTTTCTAGCTCAAAACAAACTAAATATTACTGAAACAGAAAATTATACACTGAATAATAATTCTTGCTCAACAAAATTCCATATAATCCCAAAGGTCAAACTAAGTAAAAGTACAACGTTAGCTTCCGATAGATTTTTTAAGGTTTTCAAGTTGACTGGAACAAAATGAACAGTTGAAACCAAAGATCCAGCAAGAAACAATAAAAATTTATCCTGTTTCGTTCAAGTACATTTGTTATTAATATTATGTTCTTTGCTTATTTTGCCATTTTTGATGAGTTTGTTGACAATTTTTTGCATTTCTTGCTCCACCTTGTGGAAAACAGTTCTGTGTTAAACTTGATTGTGTTGGAAGTGCCCCATAAATACATTCTGACCAACTGGTAACAATTTTACTGAAGTTCCAAATTGTGAAATGTTGACTGAAATTCAAGCATGTTGAACTTCTTGAACAGAGCACAGGTGAAGGGCACAATTTGCCGATTTTCATAATCTGGCTAAAACAACTCGCTTGTGTCTTACAGCGACTCTGGCAGAAAATCAATCAACCTTCATGTTTGTCCTATTAAGTCTTGTTTGTATTCATATTTATTAGGTCATTCATACTGGGAGCTAAATTAAAACAGGAACCCTATATGAAAATCTCATTTGTATGATTAGGAAATGCACGTTTGTTTCAGTTAAGCTCAGGAGGAAAACAGCATGCTGTAAATTGGTTATAGATAAAAGAATAACAAATCAGCTAAAGCTAAGAGAAATCAAAACTGGTGATCAGATTCAAATCAAAACCAACACAGATTCAGAATATGTAATTCAGATTGATGTTTGTAATTATATAAGTAAATGGACCTTTAAATAAAACAGTGATATTTTATGGATCCTTAAGATTTATACTATTTGACTATAAAGGATTTGGCTTACATAACATACATCTTTCTTAAGAATATGTAATTATAGCATTATTTACAGGTAAATGTGATCATTTTATGACAGAGATGAAAATCTTTTTGTCCAGTTTTCATAAAGCTGATTATAATTATAGCTAATTTCAATTTCTCTTCAAAAACTAAGATGTACAAAAATAAGAGCTAATATCATAAAAACTATATCACCCAAAGTTGTAATAGCTATTTAACTTGATATATTACAAAAACACTACACTCTTTGTGTATAACCCATATGATGTAATTTTCAATAACTTTGTTTCCCTCTGATTTCATCCAACCTCACTAATAATGAAAACTTATGCTCCTGTTCTGAGAAGTGCACCCGCATCGAAAATAACAGTCAAATTTCTAGATGTAAATGTAATTTATCAGTAAAGTTTTTTGTGTGTAATTTTTCAGACTTTCCTGTTTACTCCTGTTAGTGAAATAAGTGAATGCTGATTACACAATCCAGGTGGAGCCAATATAACAACAAACTTGTCAGTCCACCTTCACCATGAAAAAGGTTGACTGACAAAACTTCAAAGCTCCACAGTAAAACTCTCATCCCATTTTAAATAGAACACAATTGTCCAGCACTCATAACCAACACATTTTTATAGTAAACACCAACTTTCAGCAATCACTTGATAGAAACATGGGCTTCCCGCTGCTCTTCAAAGCTGCGGTGAACTTCACGTTAAGAGCTGACAAAGCCTGGAAAGCTCATATATTACAATTCTCTTTGACATGTTACAAGTATAGTTAAGAAATAGCCTGTTCAGATAAACCTTGTCTGTAATGCTAAAGTCCACGGAGTCCAGGTGGTGCATGTCAGTGTACTTTGGGAGGAACATGTTTGCCTTTCTTCATTCTTTAAACCACAAAACTGAAGACATGTTCCCTAATCATCCAACTTGAAAGCCTGTGCCTGCTGAGCCATCATCACACACTCCCCACAGAGTAATAATCAAGTCAGAGTGTGTCCACATCTTGGCATACACCTGTTATACCTGCAATCACAACATGTTGGCTTTCTCCTGCAAAGAATGCAGCGCTCACAGAAAGGGTTTGAAAACGTTAAGTAATAATAATCATGCTTAAAAACCAAGTCTTCATAGGCTGCGCTTCACTCAAGATTTCTGATTTTTGTTCAGATTTTAAATCCATTGTTTTATAATTGATGTGTTTTAAGGCAACGTTTCAAACACTATATGAAGGAAAAGTCTAAAGAAATCAGCCAAGATACTGAGAAGGGAATTGTTGTCCTCCAAAACTCTAAAATATGAAATGATGCAGGACAACCTGATCTTCTCCACCATCCCGTAGCTCTCTGCACCGTGCTTTCTTAAATAAAATGAAACGCCAAACTGATCTTCTTTCAATTCAACCTCTGCAAGTAAAAAATAAATAAATTAAACCTCGTAATGTAGCAGAGTGACTCTATTTAGTGTAATTAGGATATATTTGAGATGAATATTTTCCTGCATTAAAAACAAAACGTGATCAGCGTTAAGTAATAACGCAGACGATGATGCTGAAGCCACTGTACGTCCCGAGCCAAACAGGAGAGAACACAGTCTGGAAAGATGGCATGGCACTATCAGGCAAGAAGTTAAAAATGGACGCAAAGTCGTCTTCCAAATGACAACAACCCTTTGGAAATCAAATCACCAAATTAGGTACAAAATGTCCTGAAGACAACAAACTCAATGTTCTGGAGTGACCATCAGAAAATCTTGTTCTCACTTCCATAGAAGAGTGTGTGTGAGCGAGGAGACCAACAAACCTCACTCACTTACACCAGTTCTGTCAGGAGAAACTGAGGAAATGGTTGGAAACCTCAGAGATTTCAAGAAAGTTCAAATGATTCTCTGAAATGTTTTGGGAGCTCTAAGTGACATAAACAGGAAATGAACCCTTATGTGTCTTCTTTTGCTGTTTATGTAAACGTCTGGCTTTAACGGTGTGCAAATCATATACAAGTACTTGAGTGAATATGAAGGAGTTCATATTGCTTTGCTCGTTGCAGTTGTGCAAGATGGGACTGAGAGTCCAGCAGAGGAGCATGGTGATAATTGTACTATATTTAAATAGTTTGTTGAAGGGCAAATACAAAATGACTAATTGTGAACAAAGAAAAAAGCCTCCCAAAAGCAAAAAGCTGTGTTTCCATGGCAACACCTACATTACCGTTGACTGCTCTCTCGCCCATTGTTGATCAAACAGAAGTGACTGCTCATCGGCAGCATTCCAGATGGTGTTCTCTCTTTCCTCTTGTTCCTGCTAGGATGGTGGGAGTTGTGGACCTGGCAGCAGAGTATGATCACTTCTTGTTTTTAATGTAGGGAAATATTCATCTCAAATATATCCTAATTACATGAAATAGAGTCACTGCTACATTACGAGGTTTTATTATTATTTTATTTGTTTGCAAAGGTTGAATTGAAAGACGATCTGTTTGGCATTTCATTTTATTTAAGGAAGCACGGTGCAGAGAGCTCACTTTATAAAACTAAAAGGGGGCAAAATAAATTACTCACCAAGGCTGAAAATAAGTTTCAGTGCAGGTAAGACAGGAACAGTGTTTTGTTATATGGCCATTCAACCCTCTTCTATTGAGGTCCACATTCAAAGCAGATAGAAAACTAAATGCAACCTGGACTTGAGTGGTTCAATTTTCAGAACAATAAAAATGACTGGGCATTTATTGGGTTGTAGAGCTATTCAAACATGAACTAAAGTACAAACATAGAACAATACCAGACTCTACAGGTCTCAGTTAGTGTGGTAAATGTGAAAGTTTATGACAGGACAATTAGGAAAAACAAAACATGGAAGAGCTGACAAGAGAAAGCACTCTTTCTAAAAACAAAGCAGCATGAGTCATGGTGCATTCACACCATCCCTGTTTAGTATGTTTTAATCAAACTCTGGCTTGTTTGCCCAGAAAGTCCAGTTAGTTTGGGGAGGTGTGAATGCTCAATCAAACTCTGATGTGGAAAAAAAAAAAGGTAAATTGTGGTCCACCAACAATCCTAAGTCTGGGTTCAGTTGAAGTAAACTACTCCAAAAACAAGAAGCTAAATACAACACACGGTATTCTGGGTAAATACAACCAAAACAAACATGTGAGTCAAGCAGCAGATGAGTAAAATCCTACAACCGCTAAAATCTGACGTCGCTCCATAATTGCATTTCAGTATCTTCATTAGACAGGCAAGCGGTAAACAGAGTTTTCAAAAGATTTGGTTCATTTGACACATTGCAGTGTGAAAGAGAACCGCAGCAGCACGAAATGGAACAAATGTTTTGGTCCCAACTTGAACCAAGTCCACTTTATTATTAGAGGTGAAAATGCCCTTACAGAGGAGCGGCAACAGCAAAGGACTGGACTAGCAGAGCTTGCCAATGGCTGAGGTGTCATCCGGGAAATGATACTGTGGAATATTGCCTCGACTGCCCAGATATTGAGCAACTTAACAGCAGCCCTTAGTCAGAGACTTCTTCTATAGTGTAACTATACTACTTGGTACCACAGTTCATTCCTGCCCACAGCATCATCCTCAACAACTCTTTGAAGATAATGGAAAAGTAAGAGGGATGATGTTTAATTTCCCTTTGGGATAAATTAAGTATTTTTGAACTGATTACTACCTGTGAAGGCATTTATTTGGAAATGGTTTAAGACCCATCAGCGTTTCAACACATCTGTGAAGCAACAGCATAAATATGTGAAACATACAGTTTCACATATTCCTGTTCAAATAAAGTAAAGCATATTTTTCATTTTATGGTCATTCACTTGGTCATAATACAGCATTTCTAACAACAAGTAGCCCATAACAATAGCACCATCTTCTCATAAAAACATGGATCATAACAAAGTAGAAGTACACTTACAGAACTTGGGCTAGAGTGCCTGCGCAGTTTGGGCGACTCTTTCCCAGTAGATGAGCTCTTGGCGGTAATGCAGGCATTGTTTTCCGAGTGGACCCTCTTGACCTGGCTGGCAGGCTTCTCAAACGGGTCGAAGCCGCTCTGCGTGCGCTGAACTCTCACCTTCTTGTCCTCAGGGATGGTGTCCAGGGGCTTGATGACCGAGTCTGTTCCCTGGCAGCCGCGTGTGGACATCTTTGTGACACATATCTGTCAAAATAGGGACGTGGAAAAGAAGACAAAAAGCAGGGTGGGGATGAGCATAATCAACGTCAACAAGATGAATGAGTAAATAGCGATTAACCTGACTGTAAGTCTGTCTTCCACATCCTGTGTCAGTCTGGGTCTGTCTCTCTGCTATTTTTTTGTTAGAATAGGAGCCGTTTATCTGCATCTCTCCTGTCTCTGAACAAAACAGCTTCAGTCAGCCATCAGCTCTGCGGAATACGCAACTGCTGCTGTTCCCAAACATTCACAGGTCTCCACATTATCACTGACACACATCTACAAACCCTTGGTGTTCCATCACACATCAATGCTGCAGAGAGCTTAAAATAAGGCCATCATGATCAGGAACTCACTGTCTGCACAATCCCAATCTGTTTTAATTACGAGGCATCTTACCAGTGGCTCTTCCAAGGTGGACACTGTAAATTGGACATGAAGGACTCAGGCGGCATGACATGTTTGCCACGGCTCCCTTAAGATTAAATATTTAAGCCTGGACTCCCCAGCAGAAACTTCTAATTACTCTAGCACACAAGCAGGAGTCATCTTGCAGCTCACTGGTTTGTTCTTTAACATCACCCAGGATCTTTTGGACACAGTGAAGAGTTTCTCAAATAAATCTTTTCACACTTAAATATGCCTGAAATCTACCTAAACCAATGTTAGGGCCTAATGTAAATGGAGTGAAAACTGATGATGAGGTTCATTCATTGCTCACTCTCACTGTGTCATGGTTGCAGGTTCTCTCATACTGGTTGAAGGCACCACCAGATAGGAGGAAAACAAGTCCAGAACACAGCATAGTAATTGGAGGCGTATGTGTAGTTCTCAGTTTTCTAATTAAGGTCTTAATCCTGATTATTTTATTATAATGAAATTAAAAAAGATATTCTTAGACAAATGTTTGTGTTTTTTCTGATGTCAGTGGAGCTGACCAGGTGATGGCCAGAAAACTTCTTATAATCGCACTGCAGAAGAGTCAAAGCAACTATTTTGCTGGTGAATCCACAGGGCTTAATCTGCAAAATTATTGGACACAAAATTACTATCCAAACATTGAAATTAATCTGCAGTTGAATATTTCAAATGAGACATAAAATGAAATGGAATCAGTATTTATAGCATATAAATAAGCAAATCGGGGGCAAGAGATACACAAAGAAACATTCTAGGAGAACAGAACACTGTCACCACAGCTCTTGTCCACATCATGCATGACCTTAGTGACAGCAGCTGTCATTTGGAGCTGACATTAACCAACAAAAGCTAAAGTCTTCATTTATGGCCTATCACACTACGAGCCATCAATACTTAATGAGAGTGTGAGAAGAAGACTCTTTCCAAGAAATGCAGAACAGAGGATCACCAGAACAGAAGCTCCATGACACCAAAAGCATCACTGCATTTCCTAAAACAAATTCTGATGAAACAAAGACAAGCATTGTTCCTGTTGGAGACTTAACAAATAGCCAGAAGGAAGGGTTGACAGTTTTACCACAATTTAAATATTAACCAATGACACAGCTTCAGCCTGGCAGATTCAGTTTCAAACATCCACACAGAAACTATAAAGGCGGGGGTTTAACTTTACTTATTGGCATTATTTTACTCAACTTTATTACATCTTTTTGTACTGAATAATAAAAGATGTGATTGTTCTCTTGCACATTGAAATGTTCTGATCATTTTTTCAGTCTAAGTTATCTTTTAATCACTTCCTATGCACTCATTCTGAAAAGTTTGCGTATTGGGAACAAGGTGTGGTTTCCTGCTATTTTCATAATGGATGCGATGCTTCTGTGATGACATCACCATCTAGATTTATTTTGTAATATATTTCTTAAAAGATAAAGGAATGAACTGATCACATTGGAATACAAATTCTGAATTTCAATAGAGCCACCAAATGGTCATGTAACTGTTAGCCACATAATAAGAGAGCAGGTCTACCTTTCATGCTCTAGTATCCCGTGTGTCAACTTCAGTGGATCCTTATCAGCACAGAGAGCACAGACTGAGCTTAGGTACTCCCTGCCTACCTTAGGTAAGTACATGTGTGATATACACAGTGTGTGTAATAGAATGTATAGACATCCATCCCGTGGCATCTATAGTGTTATATTTAGAGTTAGATGATGGTGAAGTGTTTATTATGACATCTTGTCTTCTTAAGTCACTAAAACAAAAGGCAGACACACAGAAATGTGACCCAGGCCTAACTGAAGAAGTACATCTATAAAACAAAAACAAGAAACGTTTTTCAAGTTTCTCTTTTACTCTCCAACAATAGAAAGTTTGTCTTTCACTGCTACAGTCATTCTGAAAGCCTAGTATATTATAAACAAAGTCATGTAGTATTTACAGTTCCTGTCTAAATTGCCAAAACCACAATTGTCTTTGATGTTTTTTTTATTGAAATGGTCTACTAGTAGCTAGAACATGATCAGGCTAATGTTACTGATCCCAGTTTGTGCTGTAAGCATGCTTGGAAAGCTTTGTGTGTTGGGTTTCCTAAAAAGTGTAAAAGTGTCCTCTAAAGTATCCCTACCACATCACTCTTCCTTACACCACTACATCTGTTGGCGAGTCAGCATTTGCAGAAATAATCCTGCTTTATTTCTCCTATATGTGACAGTGGATGATAATAACAGCACACACAGTAGCATTTTGGTGACAGATTCAGCACAGGGATGTTCCACATCCAGAAGAGCTGCGATAGATCTAAATCCCACAGAGATGTTATGCATGGCTGCCTTTTTCAGATTCGAGTCAGCCCTGAAAAGCAATGTCAGCCATCAAGGTCAAAAAACTATTTCTTCTTTAATCTAGAATCATTGTTTTGCTCTCTCCAAAAACAAACAAACCATACTGTTACAGAGAAAAGGACAAAATAATGTGAAAGATTAAAAACAACTGGTTTCTTTAATATTCACAGAGTCAAAATTAAATATCAGAGGTGCACCAACTAAAATGTTATCGATCAATAGAGATTTTGGCATTTATTTCCAGTATGAACAGATGATTCTGAATTTGGCCAATTCAGATACATTTTTATTTTATTATTCTGAAAACCTCACAATTCAATTAAATTTTGATACTTTGGGTCACAATTTCATTTGATATTGATTTAAATAATTCAATAATGAATGAGAACAAGTAATTCTTTAAATTATCTTAATATTTTAATACTTTACGGTATCAACATTTTTGAGCAGAAACATCTGAAAATAAAAAAGTAGACATGAAGTAGACACGTGCTCAGTGTGAAGTACAAGATAAAAAAATACAGTGCTATAACTGAAAATTGTACATTGAAGTAACTCCTTTATTTACTCCTTTACTGAGATAATTTATAAAATTTTTAAATGATCATTTTCAAGCATATTTGAACAACATTGCCATTCTGACCCTCGGCCCTCACCAGCTGGTGGTAATGCACACCAAAAGTTTCCCAGTAAACTCAAGAAGAAGACAACTTTGCATCAAAGGGTTTCACATTTGACACAGAGCTGATATAGCTAGCAGCAAATTGCATCATGGCCACTCTGCGCTGCCATTGGTGCACAGAAATGGCGCTGGCTGAACAACTTGCTCATCAAACTCGCTTCTATTGAGTTCCCTGACAAAAAGTGGAGGAAATGTAGGAAGTGGTACGCTCAACTATAAAAAGTCAAACATTCTCCAAAGTATTGCTCACCTTGGTGCGAACCCACTGATGAATGCAATATTGATTCACAGAGCTTTCAGAATCTGGTCAATACATGCACTTTAGTTTAGTTTTGTTCACATCACTGAACCTGTGTATTCTATGGCCCTTGTATTGTATTTATTTATTTATTGTGTAGTATAAGGTTTTAGCTCTGTTACACTGGTAGCCAAGTAACGACATTTCGTTGTCAAGATTCACCTTGTGTTTTTTTTTTGTACAATGACAATAAAGGAAGTCTAAGTCTAAGTCTAAGTCTATATTATATTGGAAGAAAATTGATTGCAATGCATTGATAAATTGATATCGTTGCCCATCCCAAAGGATTACAGAGCAAAACCTATCTATATGGCAGCATTTAGATAAAGTGAGGAATCCCAGTTACCACTGTCAACAAGAAAGCTAAACTCCACCAAGGATGCAATTGTCCCACATTGATTGCCTACATTGTACAACTTCTTTAATGTCTAATATCCCCCGCCATCACCACCATTAGCAACATATACATTTACAATCAGCAAGGAACTGTATTGTTTTCCTATTTATAATTCATTTCGTACTGCTGCACTGACCCCATGGCCCCACAGGGATCGTTTAAATTCATCTTATCTTATAGCTGTCATGCAATAATGGAAAATGTGGGCAGTAACACGGCAGGCAGACCCGGGCTAATTCAACTATCTCCAGAGGAGTAGTTACTGATGGCATTAGTTTGAATGATGACAAGAACCATGGAAGCCATAAAAGACCAATCAGCCATAAAGCCTACTTGTGTGCCGTGTTAACTCAGGACTATCAGCAATGTTAAGTCGGCCATGTTGTGAGCTTGAATGCATTTCCATTACACTGAGACAAAGCAGAGATATCTGCTTGCCTGGTCTCATCATTCCAGCCTCAAGACGATAGTGAGACGATACACCAGAGGAGAGAGCGGAAAAAAACACCTCACCCTCCTTCCATTCACACAGTCTGCTGAGCAGAGGGCTTTGTTTCTTTGTTGAGTGGCAGATAGAACATTGCATGAGTGCATGTTTGGGACTTTATATGTTGCATCTGTTACTGTGATAAACACTGAAGAATTTGCCTTTGTCAGGGCCTTCTGAGAGAAACCTGAGTAGATGAGAGAACCACAGGTAAACAGTCAAATAATGACATGAGGAACTCAATGAAGGTTAGGCTGGCATATCAGTGTGGTGAAATGTAAGTAACAATCAAATCTAGTTTATCTCAAACCATCTGAATGTGCAAAGCGAGGGGTCAGATGACACACAGGCAGCCACCATGTATATTTTATATTCTGATTTGTTAAGCATAGATTGCTCAGGTCTGGACTCCAACAGCTGCCCTTTCACACCGTATCAATGTGTGCTGTCAAATAACAACCCTGCACTACAAAAATCAGATGAGCTACAGCAAAGTGAAGTGTTAGGAGCTGCAAGTTCCACGGAGTCAACTGAATTATTTATTTTGGTCAGCTCTACATAGAGAACCTGTCTGCAGATGTACATAAAAAATAGATGAAATTATTGCAACAGAAAGTTTTTGAACGTTTTTTCTCACCAGTCAGTTCTCAACTGCAGCCCAAATCTCTGAACATATCTTCTTCCATCCATACTCAGTCAACACTATTCAAATGACAAAGTGTGCCAATGATCCATATGTGCTTGACTTGTCTCAACACGTGTCTGCATCAATGTCAGAGTGCCTCTCCAATCTGAGCTGTCATATATTCTGGAAGTGTTTTCTTGTAAAACACTGGTGTTTCCAATTTGGACTCAGTCCTGGTGTCCCATATCCTTGAGTTGCATTGGCCAGACATCAAACCCAATGTGACTTTCCTCTCTGAAGCACTTTCACTAAGTGCCTGGCAAAAAATATGATATGAATTAATCCAAGAAATATTTTTGCATTTTTGCTACAGTGACTTTTTATCATTTCTAGCACAACCCATAGGTAGGAAAGAAGAGAAACATAGTCATTTTATGTGGTTTAAAAATGTTCTAACTGATGAGCCAGATGAAATCACTATGGTAACAATTTGCTGGTCTAAATTTTAACAAGATCTAACTGCATTGGGACAAGTAGAAAAAAGCAAAAAGAACATAAACAAATAAGATCTGACACATAAAGGCTGGTGCTGGAGACAGTAAATTACCAGCGTTTAACACTGCCATAATTAGAATCCACTTATAGAAACACCGTGACAAGAAGTGGCCATTGTTGGTTGTTCTAGTCTAGTGGCATTCTGAAAGTGTCAAAGTCATGTGTAGGACTTCAGTCTAGTTCTGGTACAGCAACCTTCTCAGAATCATTTTCTGTTTAGAAGACTTAAAACCATAAAAACAACCTTCCATCCATACATCTATTGTTTCTTCTTTTTAGGGCTGCATGGGGATGGTGCCCATCTCTATTGTCTAAGAGTTAGGACAGTTCATCACAGGGCAACACAGAGACACATAGGACAAATAGTAGAGTAAATCCAGTAAACTTCCAGAAAATTAAATGGTCATGTTTTTGGACTTAGAGGAAGCTCAGGCAGTTCAACCACTGGCCAACTGTGCAGTTCAAGAATCAACCTACTTTAGTAGGCATGCACAATATATAAACATTGGTTTATGATGATATTAATAGTTATTTAACATGTCATGAATGGTCACATGAATAAAAATGGGTAGTCATTTTCTTGTAATTGGTGCTTGCATCTGAAGGGTAGAGAAAATGAGGTTGGTCATGTGACAGTGATAGTGAAGCAGCAAAGTTTGAAGGTTGTTTTGTTTAACCACAACCGGGTTTCTCATTCCTTATCGGAATGAGAAATTGCTCATTTCTTATAGATAGGAATGAGCAATTTGGACTTTTTTTTTTTATCACATTTTTACATTAATTATTATCTGTCATTTTATTAGCCTCACCTATAGAAACACCATGACAATGTGTTTCAATAATGTTTCAGTCTCCCACCAAACTGCTGGTCAAACTGTTGGTATGAAGCTTATAAATTCAGCCCAGGGTAAAGCCTCTCTTTCTGTGTCAGGTCTTTGTGAATTATGTCTCCATTGCTAAACCATCAAGTGAAATTTTTATTTTTTTAAAAAAGAAACATTTTTACTTCTTTCAGTTCTAATAAAAAGAAGAAAAAAAAGGAACATACACATATAATAATTTAAAAAAAAACAATGAAAAGTGCAAGTCTGACAAAAACAAAAAAACATCTTGAGATATGTATGGTGCCTATTTCTGTCAGTCAACAGGGAAATGTTGGGATACCAGCATTTCCACAAAGGGTCAACATAGAGATTAACAAGCATTCATACATGTGCTAATGTCTGTGGCCACTTCTGTCACCACATACACATCACATGGATGTTCTGGGACTGTGGCAGAAAAGCAGCACACTCAGGGAAACTCTACCCAGGACAAGCCAGGACCTACTTTGCCTTGAGGAATGGTGGATTCTAACAAAACTGCAAATCTGTGTTTGCAGTTTGAAACTAAAGGCAATCCTTTTGTATCCTGGAACTGAAAGGGTGCAAACTAACCCAGCAGATTTTAGGAAGCATTCCTTGTGTTTTCATTGCTTTTCATTAATTGTAAATTCAACCCACAAGAGTTTTAGCAAAAACAAACATACTCTGAAGATGGTTTACACAGGCCAGATCCAAACAGCTGCTTCTGTTCAACTCATGAAGTTTTCTGACATCCAGAAAACGTCCTGGAAGGGCAAGGTGTTTGTAACGGGCTTTCCAGCACCCAATTAACATCAGGCCATTAATTAGGATGGTGGAGAACAGAAAGCTCCGACAGAAATGACTGATTTGGCTGGCTTCCCGGCAGTGCTGGCTTTAGGGAAGCACAGAGTCATGATTGATCACAGTATGCCTCCTTACCTCATCGTCCTGTCCTGCTCCTTACTTGTCTCCTCAACAACAGCATCAACCCTCGTTCATCTTCAAACAATGACAAATAAGGCTGTGAAGTGTAAAGCAGGACAGCAGCAGTCATATCAAGGTACTGTCTGTCCAGAAATGCAGATTTGCTCCTGGCATTTTGTTCCCTATATCCTTTAAGATGAATGATGCCCCATAGATCCAGATCAGTGTCTGCATATCATTAAACCAGAGAAGGATTTCAACTGGTTCTCAAAATGAAAACCTGTCTCGACACCATGTCTGTTTGAAACTCGGAAGAAAAACACATTCATAGGAAACCATCCCAGTGTGCCAGTTTTGCTGTTCCTGTGAATCGCAGTCCTCTGAAGTTGTTTGTGAATAAGTTGTTGAAAATATGATCGTCCTACAGAGCCCCTCTTAGGCCTATTCTAAAATGCAAGCATAACTTTTTATGACTTTCTTCCAGTCATTCATTCACAAACTTCAGACTTGTGACGAGTGCAACTCCTCACAAATAATCTGAGATTACATTATTTTATCATCTCAAACAAAATAATGTCTGATATGACCTGCAGCGCCAAAGCTCCTACAGAGTCACCAGGGGCTTTCTGGCTGCTTCTTTGATTAATGATGTCCTGTCAGTTTAGGTTTAGGTTAAGCTAAACATAGTAGGGCATGGAGCCCTGGTGTAGGTATTCAGATGATTACAGTGTTGTGTGTGCAATACATTTAACCCTCTCCAAGCAGGTGTTGCAGATTTGCAACAACTTAGCCAGTCTTTGCAAGTAATTTGAGCCTGAGAGGGTAAAATAGAATTTCCCATCTGAACAACAGTCTACCTGAGATTAGTCTAACAAAAGCTGTTTAACTACATACAGATTTCAGGTCTAATTGGGTGTTCATGGTGAACTCATTATCACAAGTACCTCTTATGCAAACACCTTTAGTCAGTAGCCACTTGATATGAATCACACCAATGACTCTGGAGAGTTGCATCTGACTAAAGCCACTGTATTCGCTACTATTCTCCCATCGTCATGGCGTTGCTGTACGATAGATCCAGTAAGGTGGAGGAAGTTTCTATCTGTTTTCCCAGTTAATTTGATCTTGGAAGCTCTATTTTGCAACTACATGGATCACAGTTAAGTTAAACTGTTTTTGACTTTAACACTTGAATACTTGATATGTCTAGACATGTCTAATTGTTTCATTGTCTATGGCTGAGAAAGGCAAAGCTTAACTTAAGTGTGTGTGCTGAATGTGTACAGGACTAATCTGGCAATTGGTGGTCCAGATCTATGTTTCTAATACTGCAGGGAACCAAATCTAACTTGCTGTCCATATCAGATTCTTTAGGACAGTCTGAACAGCACAAATGAGATTAGGTACAAATTGAAGCAATTTAAGTCTGAATGATTTCACGTCAATAATGTGTGACTGGCAATTTTGCACCAGCGGTCAGACCCAAACAATGTTTGAAACTAGTAGGACTGGGACCGTCGAGTCATAATGTGGACTAACTGTTCATGGACTGCATGTGATGCTATATCTGTCAGTTTCAAAAACACCTGCCTCCCGCGGGTCTGTTTCCAGAAATGTTTTTACAGAAATAACTAGAATGGCCTAAAACCCTACTCTCTGTTTGTTGTTCACATAAATACACAAGGAACCTATGTTTGTCTTAAAAAAAAGAAAAAAAACTAAACTCAGGGTCTTCTAAACCATTTCTTAAGCCATTTTTGTGGGGACACAAACAGTTAAAAACATTCCTGGTTTGGAACAAAAAAAAAACTCCCATGTGAACAATTCATCACTGTTACAGTAACCTCTATTGCTTGAATAGGTCTGGTTCTAAGACTCCAGAACTCCATACAAAGAACAAGAAATACATTTTACCTTCTACAAACATTACTACTGGTGGCCATGTTGTTTACTTTCAAGTGGTCACAGCCTGAGGGGTCAGGTTGGCAAACCAGATTCAGGTTGTCTTTTCTTGATAAAAGAAAAGAAAAGTTTTTTGCTGGTTTGGGTAGATTTTATTTTCAGCATTTTAAGAAACACAGTAACAGAGTTCTGGTTTCTTCCTTCCTGGTTTATGGGGGCCTGAAAGCAGGCCACACTAAGTTTTTAACATTACTGGAATGTAATCAATGTACAGAGAGAAAGAACAGCAGCAGCACTGCACTGTCTTGGAGGTTTACACTTCTCAGTTGGCGCAGAGACAGAACAAATTACTGGATGGATATGTATATTTTTCTTAGAAGTGTCCGTGGTTCTGTATGGACGGCATCGCATGTCACAGCACTAGAAAATTACACGGGTGCATTTTTTGCTGCAGATCTCACACTGAGAAACACGTTGCCTTTAAAACTATTAGAGCTACTTTGAGCACATAATTGCTGCCAACAGATAATAACTTAGGAAGGTTTTCATCCTGAGGGACATGCTTTCTGCCTCTAAAAACAAAGGCAGTTTTTTATTTATTTTTTTACATTTCCAACATGCATGTGCCTGTAATTATGCTGCTTTGAGGTCAACTTGGTAATAGCACTAAGATGTCAAGTATGAATGTCTGCTTTGAGCTTTCTGATCCAAGTGCATGTGCTTTTCTGATATGATGGTTGACACTGGACACAGTAAGAAAGTGCTGTGGAGCTATATTTCATTAATAATTCCAGTGCCTCTGTGCTTGTCTAGATCTCTTTTCTGTCCTCTAAACCTTCTGCTGATGTGGACACTCTGATCCTTGGTGTCCTGCAGGTTTCCTCTTGTCGTCTCATGCTTGTTCAAGATTTGGGAAAAGCAGTAAAATGCTGGTTTCTTTCAGACAACAACTTCTTACCAACTATTTTCTTTCCCTGAATCGGACTGCATTATAATAACATTAAATTGAACCCTATGTTGCTGAACTGAACCATGCTGACATTGTTGCATCATAACAAGTAACTGGTGTGGTTGAAACTCTAGGCTTCCATCGGTGGTGTGTGTGCTGTTCCCATGAATTAGTTTTCTCTGGGTATATCAGATTTAGATTCAGATTTATTTATTTGTATCCCAACTGATGTTACAGAAAATACAAAGAATTAAAAGACAAAGTATCAAAGATTAAAAAGATTAAAAAAAAAAAATACATACCAAAAGGACATGAAATACATAGGAAAAAGTACAGCACACCAGGGTCTCCATTATGCATCAAAAATTTAAAATAAAAACAAAAACAAGAACACTTGAAACGCTTACAAGAACAAACAAACATACTTGCTGCTGGTCACCGCAAGAGTTGCGCTGCTATGTTTGTTTCACCTCTACAAAATGAATTTACAAGGAAAAGCTTAAAAAGTGATAGGCATTCTATGATATAATCCCAGCCCAGGATTATACCATAATCAGACGGTGCAATGAACAAACAAATGAGAGCATCTCCTACCTACATGTAAGACTCTATAGAGTAACTGAGTATGTTGAGAAAAAAAAAAAAAAGCAAAGCAAGTGTAGATGGTTTGTGTTGGCTGAAAGAGAGAGCCTCTTCCATCTAGAGAATATGGCGGAAAAACCTAGGCTTACAAAGTTGCAACCCAATGAACCACAAGAGCTCTAGAGCAATTATCTAAGGAGAGACTAAAGTACATGTTTGCATGTATGCAGAGTGGTGGAGGAGTTATGATTTGAGCTGGTTTTACAGCCAGTGAACCTGGGCTGCTTGTAGTAACTGAGACTATAAACTGAATGATCTCATTATTCTAGAGCGAGATGGGAGGTCATTTGTCTCACTGCTACCCCTTTGTGGAAATCAGTCATCTAACAGGAAAAAACTGCTCACTGTAACTACTTGAAGAATTCTTATCAATCCATTTCCAAAGCCCTGGCATAGATGTTGAACTTTATTTAACTGACAGGTCAAAAAAGAGTCAAAAAAACATCTGTAGTTGATGCTAAGTAAGCTAAACATTTTCAAAGTTTGCAAAAACGCTAAAGCACTAAACCAAAAATGATCTCCATTATTAGCACATTAGCAGAAGTATGTGCTAATGTGCCACTCAAATATTACTGCTGATCATGTCAATCCCTTTACAGAGCACAGTGTACCCCAACATCACATCATCTCATACCATTTTCTTCAACATGACAGTAGTGAATGGCCTCTACAACCACCAGATTTTAAGACCTGCAGAAACCCTTTGGGATATAGTGGAATAAAAGATTTTCATCATTGATGTTCAGCTGACACCTTAATATTAAGCTGTCAGCTGAAGAATTTTGGTCTTTTTTTATAAGGACCAAAATTCTGAGGAATGCTTCTGACACCTTCTGTGGCAGTAAACCTGATACTAACATGTACCTAATAAATTGGCTTTTGTGTATATCCAACATAAATTTGAAATTGAAAACTTTAAGACAGTGTCTTTCTGCAAATCTGAAAGAAATCAAATTTGCCTGTATTTATTAAAAGGCTGTTAAAACCTCTGTAGGATCACAAGAGAATCAACTTCCAATCAAACTTTGATCTTAGTGTGAAGTTGTTGCAGTTCACATACAAGGCAGATTCTCTTCACAACTGAACTAAATTTGTACCAAAACTACCCTCAGATGTCCAGATCACAATTACAGTTGCTGCTTTCTTCCTTCCTCTTCTCTTATTTCTCAACCTGCTGTCTTCCCAAGGAGCTGCATATGGCCCTGCAGAAAGTCTCTACATGAGTCCAAGGCTCTCGCAGATGGCTTGTCCCTGTTTCTCTCCCTCATCTTTCCCCACAGTACTCAAAATTCCATTCCTGTGGGTTTGGAAAAGAGAGGAGTGTGTTGCAAATTTGCTTGAAGCAAGATGACATATTATCGAGTGAGCAGGAAAATGCTGCAACGGAGGCATCTTGTCCATTAGCCCAGTCAACATCAGCACCCATTTCACCACCGTAACGTAAAATGCAGAAGAGATGGTGGCGCCAGGGAAGTGAGGCTGACAGAGCTGATGTTATTCCAGGCAACACTTTGCTGCATGAGCTGCAGAGACATACGCACAGAGGCACAAACTACTATCCCCTTTTTCTTGCAACTTCCTTCCTATCCACAGAGTGTCTCCTCACATCCTCTTCAGGTGCTCCATCCACAACCAAGCTGGCAAGCTACCATGACAACCCATTATCAACCTCTGACAAACCTGAAGACAAACCTCTACACACATGCATCATACATGTACACAGAATCTGTTTGTATCTAAGCTACAAATGCACATTTGCCAACATGCTTGCACATCTGCGAATCGCCTCGTACAGTATGACGTATGTGTGTGATGTGTCTGGGGAATACCATTCAAACTCATCCACACACACACACACAGAAGGGTTGTATTCATAGCAAGGAAAGAAATGGAACTGGATCATGGATGTAGGACACAATCAGCACCAATTTCAGTCTCCCTCTTACCTTCCAGGAGGAAACAGCTCACCTGGATGCCTCTGAAGCACAGACAGATCGCATTCAGGCCAACATCTCTCCCTGCAAACCAGCTCAAAACATCTCCCTCCCTCCCTTCTCTCTCATACACACACACACTCTCTCTACCTTCTCTCTCTTCCTCTCCCTTAGCAAGCTAGAAATGACAAGATTGTACTATAAGCAGAGGGGTGGGGGTAAAATCTAAGGCAGCTGAAGGAGACTGCATTGTTTCTGGCTGACCGCCCCGGGTGACTGTGAGCTTGCGGCTAATAAAGGATAGATGTAAGGTGGCGGTGGGATGGGGATGCATTTCATGCAGCAGAAAAGTGAGAAAAAAAGCTCAGCAGAGACAACCTTCTTGAAACCCACAGGGCCCCTGCTCTGCTCTGAAATGGTACAGCCCAGAGGAGTTTAAGGAAGTAGACAGCATCAGCTATCAGTTTATAACACAATCCTCTGTGAATCCGAGCTCAGCTACAGTAAGGGAAGGTGAGCCGTGTTGGGTAACTGGGTTACTGTGATCAAATGTAAAAGCTCCGGATCTGGCCAGCCCACAGCTTTCACTGCTGTTAAAAGATGCTTTAACTTCATTTGTCCTGCAGTATGTCATGTCTTTGCAAAGCAGTTCTTGCCTCTATTGACTGTTCTCTTATGTATTGCTATGGGTGATTGTTATTTCTTTACTACGACATTCCAAAAGAATGCGATAAAACATGCAATGTATTTCTTGTCAGTTGTATATTGTACATACATGGCTGTCCAGGCTCTATCTGAATGTGACATTGGCTGCAGAAGTAGAAGATTTCCCATGCTCAACATGAAGAGGAGTTCTTTATGGCTGACATCTTGTTGTATTACCAGCTCATTCCCCATCATCCTTTCATTCTGTGATCAATGTTCTTTATACCTCATGATGAACTGAAAGGTACCAGCACGCAATGGAGTGGGTTGAAGTTAATAAACCAATATTACACTCTTGTTGCACGATCTATCCATCTATCCATCCATCCATTTTCTTACACCCTTATCCCTAATGGAGTCAAGAAGGGTGCTGGTGCCTATATCCAGCTAACGTTCTGGGCAAGAGGCAGGGTACACCCTGGACAGGTCACCAGTCTGTCGCAGGGCTACACAGAGACAGACAGAACAAACAACCATGCACACACACACTCGCACCTAGGGAGAATTTAGAAAGACCAATGAATCTGACAGTCATGTTTTTGGACTGTGGGAGGAAGCCAGAGTACCCGGAGAGAATCCACGCATGCACAGGGAGAACTTACCCTTCCGATACCTTGACAGAAACAACCACATGCTGACCTCACCACTGCTTCTCTGCTTCAGTTAGTCTTCCCACAGTCCTGTGCATTATGACTCACATCACTGTCACATGACCAAACAAACGTCACATGACTAACCCCTCCGGACAAAAACCAATAAATAAATATTGGTTGTTAATATCTGGCCATTTTTATTTATCGGACCCATACTGATATTTCAAAAATCACCAGTATCGCTTAATACCAATATTACTGACTATATCTGCGTCCCTAATCAGTTTGCATGTTAACGGACAAACATATGTAATGAAGGGTGTCTGTCTTCATTTTCATTGTAAAGCCATGATGTCTGTTTGAGGCTTCTATTTCGAAGAACGAAAGGAATTATTTGTTGAGACGTACTACTAAAGTTGGTTAATACAAACTGCTTGTTGTGTTGGTGGATGACAGTCAGACAAGCATGTAATAACAGAAACCTGAACATCCAGATACTGTCTTCATTAAACCTAATCACCTTAATTTCTTTGCTTCTTAGTCCAGTTCCACTGAATGCTGAATCACTTTTTCATTGAAGTGACTTTTATTAGCAACATGTCTGCAGCGATACACATCTGTACATTGTCAGTTAAATATACACAGTAGCATTATTTGATTGTGTTGTGCAACTCAAGCCTCTGTGACATGAGTTCAGTGTCATCAGTTATCGTCACTGAAACACGTTTTAGTGACTACACTGAATGTTAGTTACAAGTTTGTTACTATTGAATTGTTGAAAAAGGAATCACTATGATTTACCCAATACAAACACCTTCTTCTTGTTTTCTGCATTATTAAAGCTCTCTGCACAGGTTCAGTTCTAAAATAAATAGGAGGAATATGTTATTCAAAGCTCTTCATTAATAATTCATCCTGAAATAAACAGAAATGTCAGATTCTGTTTGATCTAACCATTCAAGCTAAAACATTCCTCCTTATTTTGGAGCTTTGTGTAGTACACAGTTCATTCTTTAAATCTAACATAAATGTTTATGTCAACATTTGCAACATTTTTACCAGCAGCACTGTGATACATTACTTTACACAATTATATACAACGCCTAAGCTCATTGCCACTTCTACAGACTGAGGCACAATAATCAAATTTACAAACAAAATATAAAATTTTGGAGATGGCTGTTTGCAGTCTTTTTTCCTTTAAAATATTAAGTTCCCTCACATCAGTATTTGATAAAAAGACACTTTGTGTAGCCTGGTTGATTGATTAAAAAAGAAAGTTGTACAAATATCTTTGTCATTATTTAGACTTTTAGCAGATAAATGTAGTGCTGTTAATCCTAACTGACTTGAACTGAATTGAATAATATCGAATTACTCTGAAACATAATATATGTCATGTGATTTAATAAGAAAAACTGGTAACATGCATTTCCATACACTGTAAATGTGTTTTCAGCTATATTAGCAGGCATGTAAAATATAATTTGTTGGAGTAGAAAAGAAGGAGCAATGTGTCCCAAAATACATTAAGAGTTAACTGATTTACCTTCTGCCACACAAACAGTATCTATGTTATCAGTGCCTGAAGGAGAAAACCTGAATGTCACATTCTGTCATGCTCCACAAGAGAAATCCAGCACAGACATTTCCTTTCATGTGTGTTTTTTTCCACACTAAATTACCAATTTTTCTATTTTCCCATTGCTCCTGCTCTCTCTGAAAGGGAGCGCCTTGATGGACAGGCCGGTTGCTACAGGAACCAAACCATGCGCCTTGCATTAGAGTGAGGCACTAAGGTGTGAAATCCAAAATAAGATTGGATTTAGATTGTACCTAAACTGGAGTCAATTTCCAAGCCAGGGCAAACAGTAATCAGTTGAAACCATGACATGTGCAGTGAAGGCCATTTGCATTTTAGCAAGATTAAAAACCACAGTGTGTGCATCCCTAGTCCTCAGCTGGAGTTTATGGATATATGTGTCAGCTGTGGTCAAGATACTCAGTTGGAGATGGAGATCATATATTCCACATAATACACAGAGCAGTCCACACACTTTGTAATTTGTAAATTCAACAAAGAACGCCCACTCCTCTCCCTCCCGGTTGGGAATTAAACCAAAGACTCTCTTGCTGCAAGGCAGCAGTGCTGCCTACTGCTTCATGTGCAGACCAAATTCAGTTCAGCTGAATACATTCATAAAGCAGAAAGTAAAAGCATAACTCATCCAAGGGCATTTGAAACAAAACAAGGCAGAAAATTGAAATCATATGTTTTATATTCACATTCATCCCAACTACTGCAATAAATCCATGTTGATCCTGTTGAGAAGCAATTCCAAACAATTAAGTTCAGGCCGATCAATAAACCGTAGTAAACAAGAATTTGGAGTCAGCTCCAAGTCAATACAGAGCTCATATCACAGATACCAACACAATACCAAATCTTTTTATTAAGTTTAATATATCATCAAACGTTTGATCTTCAAGTATTTTAGTGGTTTTTCCTTTGATTTATTTTGTTAAAACCTAGAGTGGTATTTGGCCAAATTTTATAGGTGTCTACAAAATACTTTAAAACTTAACCTAATAAACCAAAATAATGAAATAAAAACACTAATCGGTGTGTAAAAAACTCATTTGAGATCAAATCAAAACAAAATCTCTTTGAAAAACTACCAGACAAACGTATAATACAATTTCAATTGGGAATTTGTAACCAAAGTGTCAATCTTAATACACTAACATCAATGCATTACTGGGTATTAATAATCAATATTTTGGATCATTCTGCTCACCCTTACTTCACTCTGACAAACGAACTAAAAACAAACAACAAAAACAGATAAATACCAAATCTAAGAATGAACAAAACGTTGCCACTTAATGTTCACAAGAAAAAAAACCTGTTCCAACTGTGAATCAATGTGTTCCACACTGTCATTAAACTGCAGCAACAGTGTGGATCAGTATTTGGTTGTTACTGTATGTTCTGATGGATTTACTGTATATCCAAAATAAAACTTTTTGCTTTCTTCATCACAATATATCCCACAAAACATCACGGTGACCCTTCTTGTCTACATTTCTCCTCCTTCCCTTTTACCCTGAGAATGGGAGGATAGACATCTCCATTCAACAGGAGGAGCCCTGCAGCAAACCAGACATGGATGGACAGAGATGTGAAAGGAAAGACATCTGGAGATACTGATATTTGCGAATCATTTTTGTGCATTTGATTCCCAACACCGCTGGCCCCGGACTGGGAGGACATTTCACACTCCTTCTGCATGATGGCTTGGTTTCTGCTAAGTTTATAAAATAATAAATCAGGTTTTTTTAGCTCCTGTTGTAAATATGCATTTATGGTTCCATTAAATTTATTAAATTAAATATTTAGTTTTTACCAAATCTGGTTTGCAATGTATTTATTTCACTCAGAAACTCTGAGAGGAAGTTTGGGAAATAATATGCAAACAGTAACTTTGTTCATCAGAATTTCCTCTAATGATGCAGTTGGCACAGAGAAAAATCGGTCTCACTGCAGCTGCAGAGAAAGTCTGTAAATAGGCAATAAACCACACACAGTCCAACCACTGAAATGTTGCCTCATTAAACAGAGGCCACACTGTGGGAGACCCATATTGATTCATCCATCAAAGACTAATTTCAGTGGTATTTGCTCCTTTATTTGGCAACCTGGTGCTCTGATGTGGACTTGGGTCGATTAAGTTCAGCCGAATATTTGCTCCCCCAGCCCACCACCCTCTCTGGCCTGCTGAACCTGACAGACCTGTGTCTGAAATCTGATCCTGTTACATGTGTTGGGTTCAACTTAACTCAACAGATGGGTCAACATAAGGTCTGCTCTGGGGTTTCACACAGGCCCTCTCACTGGGTTTTGTATTTTATAACGAAACATTTGCGCTGAAAGACAATAGAGCCGCATTAGCAGAAGAAATGATCATTTCCTTCCATGCAGCAAAAGAAACCTTGAACATTAGTGTCTTTTTTGTGTCTTTATGAGCACAAGCAGGTCCAAGAAATGTAGACATTCTTCTCTGCATGCATCTCCTTTGCTGTGGCTGTATAAACTTTTTTTGACTTGTTCACATATTTTATATTTCTTGGTGCATCTGCAAAATGCAGTTTTCTTGTGAGGTTTTAATGGACATTTTGTTTTTGTTGTTGTTTTCAGTTAGTTTGTCTGTAGCCAAGATAAATCAGGGCACAAGAAAACACAGTTTACATTTAAGACTTGAATTATACCGTTTTAAACTGTGTTTGCGAAATTAAAAGGTAACACTCAGGGAAAGTGTACTCTTCTTAAGAGGTTCAAAAAGTTACTAAATTAAGAAAAAAACTGTCTTTCTCACTGTTGGCAAATTTTATTTAATAAAGTTTATATAGTCTGTATTTATTTATTTAAATACAGAAGCCATACATTGATTTATTTTCCCCTTTAATATTTCCTGTTTCCATTTACTCCCCTCCAGTTTTAATTTGAGACTTGCGTAATGATATTTGTTACCATTATGTCCTTTTTATCATGTAAACAGAAGAAGAAAAAACAATCAGCTTCAAGACTCATCCTCCAAAAAATTGGCACCACATGTCAGGAATCAGTTCGGCTGATGTCAACATAATCAGAATCGGCCTTAAATGCCGAATCAGTCCATCTCTGGTGTTTCCAGCAACTGCGTTGAGTGATGGCTTGTTAACATAACTAAGGCAGAGAGGGTGCCCTCTTCATATTTCATAGTTTGAGCAACAGGACCTTTGAGTTAAATTTAGAAAACTTAAATTATACTGGAAAGCCTTGATAATAATAATACATTTTCCTAATTCTTATTAAAACTGCTGCAGTAAATGGTTAAAACTGGTTCCCTTCTGAAGCTCTGCCTGTACAAGGGAAATAGTCGAAAAAGGTCAACAGCACCATGAGTGATTTATGGATCTGTCACTCTAATGACTTTATCATGCAATAGATTGATAACTATATCACTTGTGCTGTATCATCCTGTCATGAAGCTCCTGTCTGGGTGTTCAGTCCTGCCGGTCCGCAGCACCGCTGTGCCAGAAAACTTCCATATTATAACGAGAGTTCAACCTGATCGCACAAAGTGAGATGAGAACAGCCGTCTGCCCGGGGTTGCTGTTAAAATGCGTGCAGTGTGTTCGCACTCTGAGGTGCGCTGCATCATACCCCACGCTGCCTCCGCTCATAATTGGCTGTCCACCCTGCATGAGCCTGGAAACTTGTGAAACACACTCAATCCCAGATTTTCACAGGGTGCAAAGCGAAGTGTGTGCTGATGCAACGTGGGATGTGTATGTTTGTTCCAGTTGCTGTTGTTGTTGACCTTGACTCACAACCCCCCGGCTCCCTTTCCCACAGTACAAACCCAGCTCAGAGTCAGCACCTACCTTTCTGAGAAAAGATCCAATCGACTGACAAGGACAGAAGCGAATAATGCCGCAGAAGCACCAGACCCACTTAATGCTGGCCATGGCTGAGAGCACAGTGACCCAGTGAGGATGCAGCTGCTGCTTTTAACACTCCAGCTGTTTAGGTGGCTTTCTGGGTCTGTGTCTGTCTGCGTGCGCATGTGTGTTTGTGTAGGTTCAGTGATATTCACACCCCTTCCTGGCCTATGTTCCCTCTGAGCTCAGAGTGTGTGTGTGTGTGTGTGTGTGTGTGTGTGTGTGTGTGTGTGTGTGTGTGTGTGTGTGTGGTGTGTGTGTGTGTGTGTGTGTGTGTGTGTGTGTGTGTGTGTGTGTGTGTGTGTGTGTGTGTGTGTGTGTGTGTATCTGCTTCAGGGGTCCAGACCCTGCAGATGGCCTCCCTCCATTGCCCTCACAGTTTTTCTGCAGCTCATTTCACATCGGCTGCCACCTTGGAGCCAAACGGATCAATAGATGAGCAGAATACATCACAAAAACAAAACAGTGTGCAGGTGAAAGGATGGGGGAAAAACAGCCTTGCTAATTGATAGAACAGCAGGTTGGGCCAGAGGGGCGCTAGCAGTGGAGGTCTGAACTGTCTGTCATTTGCTCGCTGTCAGGGATAAACCGCCGCTTTGTGCAGCTGACCGGCTTCAGAATGCAAATCAACAGGATGACACGACACGAGCTCATGAGACAGACAGGGCTGCTGCAGAATTTAAAGAAGCACTATAATCCCTATTCATCTCTAAGCACACGGCTTCAGCCCCCCAGATTACTGTTCACATTACACCGCTGCAGACCTGCACAAAGTGCCAAAGTCTCAGAGCGTGTGCTGCTGTGCAAATGTGGCTTCTGAAGCTCCACTGACCTTGGCATGACTCTTATCTACACAAAATCAGGCAAGCTTTAGAAACTAAGCAGAAGGAGTCTGGAAAAAGCTGTGGTGGCTAAGAGAAATGTCTCAGAGACTTGACTAGTAAGTCCCTCTGTGTTAAGGTGTGAGACGAAGATCCAGGCCATATTGGAGCGGCATTACTGACAATGATGACTGCAGAGTGGGAAGACTGGAGCCTTCCACTCCACTGCCACCAGATGGCAATGAGTCCACTACAGGCTGCTCCGTCATTAGTCTTTTACTCAACATGTAAAGATGCAGCCTTTGCTACAACTAATTGAACGTTCACTATATTAACTTTTGGGCAACAAATTGATTATTTTCTGCTTTAAAAAAGGAGTTGAATAATTGGTTTATTTGTATTTTTATATTGTCAGACAATCTTAACCAGTTATAAATCTGAAGAATGTGACATTTTTTTTTTCCGATTAACTGATTATTGGTGGAATACTTGATTACAAAAATAATCATTAGTTGCAGCCTTACACGGAATGTGTTACACATGACTGTAGGATTTATTGTTATTCATATGATTAGTTATTTTGCACATTTTATTATCACTAAAAATACATTGAACATTACATTTTTATGGAATTTTATATATGTTAATTTTTAGGCAGGAGATAATGAACTGCTGGATGCATACAGTATTGAGGATTACAAGTTAAAACAAAAAACTCAATGAACACATTACCATGGTAACTCATCCCAAGTCATGACAGGTTTGAGCCGATATCTGCATTTTAAACAGCTCTCCATTTAGACAAGAACGAGCCTTGGGTGGTGGTAAGCTGTTGAATGACAAAGTGCTTTATCTCGAGTTAGATAAGGGCTGGTTGGAACCTCACGCAGTTAGCAATTCAGTCTCTGGGGATAAAATAAATCCTTTGTTGTCAACCCAGATTCAGCCAGGCAGCCTGTCAACAAAGCAGCTCTTTCAAGCTTGCTGCAAAAGGAAAAGACAAAGCAGAAACCCAAATAGTGATATGGGAGCCTCACCTGTCTATGGGCTCTAACTGCTCAGGTGTTTAGTATGACAACATTCATTTCCATTTTGGTAAAACCGAATCATGAAGCAATTTGCATTTTGAGTTAAAAATCACACCATCTGGAGTCCAAAGTGAATGATTTGATAAAAATCCCAGATTTAGAGTTTTTTGTCCTGACTATGATTCCCCTAGGAGGTTAACTGGACATAACAAACAACTAGAGAGACCTGCACACAGATTCTCTTTAAGACCGATATCAGGTCTTTGTGATGACTTTCTAACTTTGGCTGGATGGGGAGGGTTACTGTCCATTGTGCCAAAGCTTTTGCTTCCTGGCTGATTTCTTTTTACTTTTCCATCTAGTTTGTACTCGTGTAGAATTGTTTCCAAGGATGAACCGAACAGGTGCATCTCCATAATTTTATTCTTAACATCTTTCCAAACTTGCAAAACAAGAAAGCACTGTGGCCTTAAAACACTCCCACAGCTGAGCCTGAGTTAGCTTAAATGTGTCAACAGACGTTTACGAGGCAGAATCATCATCAGAAGTTTTATATACATAATTGAACAGATCTCTGACATATTCTCTATCTCATTACTGTGGCAGTTAAAAAATGATTGACCCAAAAACAAATTTGGTCTGAATTAAATTCAGATAATGAGAGAAAATCTCAACATGTCTTTTTATTCAGTGTAGCACAATTTCTGATTTCAACTGTATTTAACACCTAGCATTTGTAAGCTTCTAAAAGTTGTTTAATTAGCAGTCCGTTTTCCCAGCAGTTTCAAGAACTGCAAGCAGGTGTTGCATTACCTATAAAATATTCCGACTTTGACAGTTTTCTTTTGTATCTATTGCATATTCTGCGATACAGAGGTTCAGGAGAAAAACGCATGTCTGATTTTTTTTCTTGTTTTTTTGATTCGAATGTAGTTTGAATGAGGAGCCTTAGTGGGCAGCAGTTAGCTCCTTTAATGCAGGAACCAGCTGCTGGTTATTTAATCACCGGCATCAAGAGGTGCCTCCAGCTCTGTGTAGCTACCCTCCACCTACACAAGCATCCGTCTTATGCCGCATAAACTTCCTGCTCTTTCACAGCATCACATTCATAAAATAATACTGATATTGAAAAGAAACAAGTCAACAGAAAAGACTTGGTGCCTTGGCAGAAAGTTTATTCTGACTTCTAGTTCTGTAATATTCTCGTCTCAAAAAGTTGAGTTGAGGCAGCACATTCACCCAACATTTGCCCCAGTGAAATCAGGCCACACAGCAAATCTACATGAACTGTGAGGAAAATGAAATTCTAGCAAGACACACAACTGCAAGATGTAACTTTGTGCATTTAGCTCCAGTGCCAATTGCTGGTTCAAAATTTGCAGATTTCCCTGTGGAATGTAACTACAAATATCCACGGAAGTTTTCCAATTAACAGATATTTAACAGATATTTTTGATATATAAAATGTACAACACTTTATATATCACTCAAGTTTTAATCACTTTACATCAAATTGTGGAACAGATTGGTTTCCCCCACAAGTGCAGAAGTTTGTGAAGCTATGTTTGTTTAATTCAGTGTGATAACTAATTTCAAAGAAATAGTGTTGAGAAAAAATATTTTGCAAAGCATGTTAATTTGTATAAGATTAATTATTTAATTTAATGATTGCAAATTGTTTTATTTAATCCCAGAGTGAAAGTAAAACCAAGATTTAATTGCTGAAGTCCTTAAACATTACAGTTTAATAAATTGTTCAGACTGAGTCGGTCTAAGTCTACTGTAAATTACACTGTGTCAGCATAGTCTAATTTCTTATATATTCTTTTGACTATATACCTTATGATATCTATAATATATACCCCTCAATCAAATATTTTTGAAAGATGTAGTATCTTGTTTATTTGAAATCTGGAAATCTGGAACAAACTTCCAAAAAACTGAAAAACAGCTAAAACACTGACTTCCTTTAAATCTCAACTAATATTATTTATTATTATGTAAAGCACTTTGAAATGCCTTGGTGCTGAAATGTGCTATACAAATAAAAATTGATTGATTGATTGATTGATTGATTGATTGATTGATTGATTGATTGATTGATTGATTGATTGATTGATTGATTGATTGATTGAAGACACTGGAATGTCTGGGCATTATATAAAAATCTGAAGTATAGGAATTGAAGCCCAGGTGGTCCACCCAGGGAATAAACCAGGGCTAGGACCACCTTTGTAACGGTTTTACTCTGAGTGATGTTGCAATGACAGACAATCTGAGCATCCTCTGAATGGCAGCTTTAAGACAAGCAGCAAATGGAGCTTTTGATGCAGATCATTTTTTTTAGCAGATTGCAGTGAAGTTTGAGACAGAACAAACTTTAGTCAGGGATTGTTTCTTCTGTAAGCGATGCTCACACAGAACACAGAGAACATCACAGGGCATCCCCAGTGTGTAGTAGTGTCTGTCAGACATGTTATGTATAATGATCTGTATGCGTGTGTGTGCGTGCGTGTGCGTGTCTATGTGCTTCAGCATATTGCTGGCTTTCTTGGTGAATTCTGATTGGCCAGTCTTCTAAGAGAGGAGATTATCTTTGTGGCAATATGGAACAATTTTTAAAAGAGATTCTAAGATTAAACGTTTAAAGTCTCATAAAATTGCTTGACTCTGTAGTTTATTACTTTATCACACATTTACAAAAGTTCATTTAAAAGCCAAGGATGAAGACTGTAGCTTATCAGTAGAGTATTTTGTCTCCCTGTCAGTTACAGGCTGCAGTTAATAAATCCAACTCAACGTTCCCATGCACTTCCATTTCTCTCCATCTAAAAACATCATGCTTCCTCTAAAGACCTCCTCAGTCTATGGCTGGGGACAAACTGCAAAAGCAAATCTTTCACAAACCCCAAAAAGGTAGGCACAAACACTCACACACCATGACCAAGCCATGAACCCTTTCTCTAATAGCTGTGATGAAAGCAGCATCAAAACGTTTCAGACTAGGAGATGAGTTATGTCTCCCCAAAGGCCAAAAATGTGTTTTTTATTCCTTTTTTTCTCAAATAAGGACCTTTTATTAAAGGTAATACTTGGCCTGGCATTTAACGCTGACATCAATTCTCATGATCCAGCACAAGTCTGGCAATAATGGGAATATAATGACTAACGCTGACCCGAACTAATCAATACTAATCTTTTTACCTTTGTTCACTGTACGATGGCTTTTATTAGACAGCAATCAATTTTGGGGTGACATCATATTCATGTCACCCCGTAATCTCTGAATTGGTAGAGAAACATGACATTATGAACATAAGTTGCAAACAAAATTCTGTATTTTCTCAATTTGACGATAACAACATGAATCTAATGAAGTCTGTAAGCTATACAAGTAATCAAAAAAAAAGTCACACATAGACGTTTTAAACAACCACTGTGACCTTTTGTATCACTGTATGTGACTGGAACCAGTCACACACAGTGTGTTTCAGAGCTCCATGCTTCCTGCTGGAAATGATAAAACACAGACTGGACCTGAACTGGAGTGACTGCAGCAGCTTTAAATTGGACATGTTTAGTTTTTGTGACATAACTGTTCAAAAATACTTTATCTGAAAAGAAAATTAAATGTTGTCATAACTCATATCATCCAATTTGTTGTGGATGGTGATGTGGGTAGGAATGATCTCTGCTACCCTCAGAATATGAAGAAACATTTGACTAAATGCTGTTGCTGTATGTCTGTCATGACTGTCATGGCACGCTAACAGCTCAATTTCCAGCAGCAGACACAATATTCCACAGCAACATGTCCTAGATGACACCGTCCAGGGAAGCTCTGCTAATCCACCTCAGTTACTTTTGTTGCTCCACTTTAAATCCCTGTCTGGTTGTTTGAATAAGGAGGCAGGCAGAAGGATGTTGGAGAAGGGGATGTGATTTGTGGCTGTTAAAATCAGTGGAGGAGATGGCTTGAACTTCCTTCTTCTCTCTCTGCTGAAACTGAAGATATTTTTGTAATGACTGAACCAAACAGAAACCTTGGAATGTACATAATTAAAGTTCAATCTTATCTCACAGATCATACCTCCTAATAGGTATGTATGCCATACTTCTACTACCCACACAGTGAGGTAACTTTTCCTTCACAGCCATTAGTACTACTAAAACTATGTCCCTCATATTCATCATAAGGGACTACCTATAAGCCTGCATGAAAGCAGCTAATATATTCAACTGTAATTCTCCCTCTAATGCTAGAGACACCGTTAATATAATCTATTCCTTTTGTGAAATGAAAAGCACATGCCTGAAGGAAAACAATAGGATTTTATGACTTATCAGGAGATACAGGCATGAATTTAAAGCCACAGGATTCTCCAACAAAAAAAATCATTGCGTCAATTTATCAAAGACTCCAGTATGAAAGCATGATAATACTGCACTTGCTTATTTAAAGCTGTCAGGTTCCTTGGGTGTGTAGAGCATTACTCTATCTTAGCACCAGCAGGAGTTTAGAAGGTTAGACTTACTTCTCCTGAAATCTGCAAGGGTAATAAGCAATCTGCATGATTGCCAGCCGACCCTCCAAAACCCATGACACAACTGCCGCTTAACAGCTATTCCATTAACCGTTACATGACTCGTCTCCAGAAATCATCTCTTGCCATAATTTTTTGTGTGCCACCCAGTCAGGGTACATTTCCTGCCTGCACACACCAACAACATTAAACCTGGGAGCATATGAAGGAGCACTACAGCCTTCAACATGATGGATGCCAGATCATGTCCATAGCCATCATCACTGCATGCTTTGTGACGGATGCCAACCAAGCTGGTTCCTCATCTTTATTTCCATTTTAATACCTCAGCAGTATTTAACCCATTAGGTTTCCTTCGGGGACGATTAGTGTAAGGTTAATTAAAGATGTGATTAGTTGTCTAGCAATGTATAATGGGAAGCTATCCCTGCTCCAGTGCTAACCCATGGGTCTTCACATTAACCGTAAAGACTGAAAGACTTGTTACTAATTTACACAGATATGTTAATCCTTACATTGCAGGAAATGGGAAGATTAAACTAAAACCAAAATTAAATTAGTTGGCAATATGAACTCTATTCCATCGGAAAGGTGAGAGCCGAATGAGTGCATTTAAGGTTAAAGGTCGTCCAGCTCTGCCGTCGTCGTCAGACACAGAAATCCTCTGAGCCAGCCCTTGCAGGCCAGCGCTCACAGATAAGCCAGCAGCTGTCACAAATCAGACTGACGGAGCCAAAAAACACGGCCAACGGCAACATCTTGAACTGTGACAGTCAGTCAGGCTTAGCCACTATGGTGGGAGTCATATGGAGACGCACACATGTGCAGCACTCACAGTAAATGAGTTCACTGAAGCTAAAAGGCTTTTAGCTAAGTTTGGGTCCATGGCACAGATAGCAGTTTGTCATATTTATTCTAATCCCAGCATCCCGAAATGTTCCAGCCCTCGGTGATTGGCTGTAGAAGAGCACGGTCTCTCAGTCAGCAATTTAAACTCTTAAATCTGTTTTGATTTAACAGAATCAAAACCCAGAAACAGAAATTTTTATTTGGTTAAAAACCCCCGACAAGACTCAAATTAGCTTGACGAAATTGGATGGACGAAAGTCTGACACAAGATGTGAGGGGACAAAAGGACCACAAACTCCATGACTTTGTGTAATGTAAGATATGTCAAGCATCTAAATATGATACCAAGAGAAGCACTCTAACCACAGCCGTCAAGCACTCTTGTCACTTATAAACAGTATTTTTGTCAACTGAACCCCAAAAAAGCAGTGGTGTCCAGTTATGCAGTGGTTCTTTTAGTGAAGCTCTGACTCTCGTCACGTCTGGCTGAGAACATTTCTGCATATATGAATGCAGAAGTTAGACAAAAAAGATAGTGGGTACGAATGCAGTAATGAAAAAATACTGGAATTGGTGAATCTGTTGTCGTTTTTAATATAAAGGTTCAATAGTGGCCGGACAGCCAGTGAGGAGTCCATGTGTGTTCAGAAACATACATGGACTGCAATATACTTATGTATGATTATATACGTGTGTTGAAAACTCACACTGAGGAGAAAAATTGTTGAACTGACACAAACCACAAACACTAGATGAAGTAAGGAACTCCTCTAGCAAGTTTTAAGCAATTTGAAATTGATTTTAAATAATCCCGATTATTTTGTTGATACAATAAAATATTTGAAAATTAAAGTGAGTTTCATTTGTCATTGGCTAATCTCTAAAATATTCAGACTTTAATTTTGATCATTCTACACTGTTGTCTGTCTTATTGCAATGTTTCTAAAAGGTTACTAAGCAGGGCCCAACACTGCAGTGACTAACAACAAAGCTAAGATTGTTTGCTCAGTAAATTTCTGAATTGTATTTCAAAATAGCCCATATGACACATGCTAAATCAGCAGTTTTAATACGACACCTCATAACTTTAGGCCATCTGAGCATTTCTACTGTGCAGATTGTCTGTTGACCAAAAAACATAAAAAGAGTTTTTCGATCACCACATTAATTAAACTTTAGAAATCATTCCAAACCAGTCTGGCCACAATGTTAAACCATTGTTTTTTTCTTTCTACTCTCCAGCTATCCATCACTTATAGTCATTACTAACATTAACTCTCTTTTTCTTGTCCTCACTTGGCCTGGCTGTGAGACCGTCCTGGGTAAGTCCAGTAACTTTATGTTATTTTTTTTTATAGATAACCTAAGATAACCTAAGGTTATCTGTAGAAAATAAAATCAATTTATCTTATGTTCCTGGCCCTGTCTTCTATGTTTGACCCTGTTTGACCCCCCTCTCTCCAAGACAAAGCAATGGGAGACGACATTGCTCTAACTGACAGTGTATGCCATTTTTATCCTATACTTTCTCATGATTCAGCCATGAGATTAATTCATGGCAGTAATGGTCTCCTTATGGGAGTTGCAAGGCCAAAGCCACAGCTGACCAAACAGAACATGAAGACTAGTCTCATATTTACCACAAACACATGATGATCTTCAAGACTTTTGGGAAAATATTCTGTAAACTGATCAGATAAAAGTGGGACATTTTTTCTGAACAAACAGAATTTCAGAACAAGAGCAAGATACCATCAGCCTAATACGGTGGTGTGATAAATTATGGATACGATTCATTCCACAGGCCTGATAGAAGGCATCCAGTGCTTCACAAAAGGTCAAACAAGCAGCTTAGACAGTTGTTTATGGACAATAAGATGAAGACTGTAAAGCAAACTTGAAGAAAAAATAAACCCAAAACAAGTTTCTTCCTGTTTTTAATCAAAGTTGGGCATCACCTGATGGCAATAACTGACTTGTGTTATTATGGAGGCAGACAATGAAACACAGTGTAAAGAAATTACACCCTGCTTCCTGTGATTTCTGCCACACACTCCATGTTTGCTTCTAAACTATAAAACTTCCCAGGGCTCTAATATGAACAGAAACGAGGAAAAAGAGAAGCCAGTCTCTTTGGAGCTTCTTCTGATGGTTGGAGGTGATGGTTAGCAGACTGACCTCAAACAGCCGATAGAAATGTTTCCATCTCAGAGTGACAGTCAAGTTCTGATAACAGCTTTGGAACAAACCTTAAGTGACACAGCAGACTGTATAGGCTCCTTGTCATTCAGTGCTGTGGGAACCCAACAATACCATCATATCAAAGGGCCAAGTCAGCGAGATGTCCCTGAGCCATCGCTATCAGCATGCAACCCAGATAAAAAAATTAGAAAAAAAAACAGGCCTATTTTCATTTCTTGAGGTTGCATAGTAGTATAGTTGATTGAACTGCTGTCTTGCAGAAAGAAGGTCCTGGGTTCAAAACCCAGACCAGTTTCTTTCTTTGCATGGAGTTCTGCATGGGTTCAGCCCCGGTTCCGAAAACATAAATGTTAGGTTAGCATGGGTTTCGAAGCTGCGCATTAGTGTGTGTGTGAAAAGCTGATTGTCATGTGTGTCTCTGTTCCACTGCAATGCGATAGCAACCTGCTGTATCCTTGGCCCCCTGCATTAACCTGTGAGGATAAGCAGGTTCAGAGGATGGATGAATTAAAAATTTTTGACAGAACAAATGACAGATTTAAATTAGTCTATTAAAATGCAAGTGTTTTCAGTAGAGTGATCAGTGATCATTTCAGTGAAGGGTGAGGTGATGATCAGCCATGAGAACTCTTGTTCTCATTCCTGCTGTCACTGTTTGGCTGTACTGCCCATCTAAATAAGAAAGATTGTGGATGTTCACTCCTACTACAGTGGTAATGTGGACTCCACTGAGGGTAATAAACAGAATAAGGTATTGAACTATTTTAATTCACCCTAAGTATTTTAGAGGGGTCTGAAGTATTTATGGGTCAGCTATTTTGTAAATAGGCTTCACTGCAGTTACTTTATTTTTTAAATGGCTTCACACTGAGCTTTCTCGCCACATTGAGGCCCACAGAGTGGGACAAACTGACCTCCCTTTGTCTCAAAGTCATCCTTTAACTCTTCCTTTTCAATAGTAATCACAATCCTCTTAGCACATCTGATCTCTTACTATCATTCTAGATGACCTTAGAGCCCTGCATGATGAAACTCAAAAACCTGAGCTGCAGGGCTGATAAAAACCGGGCCCCAAATGTTTACAACTGGGCCAGAGGCACAGAACTGTAATGTTCCACAGCAAGGTGAGTGGCTCCTGGGTGGGGGTCACAAACGCTGTTATCATGACTGAGGGGGAAGCTCTAATCAACACCACAAAGTGTTGAGCGCTGCAGGTTAAACTGCCTCCAAACCACCTCCACCCCTCTCGTACTTTGATCAGAGCGCTTTTATCTCTGTTGATTCATGGGCCGATAAGTTGGAGAGCTTCTCTCTGTTGCTTTCCCCCCTCTCACTCAATACCTTATTGGATTCGTGTCAAGGTTTCCATCCATACAGCACATTAAAGCTTGTGAACCTTCTGAACATGAAGCAGATTGTGCTTTAATCAGCATCCTTTTCTTTGTCATTTCAGAGGCCCCTACTCTGCAATTATTGTTATTTTCAAAGCTGTCAAACTAAACATCTGAAGTTGATCCAGAAAGGAATAAATTAAAATAAAGCTTTTGCTCTTCAATCATCTATGTATGTTTATGCTCTGCTGGTACGTAAATACTGCAGGCAGGAATTTGCAGAAATTTCTAACATATGGAGCTTCACTCCTATTATATCAACATAAAAGCAGCTTCTGTCAAAACAACTTTCTTGAACAAACAGCGTCATAAAGACCTAAGCATTTCAGTTTCAGTGGAATGGTTTAGATTGCTGGTTATACTGTTCTAGAATGTCCTAGTAAAGCTGCAGAGCCAAATCTTTTTTTTTTTTTTACCAGTCCATGGCAAGACTGAAAATCTTTTTTTGCAGATGCAGATGTTCTGTCTAATCTGACTGAGGTTGAGCTGATTTACCACAGAAAATCAGAGATGTGCCGTTTGTCTCCACATCATACTGTCGCAGCATTTCTGTTACTGAGTTGCCCAAAACACAGAGATTAATACCCACCAAAAGTCAAGTTTTAATACTGAACCTAAAAGTCTTGTGCTAAGATACCATTGAATAAACGGTTGTCTAATTAATGTTTATCTACATTTGTATGAGCAATTATGAAAAAGTCTGGTTTGATATAATCCTGCTGCAAATGCAGAAGGAACATTTGGATTCCAGACTCATGAAGGTTCACAATCAAATGAGAGCAGCAAGAATCTTGAAGCAGAAGAGCTGTTTCTTTTTTTGTACTTTTTTTTTTATAAAACACTCTCCAGAATTAATGGGTACAGATGATACAGTTTTGTTTCTAAAGGATTCTCTGACAACCTAAGTTAATTAAAGAACAAAAATTGCTACATCAATTTTTTACTATGATACAGTACACAAGAAATTATGCAGTTCCCTTTAGAATGAGAATCTAATTGGAGCGAGACAAAGGCAGAATGGAGAGGCACACCAGACTAAAGGAGACACAAAGAAACAAAGGTCCAAAGATGACTGGTGAGAAAATCTTTTATCATTAAAGATTCTCCAAGCTAATAAGACAACTGCTAATGTGAAATTATTTGGATACACTTAGTGACAGGTCATAAAAACAGACATCTAGAGGGGGAACCTGGCCCATCATGGGGTTTTTATTCTCTTCATTTGTTTTTTGATGAGAGCAGCACTTTCCAGCTTTCTGAGAAATATTTGCATCCCAGTAAATGGAGACAAAGAACAGAGAGCAGCAGAAACTATGGACCAAGAAACAGCCAACTGAACGATAGAAAGAAAGAAAGAACTGCATTTGTAAAAATAAACAGCTTCCACAATCTGGTCAAAATTAGCTATGTTTCAAAATCTAAAACTTTTGTCAGTGTTAAATTAAGTCTAAAAATTTGCAGATTCTTCAAAATACAATTTGTGCATATTATTGTTATTTTCCTCATAAAAATTTCAAAAATGTAACAACCAAAACACTGATGTGTAAAATGATAGAGGATGACATTTATCACAAGTCCAAACTAAGGCTTTTAACAAGCTTTAGTAAATGTAGTAAATGTAAGTACATTCATAAATGTTTTTTCCAGAAGTCAAGAAGGAAGAAAAACCGTGCAAAATTCAACATTTTTAGTAACTCAATAGGTTTATTTTTCTTACTTATCAAATGCCAGGCTTATCTAAACTTCCATACTGTGACCCCCTGCATCCTAAAAATATGCAATTAAAGTATAAGCAGATCAAATTCTATGTGATATGGGCTTTTAATAATTCATGACTGTACTACAGTTCAGCTGGTAGCACTGTTGCCTTGCAGCAAGAAGGTACTGGGTTTGATTCCTGGCCCAGGGTCTTTCTGCATGGAATTTGCATGTTCTCCCTGTGCATGCACGGGTTCTCTTTGGGTACTCAGGCTTCCTCCCACAGTCCAAAAACATGACTGTCAGGTAAATTTGTTTCTCTAGGTGTGAGTCTGTGTGTGTGCATGGTTGTCTCTTTTTGTATTGCACGGCGACAGACTGTGACCCTGACCATTCCTCTCACCTGAAATAAGACTATGGACAAGAGTGCACAGAAAATGGATGGATGGATGGATGGAGTGCAGAGTTTACTCTAAAGTCAGTCTTGCCTCACATCTTGAGACATGATACTTCTGAGCTCCCTGATTTAATATGAGGGATGAAAACTACCACATTTTGATACGGTAATTAAGAAGTTTACAGTTAGAAATAATGTGTAAGGGTCAATGCAACTGGAATGAGAGGGGAAGGGTGGACTGAATGGACACAAGGTGAAAGAGGATATGACTCACAATGCAGCGATTCCTTTTAAGTTTTATTTTTTGCTTGCTAGTTTGAAGGAAACAAAAACTGTGCGTATTTCTCTAAGTGCAGATTTTTGGGGTTGAAAAAGTGGGGAAGCACTTACTCCACCTGCTGCACCATTGAGAAACGCACTTTTGCTTCAGGAAAATCTGTTTAGTTTTTAATTACCATGGAGACTGAGGATGCAAAAAGGTGTCGTTACCAGGGAGTCAGACAGATTAGTTACTGTTCCTCAGGCATCAAGAAAAATGGTGGATGCTGCTCGGCTATCAGGATTTGGTTGATCTGAAAGAAGTCACTACTTCATCAATATCCCCCAGATAAATGTTTTATTACATATTTTTTTATACATATAAAATGAGAAATTAATTTTCCACTTGTTCTACAAGAACATCTACTGAATAGAAACTGTAGTAGTGTTTGTTCTGTCTGCTAAATGTGGATGTACTGCAGTCAGACTGAATGATCATAAGTCCAACAGGAAGTGGAGGTAAACCAGAGCTGCTGTCTGTCTGGTTCCCATGCAGTTAAATCCAAACATCTTCATGTATTTTTGCTGTGGTCTGTCATGTCGCAGAACAGGAAGACAGCTTTCCCCCCTCAGATTCTTCACATTCTTCTTCAACAGCGAGTCCCATTTATAGCAAATGGTCAAGCTAATTCCCATACTACTGACTTCTACAAAAGGTCTGCTTCGCTGCAGAAGTCCCCTCTTGACCAGCGGCACAGACAACGTAGTCCAAATCATTTCACCTCAAATTTCTTTAGTACAATTATCGTTCAGTTTTTCTTTTTTTTTTTAAAGTTAAGCACAGACAAACAAACCGCGACACAGAAATTTTTGGGAGGATTAAAAATACAGTGATATGTGAGTATTGATGTCTCTTTGCCAAGAAATATAGACATTGGTGGGAATGGAAGAAATCAGAAAGCAGCATGGTCCAATCAGAAGTCCTGGAAAACATGCTGTGTTTCTTTCACGTTCCAGTTTGAGTTCATTTCACTCAAGTTTTTAATTTAACTAAATTAAATTAAAACAGACATTTAAAGAATTGCATTCATATTTCAGCAATCCAGACTTACTGTGATACAGATTGGGGAAAAAAAAACAAAAAAACATTTCTTTGACCTTAAATCCAAACATTTTCATGTAGACAAAGATGTTTGGGTGATGACGAGGTTCAACAGTGCTCCTCCACTTCCTTCCTATTCATTTTCCGTCCATGCAGATGTTTTGTATTCATATTATTTAGCCATGTTGTCAGCTTTTGTTAGAAGTTCAGCATGTTCATGAACTGTGTACAAAAACTGTAATAACAATGCTGTTATCTTAAGTGTAAATCAATTGAATTGTTTGTCACTGTCTGAAATCTTTGTGCTGCTCTCAGACTGATCTTACAGCATGATTCTGAATTATGATGAGCAGATTATAATCTCTAATTTAGAGGTTTTCTGTCTTTTCATATTGGTAGATCATATTTAGTGGAGTTCCAAAGGAGCAATTCATTCCAGTCGACCAGGTCAGGCAGAAACGTCCCTCTGGTGGCCATAAGCTGATGTGTTGTCAGGACCAACGTGAACTTAAACGTGTGAAGGCACAAAAATCAAGCCAGCAATTTAACCAGCATCCAGTGGAGTTTTTTTTTTTTTTTTTGCATGTGTGAGGTTGTTTATAGAACAAACAAAACAAGAAAACAATATTAATTTGTCATTTGTAAATGCAGCCCAGCTAATTATTAAAAAAATATATATAAATATATTCATTCCAGTAATTCCATCACTTGGTAATGCGATGGTCAGATGTGTTTCCAAGTCTTTTTTTGTTGTTGTTGATGATGAGAATTTTCTGATTATGGCTAATAAAACATGGAATATAAAACAAATAATATATCAAACCAAAACAAAAGAAAAAAAAACTATTTTATAGGGATATGTGAACTTACTGAAGAATATGATTCATGTCCGATTATAGATTATTTTCAAAAAGGCATTTTTAATCTGTCTCACCATATGATCATGTTCTTTTTAGGGAAGAAAACATTATAACTCATGCAGATGTAATAACTGCCTCAAATTCAGACGAAACAAAATGCATCATCATTAGTCCAAGTCAAGCAAAGAGTAAAAACACAAAGGAAGGTAGAACTGGAACGTGTTCTTGAGGATGAAACCCTTAAGCAGTTCTTGTTGCTCCATGGCTCCAGGTTTCAGCTGAACAGTTTTACATCTGCATCTGCCTAACAGAGCAAATAAAGCAACCACACAGTAACAACACGTTGCATCCAACCTTAACACAAAGATTGCTGCCGTTTTATCACTTATTCATCAGGCAGCGTCCCTGCAGACCATGAACTGGAAGTGTTCCAAAGTGGAGAAGCCATGTGTCTGCTGAGGAGCAGGGGCAGCGCTTCAGGAAGCCGTCTGCAGCAACCCAGCAATGCTGTGCTGCACCTCAACACAAGCCAGGCATGATTACCTTGGAAGCACAAAAATTGTGTCCCAGAAGTTTGAGAGCCACTGACTGCCTCATCAAGAAGCTGACTATCACACTGGAGCTGAGGCAGAATGTGGGATAAATCAATCCAGGCCTGCAATGTCAGACTAGTTCAGGCCTGCTGGCTCGGTAAAAATCAGGAAAAACTGATTTCTTCTGTTTTCACACAAAACAGAAGAATTGAACTGTAATGATGTAAAACAACACACACACTAAGCAGCTTTTAGATTTGTTTTTCCATCAGAAAAAATTAACACACAGCAAAAAAAAAAAGTTTATTTATAAAATCGTTTTGGTGCTAGGATGAGGTGATTTTTTTTGGCCACATCAATATTGGTTTGATCAACCAGATGTTCCCACTGGTGCAAACCATGAAAAGTCATAGGAAGATTATGGCACAGCATGTTTGTTAACGACTCATGACATTTACAAAATGTTTTATGTGTGATAAATAGTTGTTGTTAAGTAGTATTTAACAACAACTAGTTAAATAGTATTTTTGTTTTAGCCTAGGGGTTTTGTGCACATTTGAAATGGAAATACACTTAAAGTGAGCAGGAGAATATTCCAAAAACATCCTGAGCTAATTGAATTGTTTGAAACACAACAGGCACAGAAAGCTCAGGTGTTCCCATGAAGGAAACTGATAAAATACATTTTCATCTGAGTCCTGAGAGCAGAGCCAGTCTGGTTTGATGTCTCCCTTAGCAGGCCAAAGCAGTCTTGTGATGGTGACTGACCCAGAGGGATGTCTCTGAGATGAGACCTGAATATATTTCACACCATATGCACCAAGTTCCCACAGGATCCACAGGGAACTGAGAAAAATCAGCCGCACTGCAGTCCTTCATGACAACATCTGGCCAATGAGACCTTGAAAAATCATTTCAGGCAAACACATCGCAACAGCCCAGCCCTGAAACCGGGCCAGGGACGGCACTCATTCCCCAAACCCTCACGATTTCAACCTACCTCATCAAAGCTACTGTCTTCCTTCTTGAAAGCTGTAAGGAGAAACAGAGAAAACACAAATTAGATGATAACTGGACTGACAGGAGAATCATCTTAAAAACCACAAAAAAGTATAAACACAGGGATATCACATTCCCCTTTGTTGTTCCTGAAGAAAAAAAAAACTGACTGCTATATCACACGTGTGTTATATCTGAAAACTGTTATCTGCATTCAGGGTAAGAAATTACCCAAAAGCTGTGACATTACATAAGACAAAACATTTCCTGTTTTAGGTCAGTTAGAAATACTAACACTGCTTCTATTTCTGACTGTTGGAGTAATGATTTTTGTGTAATGAACTGGTTCATTTTTTATTTTAGAAGTTTATATACATTCCCTTGTGTTGTTTTGAGCGTGTTTTGAATAGATTTTGATAAATGGAGACAATACCTTTATGCCAAACATATTCCAACTCTTTCATCCCACCAGTTCAGGCTTGAATAAAGTCAAAGATCGCCGTCTCAGCTTGCTGTACTCTGACCAGACAAGCCCACCCCAACACTTCAACACAAGAGTTTTGTTTCGAGTTGCAAACAGTTGTAGCTGGACAGAAGAAAGGGAAAACGTCCAGTAAATTAACCTTGGGACAGGATTCTAACCTGGGATGTCTGTGTTGTTTGTTATCAATTTTATACTATTATCCATCCATTTTCTTCCGCCTATCTAGGGTTGGATGGTGGGGTTAGCAGGTTAAGAAGGGAGGCCCAGACTTCCCTCTCCCCAGCACTTTTGGGGGAATCCCAAGCCGTTCTTAGGCCAGCCGAGAAACATAGTCTGTCCAGCGTGTCGTGTTCTTCCCCAGGGCCTTCTCCCGATGGGATGTGCCCAGAACACCTCACCAGGGAGGCCTCCAGGAGGATTCCTGAACAGATGCCCGAGCCGGCTCAACTGGCTCCTCTCAATGTGAAGGAGCAGCGGCTTTACTCTGAGTCCCTCATGGATGACAGAGCTTCTCACCCTTTCTCTAAAGGAGAGCCCAGCCACCCTACAGAGAAAACCCATTTCGGCCACTTCTGTCTGCGATCTCGTTCTTTCGATCATGACCCAAAGCTCATGACCATAGATGAGGATGGGAACGTAGATTAACCAGCAAATTGAGAGCTTCTCTTTTTGACTAATTGTATTTTTTTTTCAATTAAAAAAAATATATATATATTTATATATATTTTTTTTTTTTTTGCATGGGTGGTTGTATTTATTTACAACCACCCATATGTTTGTGAATGCCAAAATGCTTTTTGACTTTGGATTGCAAACTAACCTTAAAATTGACATATTATGGCTCGTACAGCCAATGGCTTCATTAACGGATCCTGTTGGACTCCAGTGATCAATAAGCAGAGAATCACTGAGGTGGTTTTTCTTCAGATCCCTCGTTTGCCAGTTTAGCAGAAGCAAGAGAGTTAGAACATCCTTAATCAAATCTCAGCATTCTGGAGGCGGAACCTCGTTCTGATCCTGTGGTTACTGAGCGGCTGCTGGGGTTAATAGCCTTGCTCAAGGGCACAATGCCGACGGTAATGAGGGAAGAAAAACCTCTGTTAAACCTTCAATGCTCTGACTGATTACAGTGTATTGGTCTAATCTTCATCAAAGCTTTATTACTCATGTTTCCCAGGCAGATAGCTGAGTATCAGAATCCATTAAAAAATGGTGAGTAAATTAGGTGTTGCTCTGAAACACAATCTGATTCAGTCTACCTACTTGTATCAGGTAGGTCTGAATAGATGTATGGTTTTTTTTTTTTTTGTTTGTTTGCTTTTTTAATAAACAAAATCTTAATTTAAAATTAATCTTTCCAGAAGAAATATGAAAATGCTTTTCCTCAACACTGCAACTCAAACACCGGAACTCTATAAACAACACCTCTTCTGCCCAAAGCAGCAAAACCAGACACTCAGAGGACATTCAGCTGTCCGTGTGAGGGCTGAGGCAACTGACGCTTTCTGCTGGTTGAACAAGTACCATCTGAACCGGAGAGAATCAAAGAAACTGATTTCATTTATTAACTGAAGGTAAAGATGTAATTACACAGAAAAAAACTGCATCATCTGATATATTCGTAATGTTAATGTGTAATATTCAGTCTAATACTATAACAGATGGGCTGGATTGTTGCTGGCCCACAACCTCCTCCTGCCAGGATTCCAGCTGACAGCTCAGAAAGTGAGATAAAGTCATCTCCCTGTCAGGGCACCTCCGAACATCCATGATGACAACATTCTCCCCTTTGCCTTCATTTAGTGGATAAAGGGAGGCTGCTGCAGTTAAAACATTCACCTTGCATTCTGCTGTATGGAGCTTCAGTTCAGTGATCGGTACCGGCCAGTCCACTGGGACCAGTTTGCTCAGCCATGCAACAAAGACATAAACAAAACAGCTCCCATTCTTTGTTAAAGAATCTGTGGAGAGGAATAAGCGACCGATCGATGCTCAGAGGTGTTGATCTAGATGGGAGGAAAGATAGCCAATAAGAGCCGTGCATCAACACACAAGAAAAGTCAATGCCAATCTTTCTTTCTCTCACAACATTGACCCCGACTCGTCCTGTTTATTTCTGATCTTAGAGGCTGTATAAGTCCTCCAGGAAGACATAGTCTTATCCTTGTAAAGAAATACAGGATCCTTCAGGCTGCAGTGTTGATATTAAAGCAACCTTCACATTTGTCTCTGTCTCCCCAGTTTAAGGAAAATGACTGCCAGCAGAGAGGAGAGAGGGGTACAAGGGCCCAGTGTGTGATTGCTTAAGAAACTACACAACAGACCAAGAACAAACAAATTAAGAGCAAACCTTCATAAATATTGCACCAGCTCCTCTGCCAACTCAGCAAAATCAGGGAGAGGAGAAAAATTAAAACATTTGCTGCTTTTAATCTGCAACATAAAAACATTTGCTGTTCTTAATCTGCAACATGTTCTGATTTATCCACAGAAACACTAGCCTTGTTTCAGTCACCAGGAAAACATGCAACCACTCCTGATCCATGGTAGTGGAGTCTCTTTGTTTCGACCCCCGGTCTCCTTGTGCTTTATGGCCCAGCTTCTTCTTAGGGACCGTTTTCTCTCTCATGAAATAGTGACTGGTGAGATTTGTTGAAGATCTGTTCCCTGCAGGCACGACTTCTGCTATTTGCACATTTTAACCAATAAAACCCTGTGGGTTTAATGAAAGGTATGATTATTACATGGTTAAAGGTTATGTTCAAAAGTTACTTTTAATCTGACAAAAGAGCCTCATCATAATGCGTATTCTAATTTATTGAATATGGCTGTGTGCTTTTTAAAAAAATATCTTCCTTATTTTGTCATCGTTTCCTGAAAAAAAGTCTTCAGACATAAAAACAAAAAGACAAAAAATACTGAAGTAACTATGTTAGCCTTCTCTGGAGTAATGTAAAGAAGTTACAGAAAAATGCTAAAGACAAAGAAGAAGAGACTGATGCATAGACAAAAAATATGGCTGGAATATCAGACTTGGTTTTGTTCATAATCTTTGGTTATCTACATAAAATTCCATCAAGTTAAAACTGATCACAGAGAGATGGGTTGTGTTTATTTACTGCACAAAGCAGCCATAAACACCATGTTACAGAAAAACTGTAACATGGTGGACAGCAAAACTCCAAATGTTCACTGACATTAACATTTGGCCGGAATCGATATCTGATATTAATGTTGCTGTTATGACTGATAACCCATATTATGTATAGTGGTATCGTATAAATATTTCACTGCCCTTTAGAAACATTAAAACTTCTTCACTGCTTCTATGCGTCACTAAACGACCAACAATCCTTTTCTGCATCACTATCAATGTCACATAACCAACCAAGCAGCAACAAGATGGAAATAAATATCAGTTGTTAATATCAGTCCAGTTTTATTTATCAAGCCGATACCAATGTTAGTGCCAACATATTGTGTATTCCTACTTCTTACATTTCCACATTGCTGTTTCTTTGACAATGGTCAGTGCCAGCTGGTAATGATCACTTATGGGCATTTGCTAACTGGAAAATGATTGGGTTTTTGAATTTCCAACCAGCCGGTCATTCTGAGGTACCAAGCAAGCTGAAAATGATCCGATTTCAGCCACCAGAAGCTGCAGAAACCTTATTTCTTTTGTTTTTAGTGCATAAAATTGCTGAACAAAGCAAAGACCTTAAACAACTGCATTTAGTAAAAGCAATGGAACTCCTGAGAAGCAACTGGAAGTTGTAGAACACTAGATTGAACATATTTTTACTCTCTTGAAAAGATATAATTTTAATAATCTTGCAGTTTTCTGATCATGCAAGGTGTATTAAAGAAAAACAAAACACTGTTACATTAAATACACACAGCAGCTGTTTCTATTTGGATCTGTGAAAGAATATGTCTTTGAGGAGACGTGGATCTCCACTAATGTGTGAGAAAAATCATTGACCCATTTAAAAAACAGGAGGTGGCTTAAAGAAGGATTGGGAGGGATTTGCATATTTCACCAAAAATTAAATCATTGAAGGAATTTCACAGTGTCATCAGACAAACCCAACCTGGACCCTGGATGTCCACGTTCCCTCCATCTGTTCTGCAACAAGAACCGCCTCCAGTCAGTTCACAGACAAGATTTACGGTAGTTAGAATTTTTTTAGTCTTTCAGTTTCTTGCAATAGTTTAAAATAAGATATGGCTGTCAGTGAAAAAAACGGCACGGCAAAAACACAAACTACAGAAAAATCAGCATCTCTGATCCAACTACTGTACTTTTTAGGGCTGAGATGATTGATTGGGATGAATCAATTATTGAACTAATTTAGTACATTTGCTGAAAAAAACATACTCAGGGCAGTATTCAAGCCAAAACTGTATTGACATATACATTAAGATTTTTTAAAACACTTCATCTGTAAACCAAGACTCTTTAAATGGCAGTTTTTGCTTCTAAATTATGTAAAATTAAAAAAAAGAAAGAAAGTAAAAAAAAAGCCCCATTAAGCCCTTTCAGCTGTACAATAATGAATCTGTTAATCCAAAATCTTTTACTTAAAATGATAAATAATAACACATTGTTAAATTTTACCCAATAAAATGTTCATTTCATTATTTAAAAAAGATATGGAATTATTTTTTTTATTTTCATCTTTTAAATTAAGGTTTATCTATATAAGGGGTCCATTGTTAAACGGATTAATTGAATGATCATCAGAATAATCCATTGAATAATTGATCACTAAAATAATCATTAGTTTATTATATTATTACAATTGTGATGTTTTGACAAAACAACCACTAAATACCAACAAATCACAATCATATCATTTTGAAAAGCAACACATAAGGCAACCAGTTCATTAATAATATCAATAATAATTATTACAATAATAGAATATTCAGACTGAATTGTTTTAATAACAAATATTTAAACATAGTTTAAAAAAAAATGGCAGCTCAACCAATTTACCAAACAAATTGCAAATATCAGTTATTCAAAAACTTTCATCTCTAAGAGTGAACATGAGATTTTTATTCTCCAATAAAAAAAGAGAATAGCATGGGTTCAGGTCCACTCTTCTGCTGTAATGTGGCCAAAACAATTCTTAAAATTCTTGGAACTCTTGTTCTGAAACTGACATTCTTTCAGGTTTGTCAACAGAATCTAAATCCAACAACCTAAATGATTTTATTTGCGTTTCCAGTGACAGAAAGAAACATATTCCTGTAGAAATAAGTTTTTGAAAATTGTTTCTATTTTAATGTCTTTGGAAATACTGAACCTCTTCAATTATACTTTTATTACTACTGATCAATGAAGAGATATTAAGCATGAGTAACTGGGCTCAGACCCGCTGGTTTACAGCAGAATCAGACTGCTGTAAATCAGCATGATCACTTTCGGATCGGATGATCACTTTCTCACATGTATTGAGACAATGAGGCTTTTCTGTTCCCCAAAGCGACTCCCGGAAGTGGGTTAAACAGATTAGAGTGAAATGTAAAATCTGAATAATGTCATGGGAATCTTTAGAGCGTTTCTAGGACAAGAATCCATGTAAATTCTGTTAAAAGCTAAACTGAGAGCAGAGATCCCCTCTGCAGCTGCATCTGGAGGCATTTCACAACTAACTGGTTCTGGCCCAAAAGTGCTGATGGAAAAAACTGTGGAGGGGGGAAAAGTCCCGTTACTCACCGATACTTCTGAAACTCTCCGACAAAGTTCTCCTCAACTTTTTCATCTTGCCTATCTTCTCAGCGGGCTGGGAGGCCGGCATCAGGTCGCACATTTCTGGACGAAGGCAGCGGGGCGGCTGCGGTTTGGAGCGGGGAAACGATTGCTGATGTTCGGCTGTGCAAAAGCAGCTGCGGCGCGTTGCGGAGCTCTGCAAAACGGAGCCTTAGCGGCTCAGAACATCTCTCATCAACTAGTGAGGCTGGGCTATTCTTTTCTCAAATATACAGCTACATTTCTAAGAAGAAGAAAAAGAGACAAAGAAAAAAGTCTCCAGAGTCTGGAGGCTCCGAAGCGCTTGTTCTGGGCTGAGCTCTTGGAAAAGCCTCCGCTCCAGATTTCACTTCTTTCCTCTCTCTCTGGGTCCCAGTCGCTGCCAGCTTCGCCGCAATCTAGATGTCATATTTTTGGGGGGTTTGGAGGGTCGGGGGCTCTCTCTCTCTCTCTCTCTCTTCTCTCTCAGTCTCTCTCTCCTTCTCTTCTCTTTCTCTTTCCAGGACCCCGCCCTGGATGCGGGGATTGGAGGAGTCCCGCGAAGATGAGGACTTCGGTTCGTCCCCGGGACCGCCTGTCAGAGAGCGGCGCCGCCCCGCAATGTGTTGCAAGAGGAAGACTGGTCCAGGTTACTGCCCTTTACTGGACCGGGTCATTTTACACACTATCTAACGCATCCCAGCTTGTTTTGCTTCTTAATATCATTCTGCATTTTCTCCTCTGTCCACCGCTGCAGATCATGCCCACAACAACATCATGTTTCCCTGTCAGGACTTCCAGTGGAGTGAATGGATGAAAAAGAGCAGAGCGAGCGGTCCAGAGCCCGCTTCAATAATATAAAGCTGCAGCCCAGAGCAGGAGCTCCTGTCATGTCTTTGTGCGTGAGCTCCCATCTCCAATCTGATGATGTGTGTGTGTGTAGGTGCGTGTGCGCGTGTGTGTGCTGCAGTCACCACGGCAGTGGTGCAGCTCAGCTGGATGTGGATCCCAACATGTCTCAGTGGAAGCATTTGAGGAATGCAGGCGGGTTTTTAATGACTTCCACTGCAGCTCCGGGAGAATAGAGACAAATGCGTCGCTTTATTAGTTAGAATAGCTCCTTTATTAGTTGTGTGACTGTTAATGAGGCGACTACAGGATGTAAAGTAACAGCACATCTGCATTCTGAAACACAATGAAGACCCAACTCCATGCCTTTGTTGGTGTCTCTTTATCATATCTTAGCTTGTTGTGGTTTGTGGTTAGTTGAGTAAGTCTTAAGTAAATGTGTCAAGGAGGGTCAAGATCATTACCACAAGGTTCAGAGGTCTCATGGCTGTAAAACCAGTGTGAATGATGGGCTCTCCACCACCGTGCTTTACAGTTGGTGAGGTGATGTTTGAGCCAATATCCAATTAGTTTTTCTTACAGACTTATTGCATTATGAACAAACATCTCTTTCTTTGGTCATGTGTATTTGTGTTCCAGAAGCTTGAAACCTTAGTGGTGTTGCTAGATTTTGTTCTTAGTTGTCTCCTGGCAACCCTTCCAACTCACTTCTATTCACTTCTGTTTACTTGTATGCACAACAAATGTCATTTGGAGGCACTTTAGAAGACTGTCAGCTCAATTCAGTCACAAATACATTCCAATTAATACTAGTATCAAACAGTGCTGTAATGAGAACATTAATGTGCAGGAATTGTTCAACTTTATAGAAAATATTTGTTTATTTATACTACTTAAAATCTTTTAAAGAGAAGCCAAAAAATCGGACATCTAAAACTAACAGGAAAGAAAACCCACACATGCAGACCACTGCAACTCAGAGGGACTGCTGCACAGTTGCCACCGGGCCCTCTGACCAGTGACCATCAGATAAGATGTCCTGACCAAAGAGACGACGACAGAGATTAAGAAAAACAAGGTTCAAATGAGAAACATGAGATCTTGGTCACAAGATCAACTCCTACCACCATCACCACTATTGCCCCATGATTACCAGATTATCAGACTGGTCCCATAAAGACATTCAACTAACATAAACAAAACAGCTCATGACATTTTAAAGAGAACGCTTAGCTACTGACAAGAACTCCCAACCTGCTGGGGTGTGGATACAGGAAACCGCCTTGGTTGGATGAACACACCCCTGGCTTCAGGATGCTCTCTTAAAGACAGAAGCACTCTGGTTACACTGTGGTTCAAACTGTGACTCCAACTGTATAACACATCTTTATCAGATCTGGAACATGTAACCCCCAGTCCCTAACTGTCTTTAAGAAGCAACCACTCTCTCCTTTCATTGGAGCAGCTCCCTACTTAACTTTCTTCACCGCAAGTAACCAGCACTAGTCACTGAGCCAACCATCAGCAGAACTAAGAAATGGACCATCCTCACTCTTCACCTGTTTCCTTTTATCTCTTTCAACACAGGTGAGTTCAATCACCTTGACATCTACGTTACATTTTGATAGATGGCAGTACATGCGCTTTAAGTTGGTTTGCCAATCACCAATAGAACTCAAAAGAAAAAGAGTTCATTCAATACTCATCAACCAACAGGCTTTTCTTTTTATCACGGTAAATTAAGCTCAGTTTATTATTTTAATTAGTTTTAAGTTTTCTACCTAAGAAAACCCAACAGATTGAATGGAATCATTGACTTGCAGCATTCACTCCTCCTGGATGACAACATAGCAACAGTAGACTATCACTTGTGTTGTCATTAACTTTACAGCAATAGTAATCCACTGGCTGCTATTTCATCTGTGGATTAGACATGTAATTTGAACTCTTGGATTGCTCGAACCAAGACATCTTGGACCAATTCAGCTGTGGTTTCATAAAGCTAACTGGTCAAAGTCGTACCCAAGAGTTAGAGCTGTTTCACTCGGTGGGATTGTACTGTGCCCTTCTTCCCACAGGCCTTCTGTAACTCAATGTCTGCCCAGCAGGTTGGGAGTACCAGGGGGTCTGGATACAGGAAACCCACTTAGTTGGATGGACACACCCTGGTTTCAGGATCCTCTCTTAAAGACAGAAGCACTCCATGGTACACTGTGACTCCAACTGTATAACAGTCTCTCCCTTCTTGGTTCTGGGTCGCGGGTTTCAGTAGTCCGCTGAGGTCTGGGGGCTGATGCTACTGTGTTCTACTGCAGACCTACCTCCATCCCAGGGTTTTAGCCATCCTGTGGGGATCCCAACTGTTTGTCTGCCAGGAGCTGAGGCCGAGTTTACACTCACACAAACACACAATATAAGTGGCTAAAGATCAAACAAATACAACTTTCATTAATGCTGTCTGGATGTAAAGGAGCAGTATTGTGTTTTCCAAGCACACTTTGGCATTTTATAGAATAGTCAAGTACTTATGTTAACTTATTATAAAAATGTCATATCTTCCAAATTTGACTAAAATAAATTTGAAATGATAATTTAACTCCTTGGAATTGGGCCTCTGTCTCTGAAAACTCCTCCTCTTTCTGAAACTGAACCAGGTATTAGTACCTTTGGCAGTGTGTTCAGGTGCCAATCCTGCTGGAAAACTTTCTCAAAGCTGCAGTCCTTCCTGTGATGCAATAGACATAATAATGTCTATATTATAGTCTTATAATATAGACATTACATAATATTAAGATGCTAAAAATGTTTAATTGGTGTTAATATTCTAATTTTCCGAAAAGCTTAACATGTTACATCATGTCTTATAAATCTATTTGATGAATTTATATTTCTAAATGTAAATGACAATATTGCACTTTTCCACAATATTGAAATTTGAGCTGTACCTGTAATCAGCCATGATAACTGAAACAGTGAATCAGTAATGACATTTTTCATATCACTGTAAGCTTTAGAATTAATACCAACATTTTTCAGAAGCAGGCCTGATCTGGATGGTGCTAATGGATGTACTAAGAGGTGGCAGGAGAAGATTAGCAGTGTCAGACTTGCTAACTTTGATGTTACAAAAAAGAAACAAAGAAAAAAACTTTTTTTTTTACACAACCTTTCTTTATGTGAACACGTCAATGATGCAATCATAATTGTGTAATTTATAAATTTCTTTCATGTTCAAAGTGCAAAAAGACTAATGTGAAAGTAGGATATCTAAAAAGAGAAAACATTTCTGAACACATGAAATTAGGAAAAAAAATTAAAAACAGGCTTCACATTCATCCAAGACTAAACAGAACTCCCAGACCCAGTCAGTCAGTCAGTCAGTCAGTCAGTCAGTCAGTCAGTCAGTCAGTCAGTCAGTCAGTCAGTCAGTCAGTCAGTCAGTCAGTCAGTCAGTCAGTCAGTCAGTCAGTCAGTCAGTCAGTCAGTCAGTCAGTCAGTCAGTCAGTCAGGTTGTGTTTATTGAACAGGAGAAAGTGGAATCTGGGCCTGGATCTAGGTGGGTGTGTCCAGCTGTGGTCTGCAGAGTTAGCATCAGGAGACAAAGAGACAGAAATTCAAGCTAAAAGTGAAAACATGAGAGCAGCTCAGTCCTCCAGCTCAGCTGCTTCACTCGTTCTCAAACTTGCTGTATGGGTGGTCCGAGTCCCCCATCAGGCCTGCACAGAGACAGCAGAACAACATCAGAGGTCAAGTCAGGTCAACTTCTGATAGATGCTCCTACCTCATCTCTGAGGAAGGCTTCATCAGTGTACACGCATGGAATGAAGTTTTACTGGACACAGCTCTGCTGAACTACAGCCGTATTTATACCATTATTACAATATTTAACTGTTTTATCAGGTTAAATTATTTCTGCTAGAACTGATCCATAGGATCTCAGACATTTTAGGTTTAATATGGAACAGCAGTCATCAAAAAAATATTTTTTTAAGCGGACCAATATTCAAGAGATTTTTCTCTGGAATGCAACTCCAAATTATTTACAAAAAAAAATAAAAATCCTGACTTTATGGATATATTTTAGGGAACATATCTAGAACATTTGAAAGAAAATGGAGCTGCTACTTGACATGCGGATGTCAAGTAGCAGCTCCAGTTAGCAGATTTGGTGTTTGAACTATTAGAAGGCGGTTTTAAGAGTTTTTAGAGAGGGTCTCAAATATTTGTGGATCTCATCTATGGTATGAATTAGTGAAGTGACAGAAGCAGCAGCATGGGACTGGTACGACTTCAAAGAGGAGCCTCCTGAAACATCACTGCAGCTTTAGGATAATTTTGTTCATATGACTACAAAAGAGTTGCCGCTGTAATGTCAGTGAATACACATATCAGATTGTAAACCGCTTGGGAAAAATTGCCAAACACCTGAAACCTTCATAATTTTCCAATACTTTGTCAAAAAAAAAAAAAAAAAGTAAATAAAACACATTAAAGCTTCTGACCAAATGTGACTTGACTGTTCACTGGGCTAATGCTACAAAAGCTGAGCCACTTTATACACACATAGTGGTACAAACCACTGATCCTGCATCAGCCTGATAATCCCTGTAATAATCTGTACAAACTAAGGTTGAACTGTTAGGACACAGGAAGTGTCCTCCTCTCCAGAATGACTTCTAGTGATGATGGCAGGAGGCCAAAGAGCCTGTACATCAGTCACTCTCCCGTCTTAGTGCACACACAGACACCCAGCTCTCACTACGTTTTTATACCCATCTAAAATGCAGTTATCCATCTATTTAAACAGATCAATATATTGATCTGATGTATATAATACATGAGTTCTCACCTTTTAATTGTATTTAAGTTATACAGAGCCTTTTCTAATGAACTCACACTCAGATGTCATTTCCTACTGTGCGTAATCACCACAGATTCTATATGATCACAAATACATGCACATGTTTAGAGAGGCCCAAAGAGACCACTGATCACTAGTCCAAGGAGCTGGAGGACTGTCCCGTCCCAGCTGCCAGGGAGAGCCATTGTTATCATCTGATATATTTCAAAATTCCTCGTTGCTTTGGATCACACCATAGATTCACAACAAACTCATTACAGATACAGCAGCTTCAGGAATCTCAGATTCTAATCCAACATTTTGGAGGGGGCAGAATAAAGGCAAATATCAATGATACTGAGCAAATGTACTCAGTAAACTGGAAACTTTTGAATTTGAGTAAAGCTAGAACAAAAGTCTAAAAAATGTTATCTCCACATTTTCTGGCAATTAAATAGAAAAGATTTTGGTAATTTGAACTAAGCTAAAACAATTAATGTTTGGTCTGATTTAATTCCAGACGTCATTATGAAAAATCGGGTTTGTGTCTCTATATTCAGTGTATGTAAAGGTTTGGTTTCATTTACGGCTACCATGAAAATGACAGAGCTCTCTGTTCTTTGTTAGTGGGGAAATGTGTGACATTAAAACATGAATACTCACCATACTTTCTCCGGATCTCATCGTGTTTTGACTGCCTCTCCACCTTACTGTAGAAGACAACCAGAGAAAACAAAAAGGTCATCGTGATTGTCAGGCCAGACTCAACCAATCACATCTGACTAAAATCTAAACCAGTCTCTAGGCCATCTGTTTGTACTGACTGGGCCAAAGCCTGGAGGAACAAACTGCTGTCACATCTGCACACTCAGGAAAGGTTTGAAATAATGTTTTCTAGAAACTTGATGCATTGACAGGGAGACAGACCAACTTGTACAGAAGTGAGCCCTCGTACTTCTTAACATGGCTTCCTTCTACAAGCTGGAAGTGAAAGCAGAGGTAGAGGGAAGAACAGAATAAAAGTCTGATCCAGACCTCTGCTGCAGCTTGTGTAACTGAGAAGTTCCTTCCTTATGCTAAAGTCTGAGCATCTTACGGGTTTGCAGTCTTAAGATGGTCAATGGTTAACAGTTAACACAAATTCTCAAGAAAAATGGGTCAAAACAGCCCTGATTGTTGGAAGTATTTTCTATAAAATGAAGTTTATAAAAGTGAATTCTGTTTGGGATTCCTTTAAATTCAGTTCAGAAATATTTTGTTTTTATCCCAAAAGGAAACTAAATGCTCCAATCAAGAGCGGTTCAATTCTAGAGAGTGCAATTTGCCTATAAATTGGTTAAAGAAAGTCAAACCTGCCTGACATGTGCACCAGTCAGTTTTTAGTCCTGAACTTACCATTCTCTCCTTCAAAGGTCTGCTTTTAGTTTGTTTCTAAAGTAATCTGACCCCAACTGAAGCAAGTTCCTCTGAGGTCATTAATGTTTTTCTAACAGCTGTTGTGGTTTTAGAAAAGAGATAGAAGAAAACTGAAGAACAACAAGAACAATCTCAAGCTTCCTCAATTTCTTCAGTCAGAGGTTTCTTCGGTACAACTGTAATGCAGACTGCTACAGGAGAGTCTTCCTGGCCGCAGTCAGGAGCATCTGGGACTCTAGATGCTGAGTTACAATAATAGTTAATTTCCCTCTGGGATTAATAAAGTTTTTCTGAAGTGAAGTGAACTTAAACTTCAAACAGGAAAGGGAGAAGACTGGAACTGGACCAGTCACACATCTGAGGTGGTCTGGTGTTCCACCCATGACTAGACTTTAGTTTTAGACTATTTTTTATTACAAAAACTGAAGGTTCTACCACTTGTTTGCTTTGAAGTAAAACTGACAAAAGGAAGTAAAAGTGAGTTGATCAGCAGCATCAGAGCTCTGTCTGGAAGTGGCTGCAGCATGAGGGAGACCAGGAAGCAGCAGAGGTCCAGGTTCCTCCAGAGCATGACCTCCATCTCCACAGGTCATTCAGAGATGTGATCAGCTTATTACAACGCTGTCTAAAGCCCAGGACCTGATCCACAACAGAGAGGTTGGTCTCCCAGGGCAACAAAACTCTGTTTAATAATTAGTCGCTGTGGGCACGTCTACTAAAACTTGGGTTGTTAAGTATGATAGATTTTTGCTCTTGTTCTTGAAGTCCAGAGTAGAACTAAATTCTGTTCCTCAGAGTGTTTGCTCTAACAGAGGACGGCCCTGGACAGGAAGTAGTCCTCTGGTTCTGAGCACATGACCAGCAGCAGCTGCTGACACTAAACAATCCAAGTGGAAGAACACTGAAATCCTCTGGGGCTGGTCAGAGCCAGACACCAGCTGCTGACTCCTGAACATAGAATAGAGAACATGGAAGAGGCGGTTCTACAGGATGCTCCTGGGTCAGAACACGACTAAAGCTCCACATTGTTTTTAAAGCTTAAATATGAAAAAAAAACAAGTGTGGTGCGGCTCCCGGTTTTACCTGGAGTTGGTTGAAATAATATTGTGCAGACAAACACACTTCACTATCTTACTTTAGTAAAGTAAGGCAGCAGTGGTAACCCACATAATACTTCAACAATTAGTCTTTGTGTTTGAAGATATTCTTGGGAATTCAAATCTTATTCCATAAACAAAATTATTTAATCTTTTAATGTGTTTTATGGGGTTTTTGTGTTTCTCCCATGAAAAAATATATCCTTTAATTTTTAGAATTCTCAGTTTTCTACCCTTAAATATTATGTTTAAAGAAGAACATGTTGAAAGGAGGGGGAAAAAATGAAGGAAGGAAAGAAGGAAGAGGGGGAGGGACCACACTAAGCTTTCTGTAAGTTCTGAACTGAGACATTATTAAAGTTTCTGATAAAAAGCACTGATCTGACCAAAGCTTCAGTTCTGACAGGACCAGGACAGCTGTCACATGAAGCCTGTTCTGATGTGCTTTGCATGTTTCTATAGAGGCCTGGAGGGAAGTTTTTACCGTTCCTCAGCGCGCTGTCTGATCTCCTCTCTCCTCCTGGCAAATCTCTCCTCATCTCTGTCAGGCCTTCACATAAAAGAAACATGAGAATCACTGCACATCACAGCTCAACAAATAACAAAAAGCCTTCAGTTTTCTGGAGCTATTTGGGTAGCTTCACTCGCTTTATTCTAATGCGAAACAACAAGGAGGTTCCAAGTTTTGTTATACACCATTACTGATGCTGAACACATTGAAATATAAAAAGTGAAGCAGAAGTGAAGTGAGATAGTGGAGTTCCAGGAAGGTTTGATTCCTACTAACAGTTCTGTCAGTGACTGACAGGCCGGCAGACGGCTGACTGACTGATGGGATGGTTTTATTTTCACTGCAACACAATAACTGAGCACCACACACACACACACACCCACACCTACACCCCCCCACACACACAAACTTAAAAGCCAAATTCAGTTCAGTTCCTGAAGATTCATGAATGCTGCCTTGTGATACTGAATGTAGGAGCTTCTTTGTTGCCATGAAACGAAAATAATTAATTACTGTATGATCATACTTCTTTTTCCGTAATTAAAGCAACAAGAAAGTAGCAAACAATCCAGCAGCATCCGCAAAAAAAAAACATAAACGTTTAACACAGGAGCAGAGAAGAAGAAGAAAATAGTTGCATTTGGGGCAAAGTGTTGCCCCAAATACTGCATCAATGTGCTGGAGTTTGTAAATGTCAATCAGAAACCTCAAAACCCAACCACACAGATATTCATCTTTATGAAATGATCAACATTTAAATACCTACATGATGCTATTATAAGATCTTTAGCTTGTTTTGGTATGATGTCTTCACTATACTACTATATCAAAACATACTGGCTTAACATGATCATCTCTTTCTGTTGGAATAATTGTACAGATAATGTCTGCTTGGGTTAGTTTATTGAGAATAAACTTTTATTATTTATTATATCTCCAGCTAAAATCTCAAACTTGTTTTCACCTGCTAAAAAAACAAGAAACAACGTCACAAGTTGGTCTTGTTGGAATGACCAGTCTGCTTGTTTTGAGGCTTTAATCTGAACTTGTTGTGATGTTACAGAATGATGCAGTCATGTGACCTCACCTTGAGCGTCGTCTTTTGCAGCAGCAGCAACAGCAGCAGCAGACGCTGATGCCGATCAGGATGGTTCCGGCCACCACTGCCAGGGCGATGATCAGCGCTTCAAAGTTCACTGAGACACACACACAAATAAGCATAGCATCAAACATTTTCCTGTTCAAAAGATCCTTAAGGTTCAGTAAGAAACATCCCGCAGGACACTCAACACATTTGGCTGCAGCTCCACCTGCTGGTTTATCCATAATACTGCAGGTTTTTCATAGTACAGTGAAACTCTAAGTTTCAGTTTCCAGTGAAACACAGAGTTCAGAAGGGCCTCTAATCAGGTGGAGACTAAAATTACCCCATATTGTCCCCAGATCCCACAGCCTAACCAGTGGCTGAACACAAGACTACAGGAATCACAAAGTCAATGTTAGATTGAAACAATTTGTGTCATTGTGGAGTATCATGGCTCACATTAAGTCCTAAAAGTGAGTCAGAAATAAACAAGTTTAAATATGAAACAATTTTGAAGTGTATAATAAAACCTATGCTAATATAACCATTAGAGAAACAAGTAGTCATAAAATAATGAACAACTCTTACAGAGTCTAAAGTTAATTTCACAAAATATCAGTTGCTGACGATAAAAAAAAAAAAACAACTAAAGTTTTACGAATAACAAATGGAGCGTTTATCTATTTTGTAGGTTTTTTCATGAAACAATTACATTAGATTTTCACAACAGGATGACAGTAAATTTATTTAGATCTATTTTTCTTGCTAATAATTTGGTAACTCTGTCCAAAGATCAACATCCCATATAAGAAAATGTAGACATCTTTTTGAAAAAGTTTTATGTTTTTCTTTATACTAACATAAAAATAGGAAAAAGATGGGTGCACTTTAAGAATGACAACAAATTTTCTGTCATATACATTAATAAAAAATTAGGAGATGTTGTATTTTTCAAAAGCTCAGGTAATATTTGTGTCTTACTTAAATAGACTGAGAGAAAAAATGTCTCTGTGTTTGAAAGGTTCTTAACATTTAACTCATGAAGTTTCTCTCTTCAGTTCAGTAAACATGGGGAATCCCCGATCTGCACCCAGTTCCAACTTACAATTATGAAGCTGCTGGGTTGGACTTTTAAAAATAAATAAAGAGGAAGCATGTAGACTGCAGTTAGGGAAAGATATAGAGCCAACAGATATGTCAGAGACAGTGAAACAATTCACAGTTAGAGGAAACGAAAGTTTTGACTGAAACATGTCACTCAATTGTTGAGGCCCGGAAATAAAAACATAGAAGGAAATTTGCCTGTTTTGAACAGGCATGTCTATTTAAAAAGCATTTAAGGTTCCATATGTCAGGGTGGGTTTTGTTTGGTTATATGTTTAAATCACGGCAATAAGTAATTCCACCTTAAATTCAATCAAACTATAAGAGTGACGTCCTCTTCCCAAAGAAGGCAGTCTTCAGTTTCTCTGAAAGTCAAAAGTAAACAGAGAGAGCAACAAGACCAACTCACACCAGCACACCCCCCACCGGGCCTGAGACAGCGGGCACAGCGATGCTGGGGGCAACAGCCAGGTCACAGGGTAATCTGTGCAGTTGTTGGTGGCAAAACACCAGAGACACTGTGGAGACAACATGAAAACATCAGACCCAGAAGTTTCATTTATTACAGTTCACTCACTGTCTGCCGGGTCATGATAAAACAATAAGGACTTGTTAACCAGCGAGAGGTTATTCTGGGTTAGTATGGTTTGATCAAGAGTTCTTTATTAATGTCATTGGAGTCAAATATCCCCTCAAAAATAAAAAAATAAAAATAAAGGAACATAAATTACATTTAAGTAAATATTAATCTCTCTATTCCATCAAATATAGAGGAAATAATCTTCTATGTTATCTTCTATAACATAGAAGATAACTTTTTTAAGAGAAAAAGTCAGATACAGCAAATGGCCAAGTGGGACATGACACACCATGGTAGTGCAAACAAATGTACTGACGAAAGCTCTTCATAAGGAAATGTCACTATGACAACATGCTCATCATTTGACTAAGTAAAGACTAAGACATAAACAGAAAACTACATGTTTTATTGAAATATTGTAAGAAAAAAACAGCATCATTATTAGTGGTGAGAACCCACACTTTCAATAAATCCAGAAAACATATTTCCTAAATATTTCATGCGAACAGATCCATTAAAGATAATATATTATTTTAAGAGAAAGATCAAAGGACAGTAAAACCATAATTTACAAAGTGGAAAAAATATGAGGGCAAAGGTCTGGATTTATCACCCACCTTAGCATGAGGAACGCAGCTGTCACAGTTCTTGTTGATGGAACATGCTGAATGAAAGGAGATTAAAAATAAACTTGATGAGAAAACTGTCATTTGCAACAAATATTCAGTGTGGATGCTCAAAACTGAAGGGATAATCTGAAATGTGCTGAAGAAAAAATTAATTCAGGTTAAATCAATTTTAAAAAAGCAATCAAATCAAAATAGTAAATTGCAATTGTACTAAAACTTGTTAACACAGTGTTAATCTAAACAGAAGAAATAATTCGAACTGCAGTACAGAAGAACATTTATGACAAAGACTTTGACACAGTTGGTTCCATAAGGACAGGAGCTGATTTTATTGTTCCAGTGTCAGAAAGGAAAATACCAAGGTTAATCATTATGATTCCTTTATCTTAATAAGCTGCGTTGATATTTTTCGTGACCTTTAAAGCTTCATAAGTGGGAGGGATGTAATAAATTCATAAACACAGTTATTGGCAAACCCCACAATGTCGGACAGAAGACTGATTTCGCAACATCTGGAGGCAGCACTATTAGTAAGAATGCCTCAGAAAAACCCAGTATTTCACCAAAAATGACTTTCAAAAAGAAATACTAAAATGTTAAACTTGTTAGATACAACCCAGAGTGAAGAGTGTGAAGTAACCCTTCAAAGAGCACAAGGGCACTGAATCACCTGAAAGTTTCTGGAGGAAAAACACCAAGTAATGAAGCTAAAACTCCAAATGAAGTTTTAGACCAAAAAAAGAAAGTTTTTTTCAGGTCAGAAACAGACTACCAATGTGCACACATACACGCCTTTCAGTAGTGGCGTTGCTTCTAAATCCAGCTAAATATCTAGTTAATTTCCTCTGAAACGTCACCAAACTGAAGTTAAGCTTTCATAAACATGCAATAAAAATTTAGCACGTAAAAGCTAACTTCAGAAAGAAAATGACGGAACTTACGGGGTGGTGGCGGCGCAGTTGTTTGGCATTTACCCTGGCTAACAAAGCTAACAAGCAGCAGCCCAACAACAGACAACACGAAAAAGGTCATAGTAACTCTGCCCGGTAGTAACATGGACATAATGAACGGAAAAAAACAGACGACTGGACACGGGAGTCGTGTTTAAAAGAGTAGACTATCCGCTGGTTGACAGTGAACGACTGCTCCTCGTCTCTGCTATTTCTGTTTACTTGGACGACGTCACTTCCTGAATTGACGACACTGAAGTTAGCTTCGGCAAGCCTTGCCATAAACCTTTCTCACACCAGTGTTGTTTGTAACCTTCTTCACTAGTAAATATATTATTTTAACATTGACGAACATTTAGTTCTAAACTAGAATAACTGCTTTAAACGTCATGCTTGATCAAGTTAGATTACATTCATAAGCATTAACTGTGCACTGGAGCCAAAATACTAAAGCCAAAATAAAGTGAAATCATTATTTGACCAGAAGGTGGCAGTGTTTACGCATCTACTATTAATCTGACAGCAGGGAGTTTTTTTTTTATTTTATGTTCAGGTATGTAAAGACTTTGCACATTTTCACAAGAAAATTGAGATACAACCGCAAAGGAACAACTATTCTCTAATTTATATGGGAAGTGATGTATTTCGTGGATCTGAGGCAGTTAAATGCCTCAGATTTGTGCTCTTTTGAGATTTTAAAACTAAACTGAAGTAGAAAAGAAACATAATTTGTCCCCTAAAGGGGAAATTTATATGTTGTTGCAGCTGATTCACACACAATTTGAAGCATGCAGATTTACACAAAAATATATAAAAACAGAAAATGGAAAAAAGATTGTACAGTGAGAAAAAATTTACAACCAAAAGAAAAAAGGTACCTGTATTAAAAAATAGTATACTATTTTCTGATAAATGCCCAACTGAGTAAGCACATAAATAAATAGCAAATGTACATATATATTTGTGCATAAAAAACAGAAAATTACAGAATATTAAAAAAACCTATGCAAACAATTGCAGGCATTACAGTTTCTTGGGTACAGTAATGGTTCAGCTGTATAAAGGACCTGCTGTAAGACTCCTTTGTGCACACGTGCACCAGTGTGTCGCTGAAGGAGCTCTGCAGTTCAGTAGCTGCTTCATGCATGGGATGGGAGACATTGGGCCTCAGTGATGTTCTTTTTGCTTGTGAATAACTTCAGCTCAGAAAATGAACTAAACACTGATGGGTGTTTAGTTCACCCTTCATGCACCCTTTACGCTGATTGATGTCTGATAAAGTAGCTTTGGTTTGCACACATGTAGTCACTGGCACAAGTAAATATAGAACAGTGGAAGGATTTGTAACTGAAAGATTGAGAAACAGCTTAGTATAACAGATGTTCATGTTAAAACATTTTGTAGAGATGACCAAAAAAAAAGTTGTCTTCTAATGTATTGCTCCATCTGTTGTACACAGAATCTCGATTCACTTTTATCTTCTCTTTTTCTCATATCTAGCAAAGGTAAAAAAAAAACACTGATCTAGTCAAATTCAAGCAGATGATTTAGCTGTCATAGCGTGTTTCTGTCCTGTACCTCAGTGTAAACACAGAAACTTCTTATTTATTAGTTTGTAAGAATGTTAAAATTTGCCCAACCCAGTTGAAAAACAAAAGTTAACAATGAACAGTGTCAGCAGCTAGCTGACACAGTAAATGTAATACTAATTAGCATGCAATATGCTCTAAAATGTTAAAACACTTATGGGTATTTTATAGTTTTTATTTTATTTTAATAAATTTTATTTTATTTTATACATTGTATTTTATTTTAAAACATCTCATCTTAGATCCACAGCACCAGAAACCTTTCCCCACTTTGCGGGGAGAACATCACATTAGCCTTATTAGTGCTGATGTACAGGAGTTGCCAAGGTGAAAAAAGCAGCAGAAACATATCATGAGTCATCGTTTTCTGATAAGAAGTTGTTTACTGCTGTCCACCAGCTTCAGGAAATGACTGCATTCTTTAATGTTTCATAATCTAATAAAAAGGGGCTCTTGCTAGGTTCCAGCAGTGTGTTGCTGCTGATGCTGCTAGCTGGGTGGCAGTGAAGTAAAGGGATAAAATGCCATTGGCCAAATCACCTTTTATCCCTTGCCCCTACCACTTAATCTTGTCTCACTGTCCTGGGCGGTCGTGCTATGGTGAGCATGTTCTGACTCCACATTCATTCTGGGATGGAGGGAGAAGTTATGAATGTAAAACAGCCTTTAGAAGGGACATTTTTCAAGGAAACAACACAACGAAATGAAAGAATTCAGAGCATTCATCTGTTTTCTGTACGTACTTGCTTGATATTGTTCTAATTGAAGGAGGGGGACAGACAGTACTCTGGGTGGGGTGAGTGGTAAATGAGAATGAAGGATCTCCAGTAGCAGTCAGTCTTGCAGTGAATTTGAAGAAGCCTCTGACTGAGGACTATTGCTGCACAAACATTTCACAGCTGTCAGAAACAGCTCAGTTTACTGCTAAACATGCTGGGTAGTGTTATATGTTTGCCATAGGTACCATATACCGCCCCCTAGAGTTTAGCACAGATGACCCAAGCAGAGTATAAAAATTGTGCCAGCTTGATTCTGCTCTGAATGTACATGTGTCAAGCAGAAACCGAACTTAACCCAACTTCCCTTTCCTGCTGCAGAAAAGCTCCTGATGGCATGATGCTGCCACTATTATATGTATTGTATTCTCAGTATGCAGGCAGTTGAGATCATGAGCACCTTCTTCCAACAGAGCCATAATGCTGGCTGTGATGCTAAAGGCTTCATATCAATATCGATATCTATCTATCTATCTATCTATCTATCTATCTATCTATCTATCTATCTATCTATCTATCTATCTATCTATCTATCTATCTATCTATCTATCTATCTATCTATCTATCTATCTATCTATCTATCTATCTATCTATCTATCTATCTATCTATCTATCTATCTATCTATCTATCTATCTATCTATCTATCTATCTATCTATCTATCTATCTATCTATCTATCTATCTATCTATCTATCTATCTATCTATCTATCTATCTATCTATCTATCTATCTATCTATCTATCTATCTATCTATCTATCTATCTATCTATCTATCTATCTATCTATCTATCTATCTATCTATCTATCTATCTATCTATCTATCTATCTATCTATCTATCTATCTATCTATCTATCTATCTATCTATCTAAAAACAAAACAAACAAACAAAAAAATATTCAGTCAAATTCATAAGAAACTAAGAAAAAATCTTTACTTCCTTATACTGGTCACAAGGTGGCATAAGAAGTCTGCAAAAGTAAAGCAGACTTTTGTAATCATGCAGAAAAACGATCACGTGGAAACAAAGGGTCCATGTTCGCACCAGTACAATAATTTAATGTCTTAAAATTCTGCTTTGCTATTTTTCTTTCTTTTCCTTATTTTCTTTCAGAAATCATTGGTCAGGTTGATCTGTAGAATGATGCAGGGAGAACAAAACATGCAGAATACTGGGTTCATATGGACATGATACACAGGGCTGATATAATTTCCTTTAGCAACCAAAACTGCTAAGCCAATGGCACCCATAATTACAAAGAATAGAGATTTATTGCTATTCCTTTGCTGATCTTTGAACCACCGTTTTTAATGGACTGCTGTTTTTCTCCTTTTCTTTATAATTTCCAGGCTATCAATGAGACATTTACAGTCATGGTGGGATTTTTAATAATAACGTCTTTACTGTTATTTCTTCATCTGTTTAAAGTCAAAGTCCTGCTGTGTGCAGTTTCCTTGCAGTCTGCCTCTGGATTCTCGAGCGCTGCATCATACAGCCTCTCTCCTAGTTCCCACTTTAATTAATTTTCCTTATTACGTTCCTCTGTAGGGTGCCTTGTCTCATTTTAAAGTCTGTTTAAACACGTTTTAATATCTTTCAGCTCTGCTAAAGTGTGCAGCGTTCAGGAAGGACAGGGCTTCTTCACAGTGGGATAGACACATGCAGGAAATCCCTTTCTGTTAGGTAAAGACAAAGACTTCTTCAGTTTGAAGCCATACCAGAGACATAAAGTCAAGCAGAGGAGGAGCATGTAGATACAGATTTGTTTGTCTACATCTTGTCTGTTCTGTGTAAGATGAAGATTCAGATATTGCTTCATTCAATAGCAATGAGGAATAGCTGAAATGTGACATCCTGTTGATTCCAAGTTTGAGTCCAAACCTGATTTTTCTTCAACCACTCTTCTTTCAAATTCTTGTCACTCATCACTTAAATGCCACGCTTTGTGATGGTTTCGTTTGTGATTTCAGTGGTGCATAGAAGCATTTAGCGTCTATCCATCACAAATCTGGAAAAAACTTTTGTAAAATATCAAAACTGCTGAAACACTGAGTTCCTTTAAATGTACACTAAAAACCCACCTGTTTAGAATGGCTTTTGACCCATAATAAATGAAACACTAATCAACCCTTTGCTGTGTAATGATGGCATTTGGCAAAATATAATGTCTCACATGTAATGTAATATAATGTCTCACTTTGTATTTTTGTGCTTTTATGATGCAACGCCTTGTTGCTGAAATGTGCTTTGCAAATAAACTTTATTGATTTACTAAGGGAGAAATGTCTCCAAACCAATCTGGAGTATTCTGAACAGACAGTAAGCATGAACTGACAACAGGCTGAGCTGACTGGGCACTGTGCTCCTCACTGCCCCATGCAGCTAATGGGTGATTTACACTCAGTTTGTTCACATTAGTTCATTCAGTCTTGTCAAGGACAATAATCCCTTTTAGACCCTTTCCATCCCAAACCAGTCCACTAACAAATTACTTAGTGACAAAATCACTATGAAATCACTATCACTAATCACTACTAGATCAGAATGAAAAATATACTAAACAATGAGAAGAGGTTTAAAGTGGTGAGAGTGAATTGAACTGAATTGTGCTTCAAGATTTTTCAGGAGGAAGCATAATTCATGATTCCATTGATAACAAGTCTTTCAGGTGAAGCAGAAAAGAAGCTGCAGATCATCACACCACCACTGTGTTTCACTGTAGGTACCATCTATTTCTGAAGTACTATGTTAGTTTAATTCCACTGATAACCTTCCTTCTACTCTCGTCTCGTCAGTTTACAGAATAGTTTTCTACAAAATTTCCAAAATAAGATTTAATAAAAAAAGATTTCAGTGCTCTTTTTAAAAAAACTGTGCTTTTTAAAATTTTAAGTGTTTAGGTTATTCCATTCTTGTAGACAACAACTTTGTTTTTGGACAAATTAACTTTGTCTCACAAGAGTATCTGGACAATGGATGGATGTATGGATGTATGTGTGGATGGATGGATGAAATATAAATAGTAGTTTGTATATCCACATGCCATCTTCATCTGACATATTAATTTGCTCATCTGGAACCTGCAAATCTGACAAAAAAAAGGAAACACTTTTCTACAGTGCAGCATCTTAACAACAGTGAACCTCTCTGCAGTAGAACAGGTCTGCATATGAAATGTTGCCTTGCAGAGGCTAATACACAGCCACATAAAGGCACACAGAGTTGATTATAGCTTATTTTAGACCTCAGGAGTCTGCAGCAAACTTCCATATTTCCAGTCATCAGCATGCTCACCACGTGACACCTCCCCCACCTTTTTCTCAATCTTTCTCACTCTCCTCCGCCTCCTTTTTTCCCCTCTCTCCCGCTGTGTGTCTCCCTCTCTTCCCTTCTCCTCTGGCTCAGTGGTGTGTTTCCAAGAGATAAGACCCTTGCTCATTTCACACATGAGGAGAGTGCAGTTGGAAAAGGCTATATATGTATGCGTGTGTGTGCGCAAATATACCTGTGTTTGTGACCATGTGCGTGTATGCATGTGTGTGTGTGACGTTGCACACTTATGTATGTGTTGAAAGTTGGAGAAAAAGAGAGCAAGTACGGATTCTGTCAAAGTTTTCTCCACTTGAAGCTGCCTCCTTACTCTCAGTGATTTGTCTATCCTGCAGAGCAGTCTGACAGGAGCAGAAAGCAACAGCTGCTTCCCTGTTAAAGTCCCTGTTTTCATTTCAGCAAGCTTTAAAAATACTGACCAAAGCCCAGGCTACCAATTTTGTTATGCTGCCGATTGCAAATAAAGTCAAGATTCAAAATGTTTTGCAAAACCACTCTGTGTTTCTGGGTAACCCAGGACCAGAAACCTGGTGGAGGATCAAAACCAGCAGGGCGTCAGCCAGGAAGCAAAGTCGGCAAGGTTAAAAAACAGAAACAGGAAAACAAGATTAAAAGCATTGAGCTTTGCTTGAGGCTCAGCGTGGTCAAGTGAATGCACAAAGTTGCTAAATGCTGTCAAGTGCTAATAAGTCCCCCCCAAAAAAATAAAACTAACAAAAAGCAAAACAGAAGCTAACATAATTGGGTTCTGCTTAAATGAATCCCTCAGGTCGTTGCATGCCACCCACAAATATTGCCATGATGTTGCATGTGTGTTCATATGCTGAGAGAAAATGAGAATCTACTTTGGTTTCTACAGAGAGAGTCAAGTTGGCAATAAACAGGGAGGTTAACTTAGTGACATTCGTTCTGGATGTTAGTGATGGAAATGTAGACCTGCAGCATTTCATTCATGAGGCCCACAACATCCAAATGTATAAGGTCATGCATATGTATGGAGTTAAGCAAAATTCCTTAATATAAATTTGCATATGCAGATACATGTAGTGGCTGTATGACAAAGTAAAATACACATAATGGGAAATAAGGGGACAACGATTTGTAATGTTACAAACACTCCAGGTATGTTTGTAACATTGTGACATGTAAATCTCAAAGGAGTTGATTTTATACTTTAACTTCCCACATCTTTCTAACTGAGCTGCATAAAAACAAAAACTACCATAATAATACAGAAATGCAGACATGTATGTAAGCATTTGGCATCTCTTCATTAAAACGGAATGTAAACAGGAAGCCACAGTGAGGTAATATTTTTACATGGTGCATGTCTGTGAAGAACAAAGATAATTTTTCCTCATCACTTCCTGAGCTAAATGTTTCAGGAATAAGAATACCTCAACAATTATTTTCTACAAAGCAAAACTAACAAATTAAAAGACAAACAAACAAACACCAAAATCTTGCTTGCAATGTAAGCCATTTGTCACATTTCTGTTCTTTGTTCTCAGGAGGAATTAGGGTTTTGACTGAGAACCACTCAGAGTGCTTTTGTGAAATAAAATGACCCAAATGATTTATCTTTTTAATCTTTGTTTGCTTTCTCCGCTCTACAAGAACAACATCTGCATGACGTAACATGCTTTAATCTAGGCCATTTACATTGCTTTTGTTAACCTTTCTGTCGACTGCAGCAGAGACTACGCAATGCAGCTGAGTAATAACTTAACAGTTTTTTTGTTCCTCCTTCTGGCTTCTGTGGGTATAGTTTGGCAGGAGAACAGGTGTTCATGATGGTGCTCATTTGCACAATCTGTTTGGCCCCTGAAGAGCAGAGAGGAGGCATCACTTCGAGGGAACTCTTGGACAGCTTAGAGAAACCCACCTGGCTTGTTTGTCAGAGAGCACACTAAGGCCTGGATCAGACTCTGATGTGTTGGACATCAGACAGTGGCCTGGAGCCGTAGTCTTCGAAGACATTTGACCAGATCCAGAACATTATAATGAATGAGGCAGTCCATTGTGTTGTAGTGCACACCAACACCTCCGATTTGACCTTCTAAGTCATCAAAGAACTGCTTTTCCACAGGACACTTCAAAATGTCCTGCCAGACCAGCTGTCCACCAACATGGCGTCCCGGGACGCCCCAAGTATTCGAAAAATACAGTATGACCTTGTATAGTGTTAGCTCACAAAGCTTTCTCTGAGTCTGTACCTGAGTAATTTCTTTCTGCTGATTTGGGAATGTAGGATCTGTAATTAATTCATGATGTAAATGCTTTATTTTCCAATAATGTGTCAAACCTTTGGTGTGAGCCTGTTGTCCTTTTTAATGAATAAATTGGATGTTATTTACATAAATAATGGTGTGAAAACAGCCTCAGTTATATATTAACATGGTTGACGTAATGGATTGGTAGATATTAAAGGTCTAATTGAAGCCACAGTCCACAGATGTTCTGATATTTTGGTTTTGAGTTTTTCTTTTTCATTAGTGGTAGAGGCAGAAATGGTTAACAGAGGTATCTGCTGTGGTCCTAAACAAAACCAAAACATCACAAACATTAAGTAATCTCTCATTCAGACAGTCAAGCAGCAACAGTAATTCAGCAGGAAATATCTTGAAGGGCAATTCAATAATTAAGAATTCTGTAAGGGTGATGAAATATTGAGTTCCTATAAAACAAGGCTAAAACCAAATGTCTTCAGAGTTTCCTGCGATTCACTGTAAATGGAACATTGATCAACATATTTGATGTACTGTATATATGAAGATTATTTGAATGATGGCATTTGATAAAATGTAATTGCTTGTTTCAAAACCAGTTAATATATTCGGTTTCCATGATGTAAAATAATTTGAAGTGCCTTGTTGCTGAAATGTGTGGTACAAGTACATTTGACTTGACAGAAAATGCATTTTGGGTTATTTGCAGATGATACTTTCTGCATTGATGTGCCATTTGGCTAAACTAAATTCTGATAAGTCACACCAAACCACTTCACCTGGTCTCACTCCCACTGCTGAACAAAACCATCAACCAGTAGGCACTTGGAGTTAGGTGCCTTTGATCACAGAACTTTGACTCGTGGCAGTGGAGAAAACTGAAACTGAATTCAACTCTTCCCATAGGAAGAAAGCTACACCTGCCATTAAGCCAGAGTTGCTTTAAAAACCTTAAACATGCATGTCAGTTTGACATCCAGTGTTTGCAGGGCAGGGAAACCTGTTTAAATGTTGGATTTAAAATTTAGAAATCAACAGTAAAGAAAACCAAGCAGAAAAGCTTAGTTAAGGTACTTAGAACATAAAACAAAGGGCAGACAACTTCAGCTGAATGCAGTGTATGAGTCAGACTTGAGGGAACTTTCCAGCAGGTAGAGCTGTCACTGGTGGGTGGACACTGGGTCTCAGTAAAGATCTCACACTTAGTTAAGATGAAGTCTTCTTATTCATTGCCATGGCAAAATATAGCAATCCAATGCGGTGCTATTTTAGGAAGTGTCAACATATTGCTTTATCTCTTGAAGCTTTGGTATCTTAGCAATCAGACACCCACTGTAAGTTATATTCAAACTATATGGTTAATATCAAATAACACTTTTGTGCAGTTCAGTGCCAAATGCTACTGTGTCTCCTCTAAGGATTCTGTTATTTATGGAATTTATGGAAATGATTTCCCATACTTGCAGTAGGAGGCTTTATACATTCCATATATCTAATGATCATTGCAACTTTAATCCTCGCTGCTATTCTGAAGCTTTTACTGCATTTTCTGAAATTTATTCCATTAATTTAACTGTTCTTGTTTAAACGATCCATTTGAAGTTAAAGTGCTATAATCGGCATGGAGAAATTGTGTGAATTACTCAGAACTTAATATGTATTGTAATATTTCATATCTTAGGTCATAATCTTTGGAAGATGCCAATGAGAAACTGGCTCTACTGCTGTTTTTTTAAGGAGTCATTGAAACATGACTTTGTCTCCCTTGGAAACTATTTCATTACTGCGTAAAGAAGGAAATGATCCTGCCTGCCATAGCTCCTATAGAGCTATAAGTCTTTTCAATGCAGGTGTTAAGATTTTGTTTAAGCTGTTAGTATTTCCTTTGTTATTGTCAACCCTTCCTTTTTCTCTGTCACATATAGGGAACCATGCTATAAAACCAGAGTTTGCTGTCGTAAAAAAAATTACGGTTTCTACTTCTTCCAGCAGTATTCTAGCAATGCTAAATGTTGTCTATGGAGCACGTTTAGCTTTTTGTTAGTGAGGACTGTTAGCTGATGAAGTGTGGTGTATGATAGCATAATCTTCACATAAACCTTTTAGCTCCTCTGAAGATTACTGTGAACCTTTTTCTGTAAGCAGGATGGTTGGGATGCCCTGTCTACTAAACTGGTCTGTCAGTGATAGTATGACTGCACTCGTCTTAAAGTTCATCCACTTTTATAAATTTTGAGGGTTCATTGAATCTGCAGCTACATGGGAGAAACCATCTTCTCTGACTATTTGCATCTAAGACACTTGATACTCAGCAATTTCTATGGATTTAGCAAGTGTCAGATCCTCACCTCGGTAAAGGAGTCCTACTCTTTTTTAAGAACTCCTGAAATCATGGCATTGACTAAATTATCTATGTCAGCATACTCAGTTCATTATCAACAGGCTTAAATCCTTTACAAAATAGTCAATAATCTCATGTGATCAATATCAGCCACCTGCAAAGATGACACAGCTAATTCATCTTTAAACTGTTCAGTTAAAAGTGCAGTATTTAAGTTATTATATTTAGATTTTTACTGCGCAATAGCCAGGCCCGCCCTAAACCTTGCAACTCCTTTGGCAGACAACTGACCAGTTCTCCGTCTAACGGGTCCGGAAAGTCTCTAAAACCTGGGTATCACCCTGTGGAAGGACTGACACAGACAATCTGTCTAAGTTAGCTCTAACTAACTACAATCCAGAAATTATGACCCTTTTCAGTTAAGAAGAAATCAGTTGAGTAGCCCTCACAATTGCATAACTCCAATAACCACTTCTGTTAACGGTAGCCCTCTCTCTAATAATAATGAGCACTTGTTAATGGCTAGATTAGTTTTAGCGACTTTGTAAGCCCCAGGGTCATTATTTTTAAAACTACTAAAAGGAAAGTCTAAACCCACCACATTACTAGAATCACGTACATTGATTTTACATTAAGTAGAAGTACCAAAACCAATAGATGACTCAATTAATTTCAATGTCCACAAAACTCATTAGAATTTTAATATACACATTTATTAAGCAAGAGTTGAGGAAGGGTAAATGACAACCATGATTAATTATCAATGATTATGAGTATTTAAGAACAAAAATCAATTTGGACAAATCAACATGAACTTCCCCTAACTTCTTTCCCTGAACCGTGTCATCAATTTACTAAGCAAGGCTTTGGGGTGCAGGCAGACTCATACCCAGATTATGAAGGATCTCAGCAACAGAAGGCTTTAGTGTCCTTGGACAGAGTCTTGTCTTAGCATGACAGATCCTCTTTTGAATAGAAACAAAGCAGAGCTTGTTGTTGTCTTCCAAATGGACAGTTCTTCATCACTCTTGTGACCTTTGTCTAATCCCCAAGTCGGTCTCAGCAATTCTGAGATCGCCACGATCAAATCAGGAGCCAGAGTTGAGGGGCAATGGATCACGTCTCCCTTTTGGCGGAGTGAAGACTTGCCATCCCTCTGGTTCCAGGGCACGGCTTTCTGCTGGTCCTCTGGTCTGCTTCTGTCAGCTCGACACAGTGGAGACGAAGAACCAAGCTTCTCTTTTCCTTCAAGTTTTTATACTCTCTCTCCTCATTGTTGTGTATTGTGTATTGTGTATGTGACTTCTCAAGCATTCAATAACCTCATGGAAAGTCCCATGCCTTCCCATATTCGGTCAACACCCTGTCCATTTCGGCTCTGTGTGTATATCTCCACTCAAGCATATGGCCCAACGCCCAGATTCACTTCCCCTATTTGGGACACCGATCAGAATATGTTCACCTTGTCTTGGGACATGTTCATCAGTGAATCAACATACAAGATTACTTCAGTCTTTCAGCCCTTCATGATCTGTTTTCTGTGTGAACCTGGAAGGACCTCACCTCCTCAAACCATGTTTTCACAAATATATCTATATATCTATATATATATAGATATATAGATCTATCTATCTCTCTCTCTCTCTCTCTCTCTCTCTCTCTCTATATATATATATATATATATATATATATATATATATATATATATATATATAAACCAAAACAAAGTGTAATATGTAACTGAAAGTGGTATCTACAATGTGACCAGTTGGGGGAACAGACGTCTTGTTTTTGTGTCAACAGGGCAGAGAAAGGATTCTTCTTCAGTATCCTGGCCAACAATGATCACAAAACAGGAATAAAGGTAGGGATCAAATTGACCAATAATATAGGTACAATACAACACAAAAACATTCTCTAATATCTCAAGGGAAACGCGAAAAAATGTGATTTAGGTTTATGTTCAAACAGATTAGAAAAACAGCGAATCAGCAGAAAAAAAGCAGTGAAACACAAACACATTAAGCACTAATTAAGCAGTGGAGATGTATGAGCCGAAAACCTGTAATTTTCCACTCTTTACAAATGGAAAGGGTCATTACAGCTGTCTCTCAGATAAGCTTCAGGCTGCTTGTCAGAATGATATATTTTAGCATTCAATTAATTCCATGTCACAGAATGCATACATTATGAATTGTGCAAAATACTTATAGCAATCTTCCAGTTACATTCCTTCATCTCCAGGCTGATATTGTATTTGAGCTCTTACAGACTTCTCATTGAAGACGTCAGAGATAAATGAGACTGTGATGCTACGTATGCAAGCTTCCATCGTTAGCTGACAACAATAACGTTTTTGTGGTCAACACTGCCAAAATAATTGTGAATTATTATTATTTTGATTTTCTGTATTTTGCAATTTGATTAAAATGCAAAATAGTAGGTGTCTGCATTTATCATGTTAGCAACTTGAAACACTTTGAGTCTCTTGAATATTTAATTAAGGCTTCAAAAACACACAACCTATTTTAAGATTACCATCCTCAAGACACCATGGGTGATATGAGATACCATTGATAGATTAAAGGCAAATTAATCCAAATAAAAATTGCAGACAGGATTTCAACAGAGCATGGTAAGTCAAAGTAATTTTCATCTTTTCTTGTTATCTGTGTTTACTGTAGTCATTTTACCAAGACCTGCATGGCTCCTTGAACCTGTTGTCATTTCTCAATGCTTGTCTTCATGATTTTTATGACTTTGCAATTCAGGACTTCTGACTTGGTCTGCTCCTTATTGGTAGATGAATAACACATTTGTGTGATACAGGTCAAACAAGAGAACCTAAAAGAATGGACTGTGGCGGAAACTGAGTAGTGATTACACAACTCGATGGCTGGCAGTGTGGCCGAGAAATCGGTTTACCACAGACCTGCTGCTAACTAAGTGGTTAATAACTTGAGGTTAAGAGCTCCACCTTATTGTGATCTTCAGAAGGATGCAGTTTTACCACTGACAATGACTTAGTTCATTTATTTATGTATCGATGGTGACAGTGGGTGGGGGTTTTTGGAACTTCTGTGAACTGTGAAAGTCAATGTTCAAATTAGTAATTACCTCTGGTCCACTACTTAATTTGTTTTAATCTTTCTCAAGAACCATGGCGCTGGTTTTGCTGGACCCCAACACAACCTTTGACACTGTTGATTATGACATATTACTGAAACAACTGTAGAGTTGGGTAGGACCTTCTGGTCTAGTATTTAATTTTTTCAAACTCTTTCATAAAGATGTCTTTGTTTCAGTAGGTAATTTCTGAAACAAAGCAGAAGTCACATACGATGTCCTAGAACGACGTAAGAATGACTCTACTCCAATGCTTGGATGTGCCTTAACTTTCTCCAGATGAACAGAAAGAAAACCAACATAATTATTGTTGGTCCTAAAGAGGAATGATCTAGAGTCAGCACACAGCTTCAGTTATTACAGCAAGAAACCAGCACCAGGCCCGAAATCTTAGTGTAAAAGTGGACTCAGACCTGAACCTTCAGAGACACATGAAAACAGTTACACAGTCATCCTTCTATTACCTTTTTACCTGAAGAAAATTTCCAGGATTAGAGGACTAATGTCTCAGCAAGATCTAGAGAAACTCATCCATGCGTTTGCTTTAGTCACATTGTTTACTGCAACAGTCCCTTCTCAGGTCTACCGAAAAAAATCAAATCTCCAGCTGCAGCTGATCAAGAACGCTGCTGCTGGTATTCTCACTATAACCAAAACGATAGAAGAGATCATCCAGTTCAAAAGTCAATACACTGTCTCTCTGTGGTTTCATAGCATGGACTATTACAGTTCCTACTTTATAAATGACTGAACGGTTTAGCACCACCATCAAAGATCTGCTGTCATCAGCCTTCCAGACCTCTCAGGTCTTCTGGCTCTGGTTCTGCTCTGCATCCCCAAAACCAACCACAGACAAGCAGCATTTAGCTTCTATGCACCACAAATCAGGAACAAATTTCCAGAAAACTGCAAAACGGCTGAAACACTGAGTTCCTTTGAACCAAGATTAAAAACCTAGCTGTTACAGCTTCCTGGAACTAAAACATTAATCAGTATACCTGATGTATGTTTGCTTCAAGATTGTGATGATGGCATTTGACAAAATGTAATGTTTATTGCTTGTTTAATAATTGGTCACTGTATTATGTTTTTATTGTGCAAATCACTTTGAACTGCCTTGTTGTTGAAAGATACTAATGGACAAATAAACTTGACTTCACTTGACCTTTGGGAGAGTTGTAAATGTGATGATGTGGTGTTAATGTCTTTTACAAGCAGAGGAGCAACACAAACTCCACATCTTGTACATTCACAGTGTGTCTTCTGTGGCTGACAGAAAATAATTAAAGAGAAATTGAATTACATTAAATGAAGTCCATAAATCATGTTGTTACTTTGTCAGTGATTTACAAAAGCAACACGCCAACAATCAATTGCCTAATTATCTGAAAATGACCTGGTTAATGATGCTTTCCCAGGGCTGATCAGTTGACCTGTTACTAAGAAGTTGCTCACAATATATCTAATAATTAAACTGCTCAAACTGCTTTACATCACTCAGCTTGATGATGCTTCATTAAAAAAAATAATAAAATGAGCCATGTAATTTGGTTGCTGAGGGTGTCATATTATACACAAAAGCTGTGCACAAGGTTAACAGAAGACTTCAGAAGATTTTCCAGAAGACTCAACCATGTGCACAGAGGGCTTCTGCCTCTCTCTCACAGTACTGCAACTGTTAAACATTTTTAGTGTTCGGTTGTTTTGTTTTCACATTTGAGTGTTATGATATGTTGCTTGAAGTAGCTGTTTTTTCATTGATTGTCTTGGTCAGGCTTTGTGTATAAATCCCTGTGTATTCATTGTGAGGTCAGTTCTTGTTTGTTATACTGAGGTTGGTTTGCCTTTGTTGTTATGCTATTTTGGTCCCATTTTTCTTGATTCTTGAAATTTGATTTTGATGGCTTTTTAGAGAATATTTTTTATACCTCCTGGCTGAACCATGACAAAGACCTAAAAAAAACCCCTACAAAATAAAATATATTGACCTAAATGTGTGTTTTTGTTTTGCTTTATTATTATTATTATTTACAATAGCATGAATTTATGCAGTTTGTCACTTACAGTTACCCCCACAATAAGCCTTAATTCTTAGACTGAAGGCAATTGCTGCTGTCTTTTGTTGAAATAGACTGAAAAGATTTATTGTGCCTTGAAATGACATTTGTTGTGAATTGGGGATATGCAAACTGAACTGAATTGAAATACTTAAGCATTTCGGATCATCTGCTGGATGACTGAGAATCTACGTCAGTGGACCCAAACAATACTTTTCATAAAAATGAAAGTACTGAAATCTGTGTAAATTAAAGGCTCTTTACAAAACAGTCATTTCTGCTTCTGCTTCCACAGTGTGACTCATCTCTGCTGCTGTAGCTTCTCATTGTGAGAGACTTTTCAATTATCTGTTATCTGTAATTTGGGTTTTAAACTGCACAGCTTCCTTTTTATTTATTTTTTCTTGTTTCTTTAATCTAACAGCCATTGATTTTACTGAAGTAATTTCTCTTCAGCTGTCCAAAATGGCAACAAACAAGGAAAGCTACCTCTGATGGGCCAAATTAACCATGGCCTGTGTCCTGAAAATATTGAGTTTGATTATTTTGCCTTGTTATAGAGTCAAATAACTGGATCCCACTTTAAATGAATGTCAAAGTTCAATTTTCAGAACCAATCATGATTCTTTTCTGTCATCAAGGTGGTAGCCAAGGATTCCCTGTTCTTCTGGACAGCTTGAGTGTTAGCCACAACAAAATTAACTTAATTCTGGAGTGTGCCACACATTCATCTATGCTTGTTTTTTCTGCTCCCTTTTTCTCTTTAGTTTTGTCCCTTTTCTAGAAATTAAAGATTGCTAGATGCAGGAAGTGTGGGTCTACTGGAGCCTACTTTTAATATTTTGTGTAATAAAATGAGAGAATAACAAAGTGACATGTTACTTTATAGACTGAATGAATGTGTCTGAACAGCTTAATAAAATTAGATATGACTGTCATAACTGTTAATACAGACTCCAAGCTCAGATCAGTCAATGTGGAATTTACTCACAGCTGAAAAACAAAAATGACTATTTTTTAGGTTTAAAGTGGACCACTTACCCTCTGACTAACTGACTTTAAGATTTGCCACTCTCTTATCTTTCCACACTCCTGCTGTTGGTCCTGATAGAGGGCATTGTGATGGGAGCCTGGTATTCATGCTGGATGGATGCAATGTCTATCTGCTTCTACAAGGTTTGTGAAGCTGCTCCACAGCACCTCAGTTGTCTATGCTCAGAACTCTTTCTGACATCTTGTGATGCTACAGTTTTTTTAAGGTTAACAATATGTGCACACACATGCCCCCTCACACAAAGATCACTGTGACAGTGAATGTTTTCACAGTGATTCTGTCCAAAACAGTAACAAGAGACTGCAGTCCTTTGACAGTAAAGCAGTGGTGAGATAAATGTGTGCAGTCAAGCATAATTTCCATTCACATTGGACTTAAAAACAACATGAATATTGGTGTTAAGCCATGTTTTACCCACCTGTTCTGCCCTGACTCAGACAGTGGTATATAGCCACAGCACTAACCTCACAGTGCATTGAAGTGCCCCTTATATATTAGATCAGTGTTTCCCAATTCTGGTCTTCAGGGCACACTACCCTGTATGTTTTAGATGTTTCCTTCCTTGTTTTCCAACCCAGGTAATTTCAATTGACTGTTGAACTACAATGAGCTGAATCAGGTGTATTAACCCTCTGATGCGTACGTGGGTCTTTTTTGAACTGGTGAGGTCATCTTTTTGCAACATTTTTGTCATAAAAAGTTTTCTTCACTTCATATTCCAGATATTCCTCAAAAAACATATTACTGACAACATGCAATTAAAATGTTTAATTTAACATTTATCCATTTTACGAAATAGCATGTTTTATATTACTGGCTCATTCTTCTATGAGTGGGTCATAAATGACCCACATTCATTTCCTATGGAATTTAATGGGAATTAAATTAAGAACTTAACTAAGAAATCATGATCAGGCATAAAAAAGATTTTTTTTATAGGATTAAAGAAAAAGTGTCAAAAGTATTACTGACAAAACTTTAAAACTTATGTTTTATGTTATAAAAACTAAAGTTTATAAATGATTTATGTCAAATCATGATTGGTTTATGGTTAATGTCAAGTTGTCATAATGAAGACATTTTGAATAATGTCAACTTTGTATGAAAAGTGTCATGATCAACCGAATGACACTTTATGACAACAGTCCTAAATATTCATGAAGACTTACTCATGTTCATAACAGGTGTTATTCATATTTATGACGGTGTCACAACAGTCTTATTCACAACTCGTCAAATAAAGTGTTACCCATTATTTTAAATCAAAATGAGAAAAGTGGCATAAAAAGACATTGATTGAATCCCAGGTCAAAAAAAAAAAAAAAACAGTCACGGAAGACTGTATAGTCAGTCATTCATGCATCAGAGGATTAAAGCAAGGTAACATCTAAAATGGTCAGGGCAGTGGACCTTGACAACCACGGTTGGGAAACACTGCAATAGATGATCTATTATGGAAAACCTTTAAATGTTAATAACCACCAACCTGTTCATGGTGAATTCTGTCTCTTGGCAAATGATCACTGGAGATAGTCACTAGCCCGCCAAAGGAAATCTGTGGATCAAACAAAATATGCAACAGCCTGGAGAAAACTCAAAAAATCCTGCTGCCTGGGGGTCAGTAAGACAGTGTCACACAGTTTTCATTCCTGAGATGCTCTCCTTATCTCAAATACCAGAGAAAAGATGTACCACCACCAGACTTCTCATTTCACATCTATTCCATCTTAATGGGATTGCTCTAGAAATAGTCTCAGACCATGGTCATTGGAGCACAGTCTGAATTCTCATCTCATTTTGTTAGCGACAGCAGTAGGACAGTTTGTCCTGTAACTAGGGGGTAGATGGTTGTATCCTTGGGCAAGACACTTCACCCCCCCTTCCCTGCTGTTGGTGGTGAGAAGGACTGATGAGAGCCTTGTTTCTGTCAGACTGCTCTGGCAACAATCCTGAAGCCTGCTACGTCCAGCATGTGAATGTGTGTCAATGGGAATGACTGATTCCACTACAAAGTATCTTTGAGAGTCCAGAAAAGTGCTTTATAAAATTAAATGTCATTTCATTTAATAGTTTTCACCTTTATTCTAACAGTGTGAGAAGATTCAGCAGATGGAGGATTCGACCACCTATGAAAGACAAAAGTTGTAATGTCAGAACAGTTCTACTACCAGTTATATGATAAAGCTCCATTGCATAGTTATAGTTTAGCGCATTATTTCTAATGCTGTAAAATTATTGTATTTTCATTATATCATTGCTACAAGATAACTCTGTAAGACATCTGACAAAATGAGAATGCTCTGTAGAAAAGAAAGGAATAGATTACTATTTCAGTAGTTGATGTATTTTAATGATTTAGATAAAGTTATGAACTCCCCTTAGAATTTAATATTGAGCCCTAAAGCATGCTTAAATGATACTGTCCTTTATTTGATCATCATGTGTCCTCTTTGTGAATACTGCCAATCACATCCCAGCCAGATGCACATCTTCCAATCCCAGTAAGGCATAAGACAGCGTGATCCTGCCCCTAAGGGGGCCCATATGCCCACAGGACAAAAAAAAAGAAAAAAAGCCAGTTTATTAATTTGTTTTTTAATTGAATTTCTCCTGCTATTTCTTCGCTTAGTTAATCCCTGTGCTGGCCTCTAGGCAGATGATTGGCGTGTAATTACCGGCTGCTGCCGTGTGCACTTCCTTGTGCTTCTCTTCTCTGAAAAAAGTAAAATCTTTGGCCCATCTCTCCTCTCCATATCGGCCCCACAACTTCTGCCTTCCCTGAATCTAACCAACATCTAAAAAAATACCAATCACATTTTTTTCAAGTGGATATATATATATATATATATAATATATATATATATATATATATATATATATATATATATATATATATATATATATATATATATATATATATATATATATATATATAATCCTTTTTTGTGCTTACTGTCTTGGCATCAGAACAGCAGCTGAGTTAAACTCCTCTTTTCTTTGACAACACATGTTAATAAAACAGCCAGCAGATAATAGTAATTACCTCTTAGTGGCTTCTGCTTCTCACAAGGGAACGTACGGCGAGACTGAGGTCTGCCTCTCCATGAGTCTGTACGTCCAAAAGATTAATTTGGTTTTTAATTAGAGCACACCCTGAGTGATGCACCAAATGTGCTCTTCCCTCCGTCCCCCCCAACCCATTCCTTCTTTCTTCTCTGTCATATTAGCATAAGTAATTAGAGACTTCTGTTTGCATGCGTGGTCCCGCAGTTTAAATTGAACATGTTGATCTCTTTTGATTCTTCCATAGTTTGAGGCTGCCTGACATGTACAATTAAGATAACATAGTAGAGGGTACAGGGGGTAGTGGGTTGGTGAGTGTGGTGGTGAGGGGTGGAAAACCTCCAACAGCCACTCCAAAAGTGTTATCTCTCATTATGTTGAACACTCTCCAAAGCTCTGCAGAGATTTAAGAGGTAAAGAGTGGAGCTAATGCATGCTAAATCTGGAGTGCTGGCTGCAGCACTTCAGCATCAAGGCCTGGAGCCAACCATCAGCAGGATGATGGTGGGCTCAGGCCTTTGATTGACTTTGATTTGAAAAAAAAAAAAAAAGAAAAATTAAGCATCTGTAAGATTATTTATCTGAATAAAGAGGAAGTGAGCAAACAGCAGCTTTGGAAGTGCATGAGTTGTGGCATAACGTTTTTTTAGTTATTGAATTTGTTCAGGTACGGTAGATCAGCCTAATGGGCAAAAGGCATTACAACTGTTGTCCATTTTGGGGAATTTCTTATTTTATTTATTCTTTCGTAACCTTTATTTACACATGTCAAACTCACTGAGACATTAGGTTTTAATTAAAGAGTGACTTGTTTAAAACGTAATACAATATAAAACAGAGTTTGATGCCAATTAACATTATCTAGTAATGAAGTACATAACAATTCAGAAGTGACTGGGATGGGACATGTTGTCAATAAGAGGAACAGTTTTAAGGATCTCAATCCTACTGCTACACCTGGATTTCCTCATTCTGGGATGATAAGGGATATTTAAATTATATTCTGAAGACTGTAAAATATCAGTTGAGTGTAAAGTCAGGAGTAGGTAATGAAGCACATCTGGCATAATCAACAGCTCACAGGTCACAAAATTCAGTTAATTCTTACATATAATTAGCATTTTATTTGTCACTGTTTTGTTTTCCAAAGTTCTGCCACATAAATAATGAAATAGAAGCATCTTTATGTTGGAAACTTCAGAAAAATTTGAAGTTTATTCAAATATATTTATTAAAATCTGAATATGCAGTGTGGTGATAGGTGTTAAGATCCAAGGTTGTTTGAGTTTTGTTTTTGTTTTTGTAATTTTTTGTGCGCCTTAGTTTTCTTTTTTTTTTGTCAATTTTGCCTTGTTTCATTTCCACTTCAGTTCTTCCTTAGTGATTGTAGTTTATTTCTTGTCACTAGTTATTCTTTCTCACTCCAGTTTAATTATGTTTCTTTACTCTGGTTATTCTTTAGTGTTATATTTATTTCCTGTTCCCCTGTGCATTCTCCCTTGGCCCCTGTGCCACTTCCTCCCTTTCCCCTCAGTCTGTCTCCTGCTTCTTCCATTCATAACCTCAAACTGTTTATTCATCATTAACCCAGCTCTTTTGTTCAGCATTCAACCTCTGCTATTTAAGCACTTCATTTTTACTCCCTACTCACTGGATCCTCCTGTCTCTTCCTCATTTCTCCCAGTGTTCTCTTTGCTTGCTGGTTTCCTTCTTGTGTATTTTTGTTTTTTGTTCTAACTTCCTGTTTTGCCATTGAATTTTACAAGTTTTTGTTCTTATATGTTCATTAAATCCATCATCATCTACTCAACGCCTCCATCATCTGCATTTGGGTCCACCTACTAATACATCATGAAAATAGGTTCATTTTTTATAAATATTCTGATCTATAGGCTCGTATTCCAGAAATAGTGGGTTCAATTGGAGCTTTCTCATGCCACAAGTCAAAACACTTCTGTGCTAAATGTTGTCTGCATGCCGCGTATTAGAGTATGAACGGTGAGGCTCTAGAGTAAAGTGGTCAGTGTGATTTGAAAAGGGCAAAAATTCATTCTGATAATCACTTGGAGAGTCCAGATGATGTACAAATCATCCAAATACAGGCTGGTTTTTACAGACCACATATGTTATAAAACAACTGAATAAATAACAACACCTCTGCAGTTTGAGACTGCAGTACTAAGCCTGAAAAAAAGAAAAACCCTCTAAATCTTTTGCTAACCAGTTCAGACCAAAACTTTGTTTCATTTGAATTAAACTTGTTCCCCATTAGGTTTGTTTTAGAAGTAACACAACAGCAGCATTTTATTTAGTGAAAGCACCAGCTGAATGTTCTTGTGTGTGTGTGTGCATGCGCGTGCGTGCGCGTGCTCCACCTTTGCTGATCGCTGCTGATCGATCGAGGGTGGTGAGAGAAAGGACAGGACTAGTGGTGTATTGAGGCTCAGCCTTTTGTGAGCTTAGCAGCGGTAGGCGTTCGGCATAAAAGTGAAAAAAGGGGAGAGGGGCCATTAAACAGCAACCAGAGGAGTGTCTGCATGTAATGGCTATTGAACAGGCTCGCTCAAAACGAGAGGTAATCAAAGACGAGTGCAATTACACACTCCTCCGTGCTTTTCCAAAGCCAGGCCATTGTGCTCCGAGCTCTCCATATGTAATGACACAGGTAAAGAATCAAGTGGAGCTGAGGGTGAAAAGTGGCCAAGCAGGGATGTAATTATGCACCAATTACAGGGTGACGCTTGCAGTTTAGCCTGACAACAAGAATGAATGCAAGGAAAAATAAAAACGTTAAATAAAAATGAAATCAGAAGTTAAATGTGATGTTGAAGGGTGATATAAAAGAATTCCATCATTGTCAGTCTTTGAATTATTATTACTAATACACATGCTCACATTCGACTGAAGCAATCTTGATAATAAAAAGGCCAAGAAATAAAAACAATTTAATCTCCTCACAAATCCCAGGGCAACATTCAGAAAGAGTAAACACGCTGGATTAAAGTCCAGCTTCATGACTGCTTAGAAGAGCTGATGAAAAAGTTTTTCCATCACTTGGAAGTTTCTGTAATTGATCATCCTGCAATCAGCAACTTTTAGCACTTCAGTCACAACATGAAGCAATGTGTAGCTCATGTTTTCCTAACAATATTTACAAGTTGTACAAAGTAAGAGGGGCATCAACTCAGAACCAACCAGCTCACATGTCAGAAAATGTTTTAGAATGTTAATCAATCAAAACTGATTCAAATAAAAGTAATAAAATCAACATACATTCGACAGCTGAGAAACAAACATTACATTTTGACGATTGTCATCAAAAAAATCATAATTTTACATCAAATATGTTGGTCAATATTCCTTTTATTATGGTTCTAACACAACTCTGACCAGGTGATTTTTTCAGTCTTGATTTAAAGGAACTCTGTGTTTCAGTTGTTTTGCAGTTTTCTGGACATTTCTTCCAGATTTGTGGTGCACAGAAGCTGAATGCAGACCGACCTGGTAGTCGATGAGAAAAATATATTCCATTATTTTTTCATAATGGTTTGTTTCCTTCTTCACAGCAGAGACAATAGTTCCTGCTCTGATTACTGGGGTCAGTAACTGGCTGTCTGTGGGCCAGGGTGGGCCAAAACCCTAAAATTTCCTTGTGTACACACTGCTCCTATCCTCCCCTTTCTCTTTGCTTTGCTACAGCTGGTTCACCACAACTGAGCCTATCATGGATGTTCAGGTTAGTCAGAATGGCCACTGATGATGGTGCATAAACATTTTTTCTGTAATGGTAAGTTGTTTATCCATCATAAGCAGATTGAGCTCCATTGATTGACAACACTAAGACCATCCTCCTGGCTCTGATTGGTTGTTTCAACCACGAGGGGTGCATTTCTTCAGATGGCAAACATTACACACTGCAGTTTTAAATATAACAAGACACAATATAAAAAGACACAAATGAGGCATTTATTAATATCCCAGGTGATGATACGTTCGATACCTCCTTTACAAATTTTATACTAAACTATAATGTGTTGCTCACACCATTTGCTTTAATTTTGCTCTGTATTCACAATTTAGTACTAAACTAAATTGTGCTAAAATAAATTATTTCTTAACATGGGTCTGCAATAAAGGAGGAATTTAATCTAAGGCTTTTTACTCATCCTTCCCAGGATGTGATCAGAATCACATGCTCAGTCAAATATGTTGCTTTTCATTATGCAAAGTATCAAACTAAATAAATGACTTTTAAAACCTGGATCTTGAAAAAACCAAGAAGCTGTGTGATGATTTGCTCACATTCAGTCTTTTCCTTCATCAACCAAGCTGCGGCAACTACAGAGACACGTTAGACTCTAAAACCTAAAGACATGCAAAAACCCAGTCACAGAAAAGATTTCCCACAGATCTGTCCTGTAAATTCATAGCACTGACATCCAAGATGGCCAGAACTGAGCCAAAAAGTTGTATGTTCTACACTGAGGTTAGTTTTATTGTTTACAAGGATGCACACACTCTGAAAAGTAGAAAGTGAACCTCTGGAAAAAACTGATGCCAAATTTGAAAGATTAAAGGATCATTTGTTCTGCATCTCAACTAATGAAGAAGTACAAGATCAATGTTAACAAACCCATACAGAATTTGTAGTACGGGTAACTGTTGCGTGATACTTTGAAAATGTCACAACTCTCTTGACAGCATGATAAAGCTCCTCTACAGTCTGCAGTGGTAATCCTTTCCATAAAGAGTTAGCAGTGGGCAACAAGAGAAGAGCAGAGTAGTTTTAGGCATGTAGAAAAAGGACATTTTCTTCAACTAGTGTGTTTCGGCAACGGCGAGCTTTCTTATCACAGAATGTCAGAGGGAGTGTGAGGAGCTCAGCTAATCCAAAACAGCTCTTCTCAGCTAATCTCAAATGAGATGGAAATCCAGACGACTCACTGGGCCAAAAAAACATGCTTCCTCCGTCATGTAAGCGATCGCCTTCAGGGGGTGGGCGCTCAAGTCATTTGAAAATATACCAAATATACTAAGCAGCAAATAAATAAAACAAAAACATAAAATACATACTCAAATAAGTAACAACTATAAGGCAGTGAGAAATAGTGGGAGTTACTACAGTCAGTCAACTTCCATTGTAGAATTTTTGATGAAGATATTTTCTCCAAGCATTTTTTTTTGAGGATAAAACTATTATTGTGCATTCAGACCATCCATGGACGCTGAACTGAACACAATTAAACTTTAACCTGTAATATATATATATATATATATATATATATATATATATATATATATATATGTATATATATATATATATATATATATATATATATATATATATATATATATATATATAGATTTATATAAATAAATCTATGGAACATTATTTCTTTTGAATATTTGTATCCAAATACAATATGCAGTGCTTAGCTGGAGATGTTCAGTGCTTGGAAGAGATTCAATTATCTCTCTTAAACAAAACAACTGATTTAAAATATAAACTTCATGTCTTCACAACCACTTCATGCAACCTTAAATCTTTTGAGTCCGAACTCGTGAAACATGATGGACTCCTGCAGAACTTCCATAAATCTAAAAATGTCTGCCCTCCGGCAGCTGGCTTTAAATTCTTGATTTAACTTGAAGTGAAAGAAAGTATGAGGATAAAGAATGGAACCTCTGTGGTGAATAGCAGAGAAAAATCAAAACAATTTATGTATTAGTGTCCTAAATAAAAATGCCACCAACAAATGTGAATTGATGAACTCCTTGCTTACACCATGGATTCTGTTTACTATATATGCTCTCCACTGCACTGTTGTTCTGTGCAGCATAGCTTCCAGTTGATGGGTTTCTTCAGGTGATACTTTCCAGGTCTGATCATCTGCCTTTTCTTCACTTCCAAAGTGTATTTCTTATCAAATGCACCTTTGTTGACAGTTTGCGCCTATGCAGTCCCATCAACACCTTTTGAATACATTCCAAAGTGTATTTTAGATGCTTAGGTGTACTGTGGTGGTGCAGTGGTTAAGCACAATCCACATATGGAGGCATTGGTCCTCGATGCAGCTGTCGCAGGTTTGATTCCCAGCCTGGCGACCTTTGCCGCATGTCTTCCTCTTCTCACATTACCCACTTTCCTGTCAAATAAAGGCTACTTGAACCAATAAAACCTTAAAAGTGTATTTTAGATGCTCTGTGGCTAATCAAAGTTCAGGCTGTAGATCGCCGCAGAACTGCAACCCCCCTGTCAGCCTCTCAGTTCCTCTTTCATAGTAAAACCTCCAGTGATGACTCCAACATGCATATTATCAATCATGAGGAATAAAGATAAAAAATATTTCCAATGATCAATTTGAGTGTTGGTAAGAAACAGCCCCTCCCCCTCCCAAAGTAATGAATCAATGAAGTTTTAAATGCTGTCTTAGAATAATTATGTTTTGTTATCATTCTTACATTTGTAGTTTTAATAGATTTAATATTCACATCCCTGAGAAAAGGAACTTGTTAGACTTTGGAGCTGCAGCTGCTTATAGACCTTGAAGCTGCAGCCACTTCTTATCTTGGGATACTCCTTAAACTGCCTCCCTCCGCATTCCTTTCCTGCTATGCTTTGTAATAAAAGACCAGTTCTGATGCAGAGAGTCAGAATGCATGGCAGACACCTTGAGGAAGTGGTCTGCTGTGCCTTCTTCTTTTGTAAAAGACTTGTTTGAAAACTCTAACGTTGTCTGTGGTTCTCTTTTTATGTGGGTTGAGAAAATACCTATCATGCTGTCTTTTGTGACTTGCACAGCTGGTGTTAATGAATATATGTGAAAAATGTAGATACTTATTAATTAGGGTGGGGGAAGAAAACCAGAATTTCATGGAAAAATAGGATTTAAAACTGTAATTGTTCTGTGTTGAAGACAAGTCAAAAAACATCTGTTTCTAGTTGCAATCAGAATAAACGTGAAGTTTAAACTTTGCCTGAAGGTTTAGTAATATGAATTAGACATGGTTGTCTGCTTAAGCTGTGCTTAGGGTCCAAACCAATCTTAAGTCCACAACAGACAAGTCTGGAATTCAAAAGTCCAAAACTGCAGAGTACTGTATCTGACATGATGGAAATAACCTCACTGGGCCTCAGGAAAATCCCATCTCATTTCATCCTCGTGATGCCTAAAAATAGAACAAACATACTACCAGTTTCGCTGTTTTATGTTAAAACTAATGCTTTAAGGGGCAACATTTAGTGTTAGTGTTGACGACGAGGATATTTACTCAAGATACAAACCTCAAGGTAAATAAGTAATGTATCAAGTGGGTCAGTTTGAATGTGTATAATGAACATGTGACTATATCCTATTGAGTCTGGAAATGGCTCATCAGAAGACATGGTACCTGCACACTCTTTACTGGAGATTTGTTCTGCTTTATGCTTCCATCCAGAATTATGTGTGAAGAGCAAACTCTTTGTCTCCTTGTAGGAACTTTTGAAGGGCAAGCTTTAAGGGTGTAATTGGTCCCTTTTCAGGCTTTAATTACACATGCCTGTGAAAATTTTAGATTTTCACCTACATTTGAGAGAGAGAGAGAGAGAGTGTGTGTGTGTGTGTGTGTGTGTGTGTGTGTGTGTGTGTGTGTGTGTGTGTGTGTGTGTGTGTGTGTGTGTGTGTGTGTGTGTGTGTGTGTGTGTGTGTGTGTGTGTTAATATGCAGGTGCAGAAAAGATGGCTGTACTGAAATAATGTTCCATCCTTTAATGCCTGGCAGCAGAACCCCCTGTCACTCTAATGGTGGTATTTATTATGCAGACACCATGCAGTCATATTTTCTCATTTACAATACTATTCATCTTACACTTAAGGTAAACACAACCACTCACACACATCCACACATGCACACTTCGCAGGCACACACAAAAATGGTCCCGACAGACAATTACACACACACACACACACACACACACACACACGCACGCACACGCGCACACGCACGTACATGCACATGAGTTTTTGCTACTCTATGAGATATGTGGGAACTCAAATTTCTCAAATTTCAAGCATAATGTTCTTACATTTAATTTTATTTTATTGTTTTTATGATCCAAATAGATTACTTGTGGAGACATTGCTATTTTGAAATACCACAGATTAGTAAGTAAATGCTGCTGATACAAGTTAGTTTGTAAGCACTTTCAAAATGTAGATTTTGAAGCTCAGTTGTCTGACAAATTTCTGTATTATTTTCTCTCATTTTTTGTAACTGTTTGGGAAGTTGCCCTTAGATGCACACATCTTTGTCTATTATATCTGCCTCATCAAGGGGAAACCAAAAGGTCTGTGTAAGAGTTACCCCTTCCCTCTACAACTTTGACCTTTGACTTTGGTTCCTCTCATGTCAAAAGAATCAGTACGTGATGCTCCAACAGCTACTTCATCAGTGAAAGTGGGTGCTGAGCTGATTCAGCCTCAAAAATAACATCTGTGGTCTTTCTTTGTCTTTTTGCTCTAATACTTTCCTTATTCCTGAACTTCTCATCTATGACCACCAACCATATGCATATTTAAAATGTCTCCATCCAGCAATATAACATGTAATTTGTAATTCATCAATTGTTATGACGTTTGTTTCTGTTGCCTCAACTTGATTCAAGCTATGTCCAACATTTCCTGTGACCACATAAAGTGATTTACGGAGAGGATCAGTGGAATCTTTCACTGATCCTCTTGGTTTCTTGGTTTATAGGTACGGTCTCATTTCATTCTTTTTATTTTATCTTATTCATACAGGTCCTTGGCTGTGCATTCTTGGTCAACTTCATTTTTTGAAAAGTCACAAATGCTACAAACATAATCAGTTAGCTTGAGCAACTTGTATTGCCCAATAGGGGAAAAAAGGTGAGGTGGAGAGGTTTGAATGTCCCAATGATCCCAGGAACTATGTTGTCAGGGGCGTCCAAAACAATCCCAAGGTGGCAGAGGCAGCTTTAGAGGGAGGGCTAGTAAAAAGAAAAGTTAAACTAGAGTTACTGAGTTCCTAATAGTCAGACATCACTAACAAACACCCAGGAATTTAATACAATAAACACTTTATTTTTTTTTACCGTCAGAATATCTAGTTAAGCATACAAATACTAATCATTGTCTGTTTTATGTATTGTTAGTTTTAATTTATTTTACTTTTAATTGTGACCAGCATGACTCAAGTTGTCTGAAGAAAAAAAAAATTTTTTATATATTTTTATGTGTGCTTTTTTATCAAAATATTATAGTTGCTTTTAAAATATGGTCACCATTGTTCTCCAATAACATAATTTAGTACTATTCTCAAGTTTTATTTTTGACACAAAAGCGCAGTGGGCTGCTGGGGGACGGCCCAAGCTGCCCGACCATCGAGCTTCGCAGGTGATCTGGAGGGATTTCTGCTAGAATAGCCCTAAACCCTAAGCCTAACTAGGAAAATGTCCTCAATTCCCTTGAATGACCTACCTTTAGAGATGAAAATGGTAAAAGTGGTTCTCTCCATGTATTAAACACACACATAGCCTTCTATAATACATCATGCTTTCTCCTGTGCAGATATGATGGATCATCTGTTTCATCTTTTTATATTATCAAAAATATGTGAAAACCTCATTAGATCCATAATGTTTCATTTCCATAGTCAGACAATACCTGACTTTATTATTATGACCACCAGAGGGCACCAACGATCTTTTCTTCCTGGCGGAACCAGCCAGGCGAAGGGCGTGTTTCTGTGAAGCTACATGCATTCTTCGTGTCAGGAATTTCTGTTTTATGCGACATAAGACAAAAGAAATAAAAAGAAATCAGGTTTGGGTCAGTGCATATCTAAGTATCAGTGATGCAGGGTGGAAAAACAGAATTTTATTTAGCAATTAATTTTATCATTATGATCATTTGAAATTTCTAGTGAAAAATTCAGCCATATTTTTTTAACTAAATAAATTGTTAAAAATATACTGTATTAGTTACTGTTGGCTCCTTGTTTACATATTTAACCTTTGTTTAAGATGTAACAGTAGTGGCTGATAACGGATGAGTTAACAAAAAAGGTAAATGCCGATAACCATATTATCATCAGAAATTTTTGACTGTTTATATCTACCAGCAGACAAAAAATATCTCTGGTTTGTCAAATATGCATTTAAAGGTAGTTACATCACTGGAGGTGGTCCTGATCCACAAAACATCAATAACCCAGTGAAAACAGAACATTCAGATATGTATGTTTCTGTGTATGTTCAGTATGGGCAGGTTCATGTTTGTCATCATTTTGCATCAGTTGTACTTTTAAAAATAACATGTAAGCAAAGCTGAAGATCCTGATAGTTGAGAAATGGTTTTCACTTTGATGCCTTTCCACTTCAGACATAGCATCAACAGCAATTTTTTTTTGTCAAAAGTAAAATTCCAACATGTTTAGACCAATATGTTCAACTAATCCTGCATCACTTTAAAAGAGCAACACCTTTGAAAGATGGGGGCTAAATCACTTTTTGAGACCACAGAAATTTTCAAAGACAAAATGTCTTTTTTCCATCTAGGAAACACATTCCAGAAGAGTTCCCTTTCTTTAGCCAGCTGACTGACAATGTGCAGCACCACCATCAGTCAGCTGAGAGCTTCAACCACTGTCTCTGACTTTCCAATAAAAAAGTAAGACATTTTTACCAGTCATGTACTCAGCCACCAGAAACTGAGCGTTCTGAATCTGATTGTGGAGCAGGACTACATTTCTACTTCCAGCCGCTGATTTTCAAACAATCTGCACCTGTGAAAAGTGAAAAGTTCTTCTTTTATCAATCAATCAATCAATCAATCAATCAATCAATCAATCAATCAATCAATCAATCAATCAATCAATCAATCAATCAATCAATCAATCAAGCAAGCAAGCAATCAATCAATCAAATTTTATTTATATAGCACATTTCAGCAGCAAGGCATTTCAAAGTGCTTTACATCATAAACACAAAGTCATGCAACACAGAGTAAACAATATATTACGTTTCAAATACAATTCTATACAGGTGCGATTTTAGTTGAGATTTAAAGGAAGTCAGAGTTTCTGCTGTTTTACAGTTTTCTGGAAGTTTGTTCCAAATATATTTTGGACTCCGAGCTGTTTGTGGTTCAGTATTGGCTATTTCACCTTTCTGCAGATTGTTTTGTAGAGCATAAAATATGTGATAGAAAATGCAGCTGGGGAAATTAAAATACCTTAACTTAATGCTACCAGTCATGGTATTGGCTGGCATTTACAAAGTAGCCAATCCAGGAGCGCCATTCCTTCTCTTAGTTCTGGCTGGACATACCCCAAAGAAGAGGAAGACCTTGAATGTTAGCTTTTGTGGTAGAGTTCAGAATGTTTTCACTTTACATAATGGACATTAAGATAAGCTTGATGTTTGAACTTTTAAAATTGCCAATTTTAAATATTTTTAGAGGGGGCCTCAACCGTATTTTTGCTATTTGCTACCAGTTATAGTTTCTAACCCCAGGAGACAGTGTTGTTTCTTTTTCTTTTAGGCTATTTATTTATCATTAATCAATAAATTAAGCCAAACTGGATATGATGTCATTGAATTCTTAATACTTGGTTCTGGTTTGCAAAACTGCAGCCCAATTTCCCCATGAAACTTTAAGTTTTATGTCAGCCCATTTATCTAAGTCCCTCCTCCTCATGTTTTATGTGCGAAAGCTGTAAGCTATGATATTAAAAAGTCATGTCATTGCCTCAGGTGATTCCATTCAGTATACCAAATGTATTACTCCCTGCATTTTAAGGTGGAAACAAAAGAATGTGAAATCTTTTCTTGGGTTCTGGGCGATTCGTCCAGGGATGAGAAAGTAGAATGAATCCAGAGAAAGAAAAGCTAAAATTTTCTGGATCAAAGTCAACACAACATGTAAAGGAGGCAGGCCGACAGAGCAAAAGGGTAAGGCTTAGATCGATGTGTGGAAAAGAAGCAAGACAGGTCACCGATGGATACGTTCAAGGAATGGTATAATGACAAACAAAAATAACCTGACAGACAGTCTGGAGGCCATCGTTCCATATAGTGAAGGGCTAATGAGGCGAGCAGGAAGAAGAACAAAATTAGCAGTTGTTTTTATCAAGAAAGAAGAGAAGACAAATCTGCAGCAACATGATTTTAAGTGAAAGAGAAAAGCACAAAGAGATGAACAAGATTTATGAGAACATGCAGAGAAAATCTTGTGTTTCTAGTATACTGCTGTTTCTCTCTATTGGCTGCCTGAAGAGATTTTAAATTATTCCTGCACGTACAACGAATAATAGAGTTTCTTCATTTTCAAACAGCAATTTTAGATTGCAGGTTTAATCGTGGCACCAAGGGTAAGAGCTGGACACAGAGCTTTCTGGTAGCAGAGTTCTTTCTCTGGTGAAACCTGTCTGCTTTGAAGCAAAGCCTTAAAACGTCCCATTCTGCGTTTCCAGCTACCCTGACTCATCACTTTGGTTGCTGCTGCTGAGGCTCCTAAAGGACATGTTATGGTGTACTGAGTGATATCCCCTATGGCGCTGGTTGCAGAGCAGCAAAAATGACACAAAGACTTCAAAAACCTTTATATTCAAATTTTGTTCTAGTTTAACTGGTGAAACTAGATGTTATTTAGAGATACAAAGATCTGAATATTAATTTTCTTACAACATTCTACGCAGTAATGATGATGAATCATGTAGCTCTGTGTACAATTTGGAAGGATTTACACTGTCAGCCCAACACTGAGTCAAACTCAAAGCAACAGCTCCTAATGTTTACAGTATTTCTTGAATGAGCAAAATCTTTGCAAACAACATTTCATGACCTTTTAGTGAGAAAATGAGCTGATATGAGGATTAATTCTTTAACATTCTATCATATTATACTCATGAACCTAAATACATTTTTCCTGGGAATAATTTAATAAGGAGACATAAACTGTCACAGATTTGCAAAATGGAAGGAAAATGATGCAAATGAAAATCAAAGATGTCTAACCGTCTTTACTCTCATTTTCCTAAGTAAGCAGTGTAACCAAAATGCAGGTGTTTTTGAAGACTCAAAGGTTTGCTAGAATTTATTAGAGAGCAAACTGCATCATGAACACCAAGGAGGACAACAGACAACAGAAAGAACAATAATCTGCTAAACTCCACTAGTTTAGCCTGAAAATCATGACAGCCCTTTGTGATGGAGGATTTTCAGGAGTTTTCCCATAAGTTCATTGGAAAATTTTTACAATTAATAAACAAAAACATTAACAGTTGTCTGAATGAAAAGTCAAAGACTTAATTGACAAGGCAATTGTCTTGCTTGAAAATGCACACTGGTTGCATTTCTGGACTTGTTGAAAAATTCCCAGTACATTAATCTTTTCTTTAGCTATGTCAAGTCTTCCAGTTTAAACCTTGATGTTCCCTCATGGAAGCTTCATGGTGTTTTTGTCATGGTGTACTGAGTGATATCCCCTATGGTGCCGGTTGCAGAGCAGCAATCATTCTTCCTCCAAACACTGTGTTTGGAGGAAGTTCTCTGACCAAACTACACATTCTCCTAGTATCTTCCTGACTATTCAAACAAATAATAATAATCTTCTTCAGCTGTGGAGTCTTAGGCAGTGAAAATGCATGGAGGCCATTGCAGGTGAGTGGATCTTTCCTTATATAATGCATGTTGCATTAAGTGAATGCAGCATGCATTCTGTATACATGCATGTTGCACATATAGGGAACATGCAACATGCATGATGCATTATATAGGATGTGGTACTTATTCCGAGTGTCATTACAAGTTTTCACCGATAGGTTAATTTGTGGATTGCATACGAGGAATTGTTTGTATGTTTGGATTGCTGAGGTTGTTGAAAATGAGTGTGAATTTTACGTTAATAGACACATTATAAATATCAAAAGTGAGAGAAACAACAGTCTAAGATGTGCTATATGCTTGGATAATGTTCCTCTTGTCAGACTAGTTTTTAGCAGAAAGTAATAAAGCTCTGCAGCTGTTCCACTGGGATTTAAAGTGAAAGCTGAAGTCACAGGAAACTCGGTTGGATCTACTGTGGTTTTATCAGGGCCAGCCGCTAGCTCATCTCTATCTCCAGATCTTTTCTGGTGCCAAGCGCCTCGGAGGCTTTCAACCCTTATCACTGTGAAAATACATTAAAGACGAGATTAAAATGAGAGAGAACGCCAAAGGATATTCTGCAAAGACTGTGTCAGGAATCTTTTGCTATATCTAAGTTGTTTGAATAGGTTGATGAAAATGGAAAAAGGATGAAATATAACACTGACAATTTGGAGATATTCAATATTGCATCAGATTAAATACTATTCAGGCAGTCTACAGCTGTTGGTAACACATTGGGATGCCAGGAAGTGCCATCTAAAGCTTCCAGTGGGAGTTGATTCATTCTTGAGATGCATGGGATTTTCACGCAAGAGTTTGTGTGTCAGTTTAATTCTCAAAAGTTCTCCACAGTTTGTACTGCCAAGCAAACAGAGTCTCTCCACAGTCAACATCGGATGACACGTAAATTAAGCAACATATATATTTTGTGGAGAAGCCACAACTATTTTTGTAACTCAGTGTTCCCTAAACCTGATCCTCAAGCCACACTGCCCTGCATATTTTAACAGTTCCTTTGCTTCAGTCAGGGTGATTTCAATCGACAGGTGTTTGCTGACCTTCAATCAGCTGAATTAAATCAGGATCAAGCAGTGTCCTGGTGCCAGGATCATGATTGCTTAAGACTGGGTAAGCCAACACATTTGATTTAAAAATTTTAACTGGACTACTGGTAAAGGAGGATGCTGACATAGTACTCCTGTCTCATACCTTTTATGTCAGGACTATACCTTCTGGAACCATATGAACATCCAGGGAGATGACTGCTTCCATGCAACACAACAGAACAATTTACTTTTCAACAAAACCTCCAAGCAACTGTACAGTTGGCTTACTGATTTGTAACTTAGTTTTTTGTTATTGTTGTTTATTTTAATTTTTTATCTCTGCAAAGGATGCTCACTGAAACAGCACAGACTCAGAGAATCTAAGCAACCTTTCATGAGTTTTCCTCTAGTATTTTAGAGAAAGCCACAATATAGAAACACGTAGTACGATAGTTGAAATGTCAACCAGGTTGAAGGAGCCAAGTTTGTTCTAAAATTTCTGCAAATCACATGTTTACGAGCATATACTGTAGCACCGTGCAAATTTATTTGATCCATTGTCAGAAGTATTCTCAACAGCAGATGTACATATTTGAACAAACTGTTAATGGGACCATTTGTTTAATTGGGAAACTTCCAGAAAGATAAAGGCTGAGCACTGAAATCTCTGAATATTCACCCAGTACTGAAATGCAATCTGGGGTGCAACACAGGCGGAGATTAGATTTGTAGTCCATGTACTGTATCTGAATAGTACTAAAGAGAGAATAAATAAACTACAACAGACAGAAATGAATTAACCTTTCTATTCAACCATCAGCACTTCAAATTAATCCACGTTCCATGCTCCCTGGAATTCACCATTTCATGCCTTTACCTTAGGGATACAGCATCATTCCACTATTTACTCCGATCAGTTATTCTGAGACAAGGTCAGTAGAGGGAAGATGCACTCTAATTAATTATCTCCATAAATGATGCATGAGGGGTTCAATCAGTCTTCCTAATTTCACACCACAGAGTCGTCCGAATAAAGCATTCCAGATATTTAAATCACCAGCCAGATCCATCCTGAAAACTATTACAGTAAATGAACATCATTTGGAACCAATACATGGAAAAGGCCATATGGATCATGTCATATAACTCAGATCTGTGTACCACACTATGATCTTGTTATAATTCTGGCACAGAGCACATATCCTCTGAAAGATTTGTTTAGAATATCTGGTTTTTGTATAAAAAGTCAAATTGATGTTTGAAAGTTGCCAAACAGCAGTCTGAAGTTATTTAACTCTATTGCTATGTACTGTGTGCTGGAACATTGAAAACGACTTTTACACAGGTAGAACCACGAGAGGAATCTGTATAACATCATATGTCACATCTGAGCAGGATGTGTACATGGTGATTAGTGTGTATGTTTTGAGGTCAAACATATGGATTTCACGGTATTCCACTGTGTCTGGACAGGGCATTTTAATTTTGTCTTTATGTCACCTTTTCATTTTTATACATTTTTGCAATCAGTCCATGAAAGACATTTCAATTCTCTCAGAGTGTCTGCAACTAATCACTAAGTGATTTAGACCAGTTTCAAGCATCCAGCATGGAGAGGTGAGTGAATCTTCCATAGAGGAGAAAGCATTGAAAAGCATAAAATAATGTTTTGTTGTTATTGTGTCATTCCTCAACTGTTGTGTTCTATACATGTTGTGTGATACGTGTAGCACGAATATGATAAAATTTTTTGGACACCTTCCAAAGCTATCTGTGGCAGGCTGGGTGACCTGACCAAATATGGCCTCTACACAGTGTTGAGAATAATTGATTCTGTACCTTTCCTTTTTATCTCTTTTAGCTAATTGCAAAGCTAAAGCTAAAGGAATTGACATGTTAGGAAACACCCTCAAAAGTAAGAAGTAAAGGGTGTGACACACTACAGAACACCCTGTCTTCTAGGGTATTGCTTAGACAGAGGCTTACAAAAGGAATGGCATGAAACTTTTGTTTTATGCCATTTTGTCTTGCTAACTCCTAAAGGTAGCATGAGAAATGGACCAGCTGTATCTTGGTATTAATAAATGAAATTCATGAATTCAACTCACTGTCTCTTTTTCAACCTTGTACATCAAGAACTTAGCATGGAGAAAGGATAATTCTCCACAGCATTCACAGATGGAGTTACATGATATCAGATTGTATTTTTCTGAAATTGTTTCAACCTATATCACTGAAAGGATATAGGTCTGCAGAAGTATGAAAGGAACTGAAGGAAATATTTTATATCTGAAAACAACCTCAAATGCTTTATTGTTACCATTTGTACTTTGACGAAAGTTTCACAGAGTTCCCAAGTGGCATCTACTGTATTAATCTACTGAAGTTATGACTTATCTAGGTTTTGGATCAATATTTTGTGTTCTTATTTCCTTTTTTGTATTTCACCAGGTGAAATAAAATAAGTTAGTCCTTATTTTATTTCACTGTACAGACACTAGAATTCCTCACGGGACAATGAGTGACATGACAGTAGCTCAGATGAAAATTCCAAATGCCCTAACTCCATTCCAACAAAGACATGCAGAGGGAAAAATCAAGTGGGTCAAGAAATGACCACTGATTTAGATGAAAAAAACTAGATCAGAACATAAAACCTGTGCAGGAAAAGAAACTCATGGGAGAGGAGGGGTTTCAGGGGACTTTTGGAGGGATACTGGGAAAGTTCACATTCAAGGGGAAGTCTGTCAAACCTCCTGATAAGACGCATACTCCACTGGTGTACTCCAGAAAGTTCACAGAAGAGATGCTGCAGTAATGTGATGGCTCAAATAGATTTAATACCACTGTTAATTAACTAACAATATGGATTGATCTTTACGAGCACACGGACGGGTCTTTGCCAAATGCCAGCAAATTGAGCACAATGAGAAGATGCAATGGCGGCAGGAAAAATGTCACGTAACCAACTTGAAACCCTGCTAGCATCTCTATATTTCATTGACAACACAGATTTCTCATGCAGACACAAAGCGGGAATGATTTCTAGTCATTCCAGAGGAGTGTAACTCTGTCTTCAGTGACACACACAGTCAACGTTGTGCAATCAAGAACTTCTGATGCTTCTAATCAGTTTTATTATACCACCAGGGTATCCTCCTAAACAGCAATGATGCCCACATGCAGTCTGATTCTTAAATATATTCAGTCGGTTAGATGCAGGCGTTGCCAGATTAGATTGTGTCCTAATTTACATAAATTCACCAGAAGTTCACAACCAACCTCAACCAATATAGTTTGATTCAAGCCTGACTGGCCAGTCAAGAAAAAAAGAGAGAAAAAAAGAGTCAAGTTTATTTGCTGAACTGTTTGGATGGGTCTGACTTCCTGACACATCCCAATATATGTAACTGTCTTTGATAAATGAGACACCATGGTTGTCTTCAGCTTTAGAAGTCATGTCAGTGTTTTTTTTTTTTGTTATGTCAGAAGCAATGACAATAGATTGTGAGATGTGAGAAAAAAGACCACAAAATCTAATGAAAAAAAAACTGAAAAAAGAAACAAAGTAAATGAAAAATATAATGGAATGTGACAATCAAAGTTGTTAGTGAGTGTGTCTGTAAGTAAGAACAGTGTGGAACAGATATGATGGACAGCAACAAAGTCAATAAATATGCAGAATGTGATTCCTCCACTGAATGTGTATAAGTGGGAAACGCCATCAGCGAAAGGTTTGTTGGAAGTTTAACTACTGTTGGCAGACCATGTTTGACAAGAAAAAGATTTTTGCTCGACATAAAACGTTGATATGTATGTGCATGTATGAATCTGTCTGATTTTAAATTTTTTCTTTTCCAGACCACTCTCAGAGTAGGTTGTGAGTAAAACTCCCAGTTGATCAGAAGGCCAGCATGTCTGGGACCAACAACCATCTCATATTCAAAATCACTTCAGTCATTTTTGTTTCCCATTCTGATGCTCACTTTGACCTTCAGTAAATCATCAACACCACATCTAGAAGCCTAAATGAAAGGAGCAATCAAAGAAGTGCAGAGGCTGAACACAGGTCAGCCTGTCTCTTGAACTGAATATAAAACATCATTGATGTAAGTTGGTGTAATAATGCAATGGCATACTGACTCAGATTTTTCGACAGAATAAACACATTTGCATGCTCCTGTATAATTCCTGGTGTATGATTATAAAATGTCCTGATAGTGCTTACTTTGATTTGGATGTTCTGTAGTAGCTCCAGCCCCAGGCAGAAACACGTCCCTTCCACGTCTTCCATGACAGAGGCAATTACTGTTACAGATGCTATCAGCCCTGTTACAGTGTGGTCATCTTCTGCTATAGGGCAGGAATGACAAGCATAAGCAAAGGTAAAGAACAATGGATTTCTTCTTGAAGGCTTCACAAGGATAAAAATGAAAAAAGCTTGCTGTCTGTCTGTCTGCTCTGTTAGAATACCTCCAGCATTTTCATAAGGAGGGGGAGGTTTTATTTTTGGAGTACATGGATTGATTTTTGCCTTTAGCTTTCTTTTTGTTTTATTTAAACATCAGCTTGTATTCCCAAGTGCCAACCTAAATAATCTCTGTTGGTCTCTCTGTCACCTCCAACTCTTTACTGGGATCATGCTGACCTTCCTCAAGACCCAAAGCCTTGAAGGTTGTGCTTCTCTGTCCAGTTTCCAGTCTGAGTCAGTTGTTCATCTTCTCATAAATAAACTGTAACTTTGCATTCTGGGCACAGAGTGGCTTTTCCTGTTACCATTGTACGGGAGAGGGCTGAAAATTTTATGCTGTCTAAATTATTCATGCCAATGTTGGATGACATAAACCATCCTCAAAAATAAAAACCAAGAGGGAGAAAAAAGAGAGGAGGGGTTTTGCCTGGGAACCAAGGAGAACAAAATTGCTAGAGTTTCCATCAGTTGTGCCTTTGGTCGGATGTTTACTAGCTTTGATTCTTTTTAAGTACAGAGGACAGCTAGTGAATATAAAGAACAGGGGCACATGTTTCAATACGGAGGACCATTCCTGTCATAATTAAGAATAAAGACAGAAATAAGTCAATGCTCAATAAATCTAAATTCATATGATTAAATGCACAGAAAATGCAATGAATAAATAAATGTTGGGAGTAATTAAATTTTGCAGTGAGACAAAAGTACAAATGGAAGTAGCTGGGCTGTATCACAACTCTTGTTCAAAACACAAAAAAATGTGTCAAAATTGCTCATTTTCTTTTGCTGCTAAAGAGTCAAATTTTCTACAGTGTAACAGAGTGCAGAGACACTATTTTTTTCTGAGGACAAATTACCACTGCAGACACCACCAAAACAGATAAACTCCCTATCAGGGAACAGCTTACCATAGACTGTGGGATTTTACAAAGCTGTTACTCATAGTTGCATTTCTGGAGGAGAAATACTGTAAAAGAAAAAAAAGAGAAGTCCATTTTCTGTTGCTTTTGCACTTTAGCTAGAAGTCTTCTGATGTTCTTCCCCACAATGCATCTGTCAGATTGTTAATCTCTCTGTATTGATGCCTATAATGGTGACCATTTTGCTTTTGTTTACTGTTACCTGACATATCTAAGTGTTAAGAGGTAAATTCTTCAAAGTTGTTCAACATATTTGATGTTAAGAAAGCAATAGTCACCTATGACAGACAAAAGGGATTTTACACTTTCACTACAAACTCATGGAAAGCTTAAAGCGTTTTATTATAATATAGAAGTTATCTGATGTGATAATAGGCTTTACATGGATTTTAAATATGATTCTACAACTTCACCAGGCTTCTGCAATACTTTATTACAATGAAACTTATTGAATGACAATCTGCCTTGTTGCCTTTTTAGGACAGAACAACCTCTGTGTTTTTTGCATTAAGCTGGCGGCAATGATGATCTATCATTTCACTGATATTAGAGACAGAGTCATGTTATGTGTTACATTAAAAAAGTGTTTGCAGTGTGTCAGTAAAATGTAATAAATGTTTATCATTTTGCTTGAGCACACCAGTTTTTTGTTGTGCTATTGCTGAATTTAAAAGCTCTGTTAAAGCACAATGACACATTCAGAACCTGAAAAAAAGACAGGAAATATATGAATCGTTCCACCCAGGCTCTGCTTCCTATCTGCCTTTTAAAGTAAACAAAAATGCATTTTTGCACCAACACATTGCATCATTATCAAATTTATTACCTCAGTGAGTTGTTGAAGGGCATTAAATATCATCAAATTCAAAACCGACTAATACGTCAGAGTTGCCCCATTGTTGAGTACATGATGCCTGTTCTTCAGTTAGAACATTAATACATAAATGTTTAATGCATCTAGTTCAGAGATGACACATCACTGAACTGTATGCATATAAACATTTTTCATTCTGAAAGCGCATGCGCTCAGCTCTGAAGCTCCACCTGAATGGTATGTGGAAACTGATTGTGACAGGGATAGGATTAATTTTTTAGGATGTTTGTTGCATTGCAAAGACAGCATATTTTGAAAAGTTTTCACCAGGATGAGCTTCGGGACTCTAGAGATTCTTCCTGATTTTTTTTCTCTTTCTTTTTTCTGTGCTTCTGTTGCGAGGCTTCTGTGAATTGCAGTTTGCAGATTGGTGTGTGTTAACAAAAACAAAGTATCACTTTCACTAATGACGGGTCAATTTAGAAAAAGTCATAAAATTTCAAGCCAGAAAAAGATAGATTAGGGTATTTTTCTACAGGGAAACATGGTAATGGGTCACTTTTGACCCGCAAGGCAACACAAGGGTTAAAGCATGTCAGAGAGTCCTTTCAGTGGGGAATGTGGACGTCTATTCCAAATGCTTTATGTCCATAAGGCACATTCACAAAGCGGGGGGCTCAACTGAAGGATGACTGCAGCTGGACCGGTACCGGTACCACACGGCTCTTTAAGTTTTGCTCAGAGCTCCAGGATGATCAGATTGAGTATGGTAAATGCTCATAAACCATCATCAACATTTCCCAGCAGATCAATCTGATCTCTGAACAAACGCTCCCTCTGAATCCTTCCATTGGCAATGTTCTCCATTAGAGCCAAGGAGCTCCACAAATATGCGGCTCACCTTTGCACAGCTACTTATATACGTGTGATTGCACACAGATCTTGATCAAACCTGTTGATTCCTTTTAATCAGCATGTTTGAGTTAAGCTGCTGATCCAACCCTGTTTTTGTCTTTTAGTGAGAATGAAATTACCCCAAAGATGCATTTTATGAGCTTCAGCGCATGGACCAATGCGTTACATCTTTATGAGACAAAAACTGATAAAAAGTAATATTTACATTCGAGCGAGGATTCCCCGGACTTTCATTTGTATTTTATTTATTTTGTGTGCGTGCTAACTTATTGTCTGAGGATATATGCAGTTCAGTTTTATCGTTTACGTTTAAAAAATAAAATATTAAAATCATGAAAAACATCGGGTTTGATGTTTCTTGGTCTAAATAACACCTAATGTAGTCAGATTCCAGTGTGTTTAGGTGAGTTTTGAATCTTTGTAGTTTGATATTGTCCACAGAAAAAGTTTGCGTGGCTGCCGCACATGTTCACGCCAGCGGAAAACTGTGTGTATATTTATACAAACTTTGATGAAAAGTTAATTTTTATACATGCCGACTTGTGCATAAAATATGACGGCGCATATTTTTTGTGTGCATGCACGCTTTATGCATGAGACTCCAGATTATTCTTTTTTTAGCAGCTGGTTTGATAACTGCTAAAGGCCTCCAGTGGACATGTACTGTGTAAGAAGCTGACAAGATACCTTTCTCTCTGGATGAAACCTAATGAGGCAGAGACCAATTTAATACCTTTAGTAAATAGTAATACATGAATAAGCATTGTGATGTAGATGAGGCTGCTGTGGATCAAGAACAAATGCCCTGAGGAAGCTCTTCCTGTTGAGCGGTGTGGGTTCACAGAGGAGCTTCATTTAGGCAGAGAGATGAATGCTGTTGTGACAGGAGACATACATTCCTAATGTCTGTGGAGCTGATGAATATTTTTTTGCGTCTGATATTAGTTAAACATTAAACACAATAGGACAGAATATAGTGTGGGAAGGGTCTGAGTTATGCTCCTAACTTCACTGTCCACTGGCGCAGTGCAGAAGAACTCTGTAGTTCCTGGAAAAGCCAGACAAGGCTGATAACTCTCACAGTTCCTTAACTTTCTCTGACAGAGACAGAGTTTAAAGAACGCACTGCTGTTACATACATCTTCAGAAAGCAAACTGCTGTCTTCTTAAACAGATACATAACCAGTGTAAGAAGTAGAAGCCTCATGAAGATGCCAACACAGAGTGCACATTGGGTCATGGCTGCAGCACTTTTCTTCAAAACATTCAGTAGGTTGGGGCTTTAGCCACTAACAGCACCTTGATAGTACTGCGAGGGGAAAGTCAGTGCTTCCTCTTTGTAACATAAACCTCCTCAAGTGCTGTTTACTGTGTTTGTTGTGTTCATGGATGATTATTAGGACTGTTTTTACAAATGCAGTATCTGAGGTCCTTTGCCAGTTCTAAATAAATATTATTTAAGCACAGTTTCTGTTTTCATAGGAGTTTTGTGACAAATCAACAAAGTATATGACTAATTGAATGGTCCATATATAGATATATCTATATAGTATCTACCGGCAGAGGGACGTACGGACAGACAAACAGATGACCACACTGCTGTGAAGTAGGTAACCCTCCATGAGAGAGAGGCTTTCAGGTCAAAATAGGTAATGTGATTGGTCTGCAGATGTTGAACATTTTAGATGAACCACATGTGTTAATTTAGACAGCTTTGCTTAAACCTGAACCAATCTTTTTTTGCACCAACCTTGTTAATGAGCTCTTCTTTCGTGCTCTCCAAACAGACCAGCTTCCTTGTGGTCTGTTTTGATGCCAGATGATTACATCAACAAGCCCACATGCTGTTAGCCGGTAGACAACAGATCTCTATCTTTGACTAAATTTCTATAGTTTGAAATGTGTATAATATGTATTGATCAGGATGACAATCAGGCCATCCTCTTGTTGCCAAACTACCCCCTCACCCTGGAAAGTCTAGATCTGACACTGTCTGTCCCAGGCACCTGAAGCACTTTAATTATTTCATTAGTCAGTCTATCCAAATCCCTCATCAAATCAAGAGAGAGGAACTTCCCAGCTTTCAGAGGAATATCTTTCATTTTCCATTTAGGTAGCAAAACAAACAGCAATCTATCCATCATAATCTAATGAGGGTGATACTGACTGGACTAGATTAAATAAAAGGCTAATCTCAGGCACAAATAGCAAAAGAAGTTCACCAAAGGAGGGTGTGAACACCATGTCAGCTGATCTGGCTTTTTGTTTGACTAAGGGAGGAATAATTGAGTTTACATATTACGTTGAGCAGTGGGAGATGCTGTAATATGTAACAGAATTAAGTAAAGGGGTTGATTTTTTTTCTTAGGGGTAAATCTGTAGACTCCTTTAATTTTTCAGCTTCCATTTTGATATTATTACCAATCTATATTTCCCTACGTTGGCCTTCTTCCCGCCTCCTCAGGACTTTAGAGCTCTTCACAGACATTATTCAGTATGTTAATCACTCTCAGGTCCAACTGAAACAAAGAGGATATTTTTACAGTGAAGGTATTTGTTCTCATGTTTCCCTATGCTTTCTGTACTTATCTCTGCACAACAAGCTCTCATGTCTTGTGTCGCTTTCAGCCTCCAGAGTAAAGTTCTCATAGCAGAGACACTTAAGATGTGAAGACATTAGAGGCACTCATATCTATGTTAAAATGCTAGGTTTTAGCGATGTAAAAAAAAAAAAAAAAAAAAAAAAGAATCCAGGGTGAATCATTTCATTGATATCACTTATGTTCAACTGAAAAACAACCATGTTACTGATTTTTTATCTCACTATATCATTGGATCACTTTGATTTTATATTTTTCTACATTAATCAGTTCAGAGCAGCCAGACATTTGCTCTGAACTGGTTACGAAATGTTTGCGGATCCCGAAATTAATACTTTTATGAACCATTGTTAGATATTTACTGCTAACCAACTAAGGCAAATATCAACTATAATTAATAATCTGCAGTGAATCTGATAAACCAGAAATAAAGTGTAGCTACATTGGCATATCTAATGCATATATTTTAGCTGAACCCATTTTTTGTGTAAAAAGGTTTTTTTCAAGTTCTGTCACTGGTGTTTCTTAACATGCAACCCACCCATAGGTATTCTTTGCATGTCTGAAGCAAAAAGTAGACATGCAAAGACACATGTTTCTTCCAAAGAAAACACCCAGATCCTGCTAAAATCTCCTAGACTCTTGTGGCACAAAATGCTGGACATAAAGCTCTTTTATTTCTTCCTCTACAGATTCACAGTGCTTGTTTGGAACTGTACAATGGTAATGATAACATTAAAGGAGACAATTTTAAAAGGCTTTTCCATGATCTCATCTTTAGTGTCATAAAAACCTGGAATGTGTTGGATAGTATGGCATCCTATGTTTAAGTGGCACTGATGTAATAATCAGTCCACTGCATCAGAACATACTGGAGTTAGCTCATGAGTTTCATGCCCCATAGGGCATGGGATTCTACTGATAGGCTCACACGGTGCTGATAATGCAGCAGTGAATAGTTGCAGCCATTTGTGGGGATGAATTTCATCACAACCATTGTTAATTAGCTGAGATTGGGGGAAAGCTGTGATTATCAAATGGGCTTAGTGTATTTAGCTGGGACTAATCCCTGGCTTCCCTTGTTTGTGGGATTTGATGAGGAAGACAGCAGTGAGTCAGCTGGAGAGGTGACAGAACAACTGGATGTTCAAAGCAAAACCACAGCCTGGCCACTGTTCAAACCTCCCTGCACTTCCTCATGTCAACAGAAACATGGCCAAGCTGATCCATACAACATCATGTTTGGCTTCTGGCTGTGACAATGAATGAATGATGATGATGATGATGATGATGATGATGATGATGATGATGATGATGATGATGATGATGATGATGATGATGATGATGATGATGATGATGATGAACAAAATCAGCCTTCTCAGCTGTTCAATTGAAATGACTTCTCCCTCAAACCATTAGATGACAGGTTAATTTTTTGGTTAGGAAACCATCAGTAGAATTTCTACCACTTTAAAGTCAATAAAAGGTCAATTTATTGCAAAATCTGCAGAACTACTCTGTTTGAGGTTACTTATATCCTCCAAAATCATAAGCTTTGAAGATCAGCTGTCCTGCTTCACTTTCACAAATACTACTTTCTGTCTTGTCTCTGAATTGCACACAGTTTTAGTTGCTGATAATAAGCTCTGCACATAATGGCTCTGTGATTGATTTACACTGTCCAGTTGTTGAATGTGCTTTTACCCAAACACTTTTAGAATTGTGATTAAATATTGTTCGCTTAGAATTTATAAGCAAACAATATTGAATCAGTAAGAACCCCTATTTCCTCTGAAAACACTGAAAACAGTGTTTTATTCAGAGGATGTCTGCAGAGTTTTTCCAGACCAGTTTGAAAAGCATTAAGCTCTGTGTTGTTTCTAAAATACAAATGAAAGTAGATTTTTTTTCTTCAGGTGACTTGTAAGCTGTTTTGTAGACATTAGTATAATATTGCAGTAATTGTGTCTTGTTTTGGTTGATTTGTTGTTTATTCATGTCTGTTCTTATTTCTCTGTTGCATATTTTGTCTTTCAGTAATTATTTTCTTTAAGATCACTTTCATTTAATTCAGGGTGGTTCTGATCTGAGACATTCATTGGCATATAAATCAATTTTCTGATCCAGATCACTTTTACATATGCATTTATTGATGTTTTTGATTTCAACATGATTAGGAAAGCAAAATAAATCTAGAAACACGCACATATGTCAAGTATACTGCTGCAGTTTGTACCTAACCCTATAGACACTCACAAGTGTAGACTAATTATAGCCTTTGATAAGCATCAAAATGACACATTCATTACATTATGTCACACAGCTGCTAAAAGTGCTGCTTGTTGTCACCTCTTTAACTTTTTTGGGTTGTAAATGTTGGTGAAATTTTCTAAAAGCTCCAGCGACAAAATCACTTGGCAATAAGTGCTTCTGTTGTGAACGTTAAAACTGAGTCACGCTAAATAACTCAGCAAAAGAACATTCCCTTTATTAGTCAGTCTGAAATATATTCAAGTTATATTTCAAAAGTTTTATCAGCTTTTATTTACAATTAGCACAGTTAGCTTCATTATCATTGCTTGATGTGACAGCTGAGTAACCTCTCCGTTTGTCTTCTAGAGTGCAAAGAAAAATCTCCTCAGCATTAAACTTGTCCAACATTTCTTAATCCCATATAGTCCACAAAGGATAAAAACTCTATTCAGTAAATCAACTTCCTGTACTCTAGATAGCTTTTCTGTGGCCAGCCATTCAGTCTACCACTGAGTGCCAGGAAAGGCCATATAAGCTGCAGTTATTCTACTTTGTGGGCACTGGGGTAGTAAAGAAAGCACGTTTGATAGTTTTCATCGTTGCAGTTTATTTAGGTTTAGTTTTCCCCGACTCATTCAGCAGCCTGCAGGGTGCAGCTTTATCACAGTCACCCTGCTTAATTGGATTTTTTCCAGGTGATGGACTGTGTTACAGCTGAGATGGTGGCACCCTGCTGCACAGCCAAAAAACTCTTTCATGCACATCCACAAAGATGTGCACGATTGGGATTTCAATCGTGTACCTCTTTGACATAGTACAACCTAAGAATGATTAGGTTTTTTTAATATATTTTAAAATATGACACCTAACAGATGACAGACCCAAAATAAAATTGCTAAAATGACACAAACATAAAAATAATTAACTGTATCAAACTTGAATTAGTACCCTTACTAAGATAAAGGTGATTTGCAAGAAAAATTTATCCTTTCATGCGTGAATTATGATTCTTTATGTCAAGATTTTTTTCCAAAGTGTTTTTGATTTTCTTAAGACACAAAGAAAAAGTGGGAAAGAAAATGTGATCATTTGTAATTTTCTCCAAACACAAAGTAATATTGTTCTTTAGGAGTTTCTTGATGCAGTTGTGCTTCCAAGAAACTTGGGCCCCATGAGAAAAAAATTAATTGGGCCCCCATGCTGTTACAATTTCTTGAGTCTATTTGACCCATAAAAAGTGGTACAATTTTAAAGGCATGTAACTGCCTTGCTTTCTTGTCATGAGTTTGTTATGAGACAGATAATCTGTGAAAGCATGAATCTCCTCCACCTCCTCCCTGACCTACTACTGACAGCTAAAGATTGTGATTTACAGCGCTAAACCCCACCTCATGCCTCTGCTTGGCTGTTTCTATGGACACCACAGGGAGACGGCAGACAAATTAAATTATTGTCAGATAACCTCTCAACATATTGACAGTCTTAACAAATAAGACTGTTATATTGTTATTTTTTGTTAATAGAAGTTATATACTGCAGCTTTTATTTCACTTTTGAGGGGACAGGTCAGGAGGGACATAGCAACGGATATCTGTAATTTAAATGCAATTTAAGGCAGGACTATCTGGACTGACAAGAGGCTGTTTTTTATCATAATTTTATAAAGATTGTTTGAATTTCTGTCATTAATAAATATATTACTTTATTGTGTAGTTGCAAAAAGAGCAGTGAAACAGGAAAAATGTGCATAGACTCCCTGGAATGACACTTACTGGCTTGTCTCTGAACACAGTGCTGCTCACCTTTTTCACTGGGACAGGTGGGGAGGGATTATTCTGATATGAGGTTTAGAGCTGCTGTTGACTGACTCATCTGTTAAGTGTGGTAAAAGGTATGGGTACAACTTAAATAAATGAATATGTCGGTAGATTATTTTCCTTCCTTCTTTAAATGCTAGTGAAAAGGAGGCAAACTGTCTGTAGCTAAGTCAGCTATCCAAAATAGTTGATAATCTCACACAGTCCTCTCTTGGAGAAAAACTGGGTTACAAATTGACACTCTTGTCATTGTTCTCTCTCTCCTATTGAAAACCTGATTTTATTATTTTTCTTGGCAGCATAGTACCTGCCTCAGTCGTTCTTGTCTTCTACTGACTGCTACTGAACATCGTCTCAGTCAAGTGCACCAAGCAGGAACACTATTTCATGCAAATCCAGGGGGGAGGGGTTCAGTGCAAATATGGATATGTGTTTTGGTCTTTGAGTGGTAACATTTATCATTTACTGATAAAAAAAAAAAAAGAAGAACACAATATAAGTAAATTTTTAATCGACAAGCCCCCAATTTTTTTTTCTATTTCAATGAAGAATAAAACAAAAACAAAACCATCTTGTCGGTCTTTTTTTTACTTGTATAACCAGTGTTGAAACAGTGTTTACATGAAGTGGCTGTATATTCCCACCCGTTTTAGGCCCTTGAATCCACCATGCCCTTTAACTTCCGTTTTACTGTTTTGCCGGGCTCATTAAGGTATATAGGCACCAGGTCTGTGTCAGGTCCATTGTCATGGGCGATTGGAAGAACACTGGCGTCTTTCTAAGAACACCCAGCCAAGAGTTTGAGCTCTTATGGGTCACCTTCTTGCTTCAAGACCAAATCAGCCGTTGACCATTGATTTTACAATTTTGGAACCAGCCCCTGATGGAAGGGAGCTTATAATGGTGATGACAGATGTATTTTCAAAGTCCACCCAAGCTATGCCCACTCATGATCAGAAAGTAACGACAGTGGTTTTACCGTTTTGGAGTGCCAGCTTGTATCCACTCCGACCAGAGGAGGAACTTTGAAGGTGTCCTGGTACAACAGCTATGCGAGTTGTACGGAGTTCAGAAAAGTCACACCACATCCTATCACCCACAAGG